>NC_090333.1:84026210-84350949 GCF_035084215.1 Heptranchias perlo | reverse complement strand
TCCCAGCCTCAACAGCTTTTTGGGGGAGAGAGTTCCAGATTTCCACTCCCCTTTGTGTGAAGAAATGCTTCCTGACATCACCCCTGAACGGCCTGGCTCTAATTTTAATATTATTCCCCTTGTTCTGGATTCTCCCACCAGAGGAAATAGTTTCTCTCTGTCTACCCTATCAAATCCTTTAATCAACTTAAACACCTCAATTAGATCACCCCTTAATCTTCTATACTCGAGGAATACAAGCCTAGTGAATGCAACCACTGCAGTCATTGTGGTATATGCCTCTGCATTTTATCTGGGGTGAGGACTGCGGGCTATCCTGGGTGGGGCCTGATTTCCCAGGGTTAACTGCAAGCTCAAACCTTTTTCTACGTGCAAAAAAAAAACCTGCCTGATTCCTTCACGAATGATGAGGTTTGTGCTGCTATTGTACATCTATTACTTAACCTCAAATCCTCCACTCCCTGAGAGGTACCTGTGCTCGCTGACCTACATCGGGTCCTGGTCCGGCAACACCTCGATTTTAAAATTCTCATCCTTGTGTTCAAATCCCTCCGTGGCCTCGCCCCTCCCTATCTCTGTAACCTCCTCCAGTCCTACAACCCTCCGAGATCTCTGCGCTCCTCCAATTCTGGCCTCTTGCACATCCCAGATTTTCGTCGCTCCACCACTGGCGGCCGTGCCTTCAGCTGTCTAAGCCCTAATCTCTGGAATTCCCACCCTAAACCTCTCCGCGCCTCTCTCCTCCTTCAAAACGCTCCTTAAAACCTACCTCTTTTGGTCACCTGTCCTAATATCTCCTCTTGTGGCTTGCTGTCAAATTCTGTTTGATTAATGCTTCTGCAAAGTGTCTTGGGACGTTTTACTACATTTAAAGGCGCTATATAAATGCAAGTTGTTTATGTTACACTTCCGCCTCACTCCCCAATCCCATTGTGCAGTCTGTAGACGTTCCGTTGAGTGTTCCGGAGAATTTAGGGCCATAAATAAATGAGACAGGTATAGGTGCTGCACTACTTTAATGCATCAAATTCCATCAGTAATTAGCATCGATTACAAAGCATGCGCACGGGATCTGTGCAAAATGGAAGGTGGAGGCTAGGATTTAGTACCTGACACGACGACCTATACAAGTCCTGATGCACAGAAGCCCTTTTCTTTGTACTTGTGGTTTTTATTTCAATGAAAGCAACGACAGGCCTTGAAATAACTCTGCGGACACATTGAGCGTTCACAGGTTGTTACTTGCACAGTGTAATCTCAAGGTCGCTGATTGCAGACCATCAGCAAAATCATTGGCCCAACAACAAAGAAGGAAATTGATCACCGACTGGGATGGGATCTTTAAGGAATCTTCAATTTAAAAGATTATGGATTGATCTAATCGAGGTGTTTGAAATGATAAAATGATTTGATTGGGTAGATAGAGAGAAACTATTCCCTGTGCAGGTGGGAGAGTCCAGAAAAAGATGACATAACCTTAAAATTCGAGCCTGGCCGTTCAGGGGTGAAATCAGGAAGCACTACTATACACAAAAGTGAGTGGAAATCTGGTACTCTCTTATTTCTCCCCCCACACCCCCCCCTCCCCACCAACTCAATAGTTGGATTCTGGGAATATGGCGATTAACAGGATTCAATTATTGAAAAAATTAAGTTTGTAGTCGGTATGAAGGGATGTGGAGCAAAGGCGGATTAATGGAGTTAAGGTACAGATCAGTTTTGATCTGATTGAATGGGGGAACAGGCTTGAGGGGCTGAATGGCCTATTCCTATTGTTATCATTAGAGGGAAGGGAATATAACATCGAAATTACAGGCTAACGAGCCTGACGTCTGTCCTGGGTAAAATCACCGACCCACCATAAAGCCAAGCTGACTTGCTCTGGTGACTCCATACTTCTCCAGGTGTTTCCCAATACCTTCCTTCAGACTTGCCTCCAACATTTTACCCTGCCGTCCTTTCGCACAAGTCCGGTTCTAATGATTCCTTAAAGATCCCAGAGAGACTGACCAGTTTCCTCGACTGTTGCCCTTGTTGTGCAGGCCATTTGCTTTCTTTACTTTCAGCCTTTCTGCTGCTTTTTCTTTTATTCGTTCACGGGATGTGGGCGTCGCTGGCGAGGCCGGCATTTATTGCCCATCCCTAATTGCCCTTGAGAAGGTGGTGGTGAGCTGCCTTCTTGAACCACTGCATTCCGTGTGGTGAAGGTTCTCCCACAGTGCTGTTAGGAAGGGAGTTCCAGGATTTTGACCCAGCGACGATGAAGGAACGGCGATATATTTCCAAGTCGGGATGGTGTGTGACTTGGAGGGGAACGTGCAGGTGGTGTTTTTTCCATGTGCCTGCTGCTCTTGTCCTTCTAGGTGGTAGAGGTCGCAGGTTTGGGAGGTGCTGTCAAAGAAGCCTTGGTGAGTTGCTGCAGTGCATCCTGCGGATGGTACACACTGCAGACACTGTGCGCCGGTGGTGAAGGGAGTGAATGTTTAGGGTGGTGGATGGGGTGCCAATCAAGCGGGCTGCTTTGTCCTGGATGGTGTCGAGCTTCTTGAGTGTTGTTGGAGCTTCACTCATCCAGGCAAGTGGAGAGTATTCCATCACACTCCTGACTTGTGCCTTGTAGATGGTGGAAAAGTTTTGGGGGGTCAGGAGGTGAGTCACTCGCCGCAGAATACCCAGCCTCTGGCCTGCTCTTGTAGCCACAGTATCTATGTGGCTAGTCCAGTTACATTTCTGGTCAATGGTGACCCCCAGGATGTTGATGGTGCGGGATTCAGCAATGGTAATGTTACTGAATGTCAAGGGGAGGTGGTTAGACTCTCTCTTGTTGGAGATGGTCATTGCCTGGCACTTGTCTGGCGTGAATGTTACTTGCCACTTATCAGTCCAAGCCTGGATGATGTCCAGGTCTTGCTGCATGCGGGCACGGACTTCTTTATTATCTGAGGGGTTGCGAATGGAACTGAACATTGTGCAATCATCAGTGAACATCCCCATTTCTGACCTTATGATGGAGGGAAGGTCTTTGATGAAGCAGCTGAAGATGGTTGGGCCTAGGACACTGCCCTGTGGAACTCCTGCAGCAATGTCCTGGGGCTGAGATGATTGGCCTCCAACAACCATTACCATCTTCCTTTGTGCTAGGTATGACTCCAGCCACAGGAGAGTTTTCCCCCTGATTCCCATTGACTTCAATTTTACTAGGGCTCCTTGGTGCCACACTTGGTCAAATGCTGCCTTGATGTCAAGGGCAGTCACTCTCTCCTCACCTCTGGAATTCAGCTCTTTTGTCCATGTTTGGTAATTCCCTCCCTAAACCTCTCCGCTTCTCTCTCCTTTTAAGACCCTCCTTAAAACCTACCTCTTAGACCAAGCTTTTAGTCACCTGTCCTAATATCTCCATTGGCTCGGTGTCAATTTTTGTTTGATAATCGCTCCTGTGAAGCTCCTTGGGACATTTTACTATGTTAAAGGTGCTGTATAAATGCAAGGTGTTTAACCTGCTCTAAATTCTCTACTTTCAACATGCTCGGTCACAGTCACAGGTATCAACGTTTCCGAATATGCAACCCCAGGATACAACTTACTTTCCGCTCTACCCGGTCAGGAGATCCTTGCAACAGGGTTTTGATGAAGGCAGTGTGCCTCCGGTATCCTGTCACAGTAAATGGAGCAGTGTTCCTCGGGTGTACTCCGACAGTAAATGGAGCAGTGTCCCTCAGGTAGACTGTACCCAGAAAGTGGAGCAGAGTATCTCGCGTATACTCCCACAGTAAATGGAGCAGTGTGCCTCGGGAATACTGTCACAGTAAATGGAGCAGTGTCCCTCGGGTATATTGTTTCAGTAAATGGTGCAGTGTCCCTCGGGTGTACTGACAAACTAAATGGAGCCGTGTGCCTCTCCTATAACATCACAGTTAATAGAGTAGTGTCACTCGGGTATACTGTCACAGTAAACGCAGCAGTGCGCCTCGGGTATATTGTCACAGTAAATGGAGCAGTGTGACTAGAGTATACTCCCACAGTAGATGGAGCAATGTGACTCGGGTATACTCCCACAGTAAATGGAACAGTGCCCCTCGGGTATACCGTTAAAGTAAATGGAGCAATATCACTCGGGTAGACCGTCACAGAAAATGGAGCAGTGACCCTGGGGTATATTGTTTCTGTAAATGGAGCAGTGTCACTCGGGTATACTGTCACAGTAATTGGAGCATTGTCCCTCGGATGTACTGTCACAGTAGATCGGGCAGTATCCCTTGGGTATTCAGTCCCTGTAAATGGAGCATTGTCCCTCAGGTACACTGCGAAAGTAAATGGAGCAGTGTGCCTCGGGTATACTCCACAGTAAATGGAGCAGTGTCCCTTGTGTACAGTCCCACAGTAAATGGAGCAGTGTGCCTCAGGTATACTCCACAGAAATGGAACAGCGTCCCTTGAGTACACCGTCACAAATCATAGAGCAGCATCCCTTGGTATACTGTCACAATAAATGGAGCAGTGTGCCTCGGGTATTGTGTCACAGCAAATGGAGCAGTGTGCCTCGTGTATACTCCCACAGTAAATGGAGCAGTGTCCCTCTGGTATACTCCCACAGTAAATGGAGCAGTGTCCCTCTGGTATACTCCCACAGTAAATGGAGCAGTGTCCCTCTGGTATACTCCCACAGTAAATGGAGCAGTGTGCCTCGTGTATACTCACACAGTAAATGGAGCCGTGACCCTCGGGTATTCTCCCACAGTAAATGAAGCTGCATGCCTCGTGTATACTCATACAGTAAATGGAGCCGTTTGCCTCAGGAACACTGTCGCAGTGAGTGGAGCAGTGTCCCTGGGGTATACTCCCATACTAAATGCATCAGTCTCCCTTGGGTATACTGTCATAGTAAATGGAGCTGTGCCCCTCATGTATTCTGTCACAGTAAATGGAGCACTGTCCCTCGGGTATACTGTCACGGTAGATCGAGCAGTGACCTTTGGGAATACCATCACAGTAAATGGAGCATTATCGCTAGGGTATACAGTCACAGAAAATGGAGCATTGTGCCTCGGGTATACCGTCACTGGAAATGGAGCAGTGTGCCTCTTGTATACTCTCACATTAAATGGAGCAGTGTCCCTTGGGTATACTCGGTTATACTATCACAGTATATGGAGCAGTGTCCCTCGTATATACTTTCACAGTAAATGGTGCAATGTCACTCGGGTATACCGTCACAGTAAATGGAGCAGTGTCCCTCGGGTATATTCCCACTGTAAATGGAGCAGTATGCCTCAGGTATACTGTCACAGTAAATGGAACAGTGTGCCTCAGGTATACTCCCACAGTAAATAGAGCAGTCTGCCTCGTGTATACTCTCACAGTAAATGGGGCAGTGTCACTCCAGTATACTCTCAGTAAATGAAGCATTGTCCCTTGGCTATACTGTCACAGTAAATGGAGCAGTGTCGCTCAGGTATACTTTCAAAGTTAATGGAGCAATCTCCATCGGGTGTTTTGTTACCGTAAATGGAGCAGTGTCACTTGTGTATACTCTCACAGTAAATGGTGCAATGTCACTCGGTATACTGTCACAGTAAATGGAGCAGTGTCCCTCGGGTATACTCCCACTGTAAATGGTACATTTTTCCTTGGGTCTGCTGACACAGTAAATGGTGCAGTGTGCCTAGGCTATACTGTCACAGAAAATGGAGCAATGTCCCTCGGGTATGCTCTTTTTAAAAATTCGTTCATGGGATGTGGGCATCGCAGACAAGGCCGGCATTTATTGCCCATCCCTAATTGCCCTTGAGAAGGTGGTGGTGAGCCGCCTTCTTGAACCGCTGCAGTCCGTGTGGTGAAGGTTCTCCCACAGTGCTGTTAGGAAGGGAATTCCAGGATTTTGACCTAGTGACGATGAAGGAACGGCGATATATTTCCAAGTCGGGATGGTGTGTGACTTGGAGGGGAACGTGCAGGTGGTGTTGTTCCCATGTGCCTGCTGCCCTTGTCCTTCTAGGTGGTAGAGGTCGTGGGTTTGAGAGGTGCTGTCGAAGAAGCCTTGGCGAGTTGCTGCAGTGCATCCTGTGGATGGTACACACTGCAACCTCGGTGCGCCGGTGGTGAAGGGAGTGAATTTTAGGGTGGTGGATGGGGTGCCAATCAAGCGAGCTGCTTTGTCCTGGATGGTGTCGAGCTTCTTGAGTGTTGTTGGAACTGCACTCATCCAGGCAAGTGGAGAGTATTCCATCACACTCCTGACTTGTGCCTTGTAGATGGTGGAAAGGTTCTGGGTAGTCAGGAGGTGAGTCACTCTCCACAGAATACCCAGCCTCTGACCTGCTCTTGTAGCCACAGTATTTATGCGGTTGGTCCAGTTAAGTTTCTGATCAATGGTGACCCCCAGGATGTTGATGGTGGGGGATTTGGCGATGGTAATGCCGTTGAATGTCAAGGGGAGGTGGTTAGACTCTCTGTTGTTGGAGATGGTCATTGCCTGGCACTTGTCTGGCGCAAATGTTACTTGCTACTTATCAGCTCAAGCCTGGATGTTGTCCAGGTCTTGCTGCATGCGGGCACAGACTGCTTCATTATCTGAGGGGTTGCAAATGGAACTGAACACTGTGCAATCATCAGCGAACATCCCCATTTCTGACCTTATGATGGAGGGAAGGTCATTGATGAAGCAGCTGAAGATGGTTGGGCCTAGGACACTCCCCTGAGGAACTCCTGCAGCAATGTCCTGGGGCTGAGATGATTGGCCTCCAACAACCACTACCATCTTCCTTTGTGCTAAGTATGACTCCAGCCACTGGAGAGTTTTCCCCCTGATTCCCATTGACTTCAATTTTAATAGGGGTCCTTGGTGCCACACTCGGTCAAATGCTGCCTTGATGTCAAGGGCAGTCACTCTCACCTCACCTCTGGAATTCAGCTCTTTTGTCCATGTTTGGACCAAGGCTGTAATGAGGTCTGGAGCCGAGTGGTCCTGGCGGAACCCAAACTGAGCATCCGTGAGCAGGTTATTGGTGAGTAAGTGCCGCTTAATAGCACTGTCGACGACACCTTCCATCACTTTGCTGATGATTGAGAGTAGACTGATGGGGCGGTAATTGGCCGGATTGGATTTGTCCTGCTTTTTGTGGACAGGACATACCTGGGCAATTTTCCACATTGTCGGGTAGATGCCAGTACTGGAACAGCTTGGCTAGAGGCACGGCTAATTCTGGAACACAAGTCTTCAGTACTACAGCTGGGATGTTGTCTGGGCCCATAGCCTTTGCTGTATCCAGTGCACTCAGCCGTTTCTTGATTTCACGTGGAGTGAATTGAATTGGCTGAAGATTGGCTTCTATGATGGTGGGGATATCGGGAGGAGGCCGAGATGGATCATCCACTCGGCACTTCTGGCTGAAGATGGTTGCAAATGCTTCAGCCTTGTCTTTTGCACTCATGTGCTGGACTCCGCCATCATTGAGGATGGGGATGGTTACAGAGCCTCCTCCTCCTGTTAGTTGTTTAATTGTCCACCACCATTCATGACTGGATGTGGCAGGACTGCAGGGCTTTGATCTAATCCGTTGGTTGTGGAATCGCTTAGTTCTGTCTATAGCATGTTGCTTCCGCTGTTTAGCATGCATGTAGTCCTGTGTTGTAGCTTCACCAGGTTGGCACCTCATTTTTAGGTATGCCTGGTGCTGCTCCTGGCATGCTCTTCTATACTCCTCATTGAACCAGGGTTGATCCCCTGGCTTGTTGGTAATGGTAGAGTGAGGAATATGCCAGGTCATGAGGTTACAGATTGTGCTGGAATACAATTCTGCTGCTGCTGATGGCCCACAGTGCCTCATGGATGCCCAGTTTTGAGCTGCTAGATCTGTTCTGAATCTATCCCATTTAGCACAGTGATAGTGCCACACAACACGTTGAATGGTGTCTTCAGTGTGAAGACAGGACTTCGTCTCCACGAGGACTGCAGTGGTCACTCCTACCAATATTGTCATCGGCAGATGCATCTGCGACAGGAGGATTGGTGAGGACGAGGTCAAGTAAGTTTTTCCCTCGTGTCGGTTCCCTCACCACCTGCCACAGGCCCAGTCTAGCAGCTATGTCCTTCAGGACTCAGCCAGCTCGGTCAGTAGTGGTGCTACCGAGCCACTCTTGGTGATGGCCATTGAAGTCCCCCCACCCAGAGTACATTTTGTGCCCTTGCTACCCTCAGTGCTTCCTCCAAGTGGTGTTCAACATGGAAGAGGACTGATTCATCAGCTGAGGGAGGACGGTAGGTGGTAATCAGCAGGAGGTTTCCTTGCCCATGTTTGACCTGATGCCATGAGATTTCATGGGGTCCAGAGTCAATGTTGAGGACTCCCAGGGCCACTCCCTCCTGACTGTATATCACTGTACCGCCACCTCTGGTGGGTCTGTCCTGCCGGTGGGACAGGACATACCCAGGGATGGTGATGGAAGAGTCTGGGACGTTGGCTGAAAGGTATGCTTCTGTGAGTGTGGCTATGTCAGGCTGTTGCATGACCAGTCTGCGGGACAGCTCTCCCAATTTTGGCACAAGTCCCCAGATGTTAGTGAGGAGGACCTTGCAGGGTCGACTGGGCTTGGTTTGCCGTTGTCGTGTCCGGTGCCTAGTGGCCCGATGCTGGGTGGTCCGTCCGGTTTTGTTCTTGTGATTTTTCTGTCACGAGATTGTACAACTGAGTGGCTTGCTGGGCCATTTCAGAGGGCGATTTAAAAATCAACCACATTGCTGTGGGTCTGGAGTCACATTTAGGCCAGACCGGGTAAGGACGGCAGGTTTCCTTCCCTAAAGGACACTAGTGAACCAGATGAGTTTTTACGACAATCCGGTAGTTTCATGGCCATCATTACTGATACTAGTTTTTTTTTAATTCCAGATTTTATTTAATTAATTGAATTTAAATTCCACTGAGCAGTGAGAAAGCTGTTCCTCACATAACAATGTACTTTCACTGGTGGAATAGTGTGTGTGTGTCAGAGTTTAGTCAGTATCTTATCCATTTACAACGCTCACCAATATTGACACTGACAAAACTGTCCTTTATCGATGTGTTTGCTAAACAGGTTTAGCCCGTCTGGCAGTGTTGTTTGCACCGTGTCTGAACGTCACAGAGCGAGGAGCGAGTCTCCGGGCAAAAATGAGGAGCAGAAACCACCCAACTCACAGGTAACTCCGTCATTAACAGTGAAACAATGATCTAACTCCGAATATAATGACCACCACCCCACCCCCCACCCCCCCCCCCCCCACTCCGAGATTTTATTTTGTAACTTTCACTTCTTATTCCAGAGCTTTTTCTTTTCCCCACTTCCTCTTTTGCTTGGGTTTCCCCAAATGATATGACAATCCCCCGGAGAGCAGGATCGTGGGCAGGCTGCAGTGTGTTGTGATACCTGACCAGAGGTGTGGCCTTTGTTGGTCTCAGTACCACTGTTGTGCTGCTGGTGAGATGGTTGCTGACTGCCTCCATCTCTCCTATTGGACCCGTTACGTGGTATGTTTTAGGAATATAGGAATTACTAGATGAGAAAAGAGCAAGGTCCATCTGGTTCCTCCCTAACATGCTGCACTCGCCACATGTCATGTCTCAAATTACTCATACGCTGTATCCCAAAATATTATTTTCTGATAGAAATCTATCCAATCTGTATTTGAATGAATCAACACTATCTGCTTCACCGTCTCCCTCAGGAGTCTGTTCCATAGATTGACCACTCGCTCACTGAAATTAACTCCCATGTCGGGTGAGAGAGGGTCAGTGGGGTGAGGAGAGAGGGTCAAAGAGTGAAATACGGGGAATGTGACCACACACCCACCACTGCCTTTTTTAGGGTGGTGAATATCGGGGGGTCCGATTGTCTCGCTGTGGAGAGGCGGGGTCCTCATTAACATGTTTAAATCAGGCTCCCACAGTGCAATTGGGAGCCCCATTTATAATCGACCGATGCTGCCTCAGTTTCCCAGGGGCCGGGGAACTCAGCAGTGAAAGGGAGACAGGAGCGGACAGCCCCACAAGTGGGGGCCTCTTTCAGCACTCCTTGTGGGCCAGGAGGCGCAGGAGTAATTCACCCCAGGCCCCTCAGGGGGGGCTCCGGCCTTCCCCCACCCCCTGCCCGATCACCAGCCTTTCCTGCCCTCCCCCCCGATCGGTAGCCTTTCCAGCCCTCCTCCTGATCACCAACCTCTCTTTCTTTCCCCCCCCCCCCCACCCCGCCACCCCTAATCCCGATCAGTGGGGTCCGTCCCCAAGGGTCCCTGGCTGCAGCCTGCTGCCGCTGGTCTTCTCTCCCTCCCTCCCCCCGCCTGCCTGTCAATTTGGCTGGCTGCTGCGCGGAAAACGGAACTAACAGGCACCCTCCCCGTAAATATCGGGACCAATGTTTCTGCAGATTGGTGTTGAATTTCCCCCCTTCAGACGCAGGCCGTGTCCTTCGGTCCTACTGTTTCTGGACAAGGTGAAACAGCCTGTCATGGTCGACATGATCCAGTCCCATTATCTAGTGATCCATGATCTCGCAATCAAATCAACTCTCAACCTAATCTTATCCAGTGAGAACATGTCGAATTTACATAATCACTCCACATAATCCAGTCCCTCCATCCCCTCCATCATTCTGTTTGCTCTCTTCTATATCCTTTCAATAGATGCAATATCGCTCCAACCAGAAATGTACACAGTATTCTAAGTGCAGTCTCAGTTTATTGTCATTCAGGACCCCCAGATCTCTCATTTTCCATGCATATTATTTTCTTTCCATTTAAGTAATTCCTGGATTTTCTGTCCCCATGTGAAGCAGTTTGCATCTCTCTACATTGAATTTCATCTGTCACCTGTCTGCCCAATTCCCCAGAATCCTTCTGTAGCTTAGCCTGTTCAGCTCTGGAGTCTGCCACCTTCATTATCACTCTGGTGCTGCGGTTATATTACTGGTTCCACGATGGTGTCCGTGCAATGTTTGGACCAGTGGGAAAGAACATGACAGCAGCAGAGTAGTGCCTGGATGTCCTACTCTGCCCACTGGCCGTCAGCTACCCTTGAAATGTTTGAAGTTAGAAAGCGGCTGACTGTACAAGCGCTCGGAAGTAGCACGACGCACTGCAGAGCCCGTGATGTGCTTGTTGATCTTATACACTGCCCTCCCGTGGCCGTGATGGGCTTGCTGTTCTCTGTACGATGCTCCAGCGATCAGCTGCTCTTACACACTGGTTTGATGCAGTGTCAGTGCCCTCCCCCGGTGTGCTCTCTCTGCCTTCAGCTCGCTTGTTCCTGTAATACATGTTAACAAAGCTACAGACCAAGCACTGGGGTTCATTTCTAGAGGGACAGAATTGAAAAGCAAAGAGGTTATATTAAACTTGAATAGAACCTTGGTTAGATCACACTTGGAGCACTGTGAACAGTTTCAGTCTCCATATTATAAAAAGGATATAGAGACACTGGAGAAGGTGCAAAAAAGATACCAGAACTGAGAGGTTATACCTATGAGTAAAGACTGAACAGGCTGGGGCTGAGAGGTGACCTAATAGAGGTCTTTAAAATCATGAAAGGGTTTAACATAAGAACATAAGAAATTGGAGCAGGAGTAGGCCAATCGGCCCCTCGAGCCTGCTCCGCCATTCAATAAGATCATGGCTGATCTGATCCCAACCACAAATCTAAAGAACACAAGAAGTCGGAGCAGGACCCGGCCACATAGCCCCTGGGCCCTCTCCGCCACCCACAGGGCATTGACCGATCCGAACTCAGCTTCATGTCCAATTTCCTGCCCACTCCCCATAACCCCTAATTCCCTTTACTTCTAGGAAACTGTCTATTTCTGTTTTAAATTTATCTAATGATGTAGCTTCCACAGCTTCCTGGGGCAGCAAATTCCACAGACCTACCACCCTCTGAGTGAAGAAGTTTCTCCTCATCTCAGTTTTGAAAGAGCAGCCCCTTATTCTAAGATTATGCCCCCTAGTTCTAGTTTCACCCATCTTTGGGAACATCCTTACTGCATCCACCCGATCAAGACCCTTCACAATCTTATATGTTTCAATAAGATCGCCTCTCATTCTTCTGAACTCCAATGAGTAGAGTCCCAATCTACTCAACCTCTCCTCATATGTCCGCCCCCTCATCCCCGGGATTAACCGAGTGAACCTTCTTTGTACTGCCTCGAGAGCAAGTATGTCTTTTCTTAAGTATGGAGACCAAAACTGTATGCAGTATTCCAGGTGCGGTCTCACCAATACCTTATATAACTGCAGCAATACCTCCTTGTTTTTATATTCTATCCCCCTAGCAATAAAAGCCAACATTCCGTTGGCTTTCTTGATCACCTGCTGCACCTGCATACCAACTTTTTGATTTTCTTGCACTAGGACCCCCAGATCCCTTTGTACTGCAGTACTTTCCAGTCTCTCGCCATTAAGAAAATAACTTGCTCTCTGATTTTTCCTGCCAAAGTGCATAACCTCACATTTTCCAATATTATATTGCATCTGCCAAATCTCCGCCCACTCACCCAGCCTGTCTATATCCCCTTGCAGGTTTTTTATGTCCTCCTCACTCTCTACTTTCCCTCCCATCTTTGTATCATCTGCAAATTTTGATATGTTGCACTCGGTCCCCTCCTCCAAATCGTTAATATAGATTGTAAAGAGTTGGGGACCCAGCACCGACCCCTGTGGAACACCACTGGTTACTGGTTGCCAGTCCGAAAATGAACCATTTATCCCAACTCTCTGCTTCCTGTTCGATAACCAATCCTCCACCCATGCCTGAATATTACCCCCAATCCCGTGATTTTTTATCTTAAGTAATAATCTTTTATGTGGCACCTTGTCGAATGCCTTCTGGAAGTCTAAATACACTACGTCCACTGGTTCCCCTTTATCCACCCTATACGTTATATCCTCGAAGAACTCAAGCAAATTTGTCAGACATGACTTCCCCTTCATAAAGCCATGCTGACTTTGTCCTATTAAATTATGCTTATCTAAATGTTCCGTTACTGTCTCCTTAATAATAGACTCCAAAATTTTACCCACCACAGATGTTAAGCTAACTGGCCTATAATTTCCAGCCTTCTGCCTACTACCCTTTTTAAATAACGGTGTTACATTAGCAGTTTTCCAATCTGCCGGGACCTCTCCTGAGTCCAGGGAATTTTGGAAAACTATTACCAAAGCATCCACAATCCCTACTGCCACTTCCCTCAAGACCCTCGGATGGAAGCCATCAGGTCCAGGGGATTTATCCGCCTTGAGTCCCATTATTTTACTGAGTACCATCTCCTGAGTGATTTTAATCGTATTTAGCTCCTCCCCCCCGAGAGTCCCCTGTTTGTCCAGTGTTGGGATATTCTTAGTGTCCTCTACTGTAAAGACTGAAACAAAATAGGGTTTGATAGGGTAGACGTAGATAAGGTTGTTTCCACTTGAGGGGGAGACCAGAACCAGGGGTCGTAAATATAAGATAGTCACTAATAAATCCAATAAGGAATTCAGGAGAAATTTCTTTACCCAGAGGTGGTGAGAATGTGGAATTCACTACCACAAGGAGTAGTTGAGTAAATTAACATGGATACATTTAAGGGGAAGCTAGATAAGTACACAAGGGAGAAAGGAATAGAAGGATATGTTGATGTGGTGAGATGAATTAGGGTGGGAGGAGGCTCGTGTGGAGCATAAATACCAGCATAGACTAGTTGGGCCAAATGGCCAGTTTCTGTGCTGTACATTCTGTGTAATTCTGTGTGATGTAATACCATTCTGTCTTACCCACATTGCGGGCAGTGCCATTGTCATCTCCTGGCACTTCCAATGCCAGAACTAGCATAGCAGCTGGCAGCAATATCAAAGTATACTTCCATGACTCAGAGGTTGGCAGCCACTAAAACTAATGCTATGGCACCCAGCCAGTATAACCTGGGATGGGATGGGTTGGGTTTGTATGTATTTTTTAGTTGTCAGCTGTGGCTCAGACCCTTGCCTGAGTCAGAAGGTTGTGGGTTTGAGTCCCACTCCAGAGACTTGAGCACAATCTGGGTTGACACTCCCAGTGCAGTACTGAGGGAGAGCTGCACTGTCGGAGGTGCAGTCTTTCGGATGGGACGTTAAACTGAGGCCCCGTCTGCCCCCTCAGGTGGACGTAAAAGATCCCATGGCACTATTTCGAAGGAGAGCAGGGGAGTTCTCCCCAATGTCCTGGGCTGATATTTATCCCTTAACATCACTAAAACAGATTATCTGGTCATTATCACATTACTGTTTGTGGGATCTTGCTGTGCGCAAAATGGCTGCCGCATTTCCTACATCACAACAGTGACTACACTTCAAAAAAAAATACTTAATTGGCTGTAAAGCGCTTTGGGACATCCTGAGGTCGTGAAAGGTGTAATATAAATGCAAGTGTTCTCGTTGTTAACGGGCAAAAGCTAAAGGTGAGAAATATAGAGAGCTCAGTAGTAGTTGTAACAGCAGCAGATCTCGAGACCCTCTGATTAACCCTGTCTGTCTGTCCACTTGCCACCCTGCTGCTGGCAGCTCCTGATTTGATGTTGTGCTCCCTTTCAGAGTGATGAGGCCCCCCTATTCGGAGTCAGCGGCTACGAAGAGTACCTCCGTGACCAGGAGGTGGCTGAGCGCTGGTACCGTTACAACCCTCGGCTGACCTGCCTGTACTGTGGCAAGTCCTTTAACCAGAAGGGGAGCCTGGACCGTCACATGCGGCTGCACATGGGCATCACGCCCTTTGTGTGCCGGATCTGCGGGAAAAAGTACACCCGCAAGGACCAGCTGGAGTATCACATCCGCAAGCACACCGGGAACAAGCCTTTCCACTGCCACGTGTGCGGGAAGAGTTTCCCCTTCCAGGCTATTTTAAACCAGCACTTCAAAAAGAACCACCCAGGCTGCCCGCTGCTGGAGGGGCCGCATAGTATTTCCCCGGAGACCACCTCGAAGGGACAGAATGGGGAGGAGTCGCCGCCTCAGGACCAGGCGAAAGCAGTAGGCGAACTGATTCACGCTTCCGTCTCCACCACCGGGCCAGACTGAGTGTGCACGGGACGGATCTCTGTCTGTGGGACCCCGGGCGGGCGGGCGGCTTTTTTTTTTAGTGTGGACTGTTTCATTTGGATTTAGAACCGTTTATATCGAGGGGCTTTTTGTTTTTTTATCCCCCCCCCCCCCCACGGGAGAGGAAGATTGAGGCTCCCAGCTGTTCCAAGTCGCTTGCAGCTGTTGCTCTTTTAACCTCATGTCTTCCCCCTGTCTTACCAAGGTAACAATGCAGGGCAGGGGTGTGGGGTGAGAGAGCGGGTGGGCTCCCTGGGGGTGTGAAGAGCAGGTAGCTATGTTGAATGATTAGATCACATGGCTCTGTGCCACTCCCTCAGGTGCGAGCAGCCCAGCCTCATTTCTCAACCTGTGCCGTGGAAGGGCCTGGAGAGGCGCTCCGCACTGTTCGGGACTGCCTTCAGAAGCCGTGGAAGGGATTTGTTCGTACCCGTCAGCATCCGGAAGGGACAGCGGAAAGTTGGGCCATCTCTGTCCTCCCCCCCCCCCCCCCCCCCCGAAAGGTGGGACTGTTAGAGGTGTGGGGGGACAATGGGGGAGGAAATGGGTCTCGAGTCGAACCCTGAAGCAGATTCCTCACTGGTGGAGTGGCCCCCTGTGCTGCAAATGGAAAACCCTGTGGTTCTGTACATTTCTGTAAACGACTGACAAAAAGTGTTTTAACTGTAGATAGTGCGTAAATAGGGGCACTCCAAATGGACGTGCGTGACCAGGTTTGAAAGTAGATTTACAATCGAGTGGATTTGCGTTGTGTAGCCTTTGTCAGAATCATGTGTGTGTCCTGCAACATGGGATATCCCTTATGAGGACTGAAGGACAGTCGCAGTTTTTCCAAAATACCTCCTATAAACCGTCCGGTGAAGCAGTTCTGCGTGGGTGTGTGAAGCTGTTTTTATCATAAATGGATTGGGGAAATGTACAGAACACAGAATATTCCATAATTTATAGCATTCCCAGAATAAACTAACAAAGTCACCAACCCTTTGACTTTGGTGCCGAAATACTTCAGGGGAACGGGTTAGTTCGGGGGGAGTGCAGCAGAAGAGGGGCTCCCAACACTGTCACTGACTGTTCTGGCCCAGCCCACTTCTCTCTGACGAGGTGCTTTCCACCGTAGTGGAGTGTGAAATGTTTAGTGTACGCTGACAGGTAGGAGGGCCGGGCCGGGCCGGGGCCCCCCTCTCTCTTTGTGTTTCACTCACACACTGACACTATTTACTGTCCTGGAAATATTTCAAACCGAATGGGTGTCACAGTGGTGAGGAACACCTGGATGATGATAGGGTAGATAGAGAGAAACTATTCCCTCTGATGGGGAAGTGCAGAACAAGGGGGCATAACCATAAAATTAGAGCTAGGCCATTCAGGGGTGGTGTCTCCATAAATCGCCACAGCAACATGGCATTTGAAGTCCCCTCCCTCATCTTCAGGATCCTATAATGTATGTCAGGCCCTTGGGCTTAAGCCTAACTAATTTATCTAAAATTTTACTTTTATCCATAATAATATCACTCATCTAACTCTCAGCATTCACCTCCTCTCTGACATCCATCTCTTTAGTAAAGACTGTGCAAAGTACTTATTGAATTCTTCTGCCATTTTATTGACCATCATCTACAAATTGACAACTGGATACTGGGCTATAACATGGGGCACAGAGGGAGGTTGGACACGGGCTTATAACATGGGGCACAGAGGGAGGTTGGACATGGGCTTAATGTATATATCTGCCTCATCAAAACACTAAGACAGCTAAAGATTACTCCAATTCACTAATCTATTTGTACATTTCCCATCCACCTATTTTTCCTGTTCTCTGCTTTTTGTCCTTCCCTCAAGATCTCAGGATTGACCCAATTTTACATTTTAAAAATTAATTTTGCTGAATTGGCATCCTGATGGCGAGGATTATAACAAATGGTGTGACAGCAGGGTCAGGCCTTGGTATGATGACCCACTACTGCTGAAACCTCAGGGGCAGGAGTGACCCAGCAGCCAGAGGAAGAAATAAACTGATGCTGGAGAATTATCCATGCCATGTTTGTTTTGAGATGTGACATTTATTGGACAACCTGGTCAATGATCACAAGACTCTGGCCTCACTCACTCAGGAGCATTAGATGATACCATTAATACAACCACTGAACCCAAATTTCTAGAGATTGTATGGGCTGTCAACTTCTCCCAGTGGTACAGCAGTGACTCCAGGATTTCATTGGCTGTAAAGTACTGTGGGGTGTCCTGAGGTTGTGAAAGATGCCATAGCAATGCAAGTTTTTTCCCCCACAGGCTACATCACCAGGTCCTGTTGACAAAGTGTGACCAAAAATCATAACAGGAAGGCTATGGACTAGAAATCAATGGATGCAGTATTTTTAATGTGGACACAGTAAGTGATGGCAATTGGCATTCAACAGAAATATTCAGTCATGTTAAGCCTGCTGAAAACCAAATACTGGGTGACATCTCTGCTGCATCTCAACTCCATTATGAACAGTACAAAGTATCAATAGTGCCAGTTTGAAGCACATTTCTGTAGCAGAATTGGAGAGTGTCACAGTTCAGAACATTAGTGGGGGGGGGGGAAAGAAGGAGGAAAGAGAGGAGGAGATTAGTTGGATCATGGAACCTGTCCTATTTTGAACCTTCTACATTCTATCTCCTGGGAGAGGCAAAAGAATGTATTGCCCAGTAACAAGGTCAGAAGTTCCTCTCCACCCCCTGAAGGGGACCCAGTAACTCAGAGACATTAAGATTTCAAATCAACTTCCCTTACCATCTACACCAAGTAAAAAGCCTCAGCTCCCTGTCTATCATGGTAACTGAGGGCCTTTAAATTATTAGTCTAGTGGCCCTCTGAACCTTTTCTAGGGCCTCTTACCCACCATGTAATGGAACTAGTATTCTAGAGGAGGCCTGACCACAACCAAAATACTCAAATTATATTTAATGGTCCTAGGACTTTAAGCCCCCAAGACTTTCTCCCACTCAGCAACCTGGAGTATGTAACTCTACAGGATGTAGAGATGCTTGGGAATCACCCTGACCCAAGCAGTGCATTTATCTAATGCACAAAGATGGGGTGGTGTTATAATGTTGTATACAGCTATGAATCACCTGGTTGTTGAGTGCTAACTTGGAACCAGACTACACTAAAACTACTTGCTATTTCTAATGACGAAGACCTCATCCAAGAGCCTGTCACCACTTAACCACAGGGGTATGGTGGGCACAGCAACCCCAGGACCAGGAGAAATGGGTGGGAAACAGGTAAGGATGGGGATTCTCAAGTGGAGCATTTCAGTTCTCAGTAATGTTATGTTAACCAGTATACCAACATTAGGCATTTAAGCCACTATTTCAAGGTTAGAATCTAGTTAAATTTGAAGGAGATGAGACAACACAAAAGCTTAATCAATGTGGTTTAATCACTGAGCACATTACAAATACACAAGCCAATCTGCTCTTGCCCATCAGAAATCATGCCCCATTGGCCTGTCTTAACAGCTTATTTTTGTTTACTGTCAGTATGTAGCAAACAGAAAGACTGCATGTACTATCCATTTCCCAGAACTGCTGCAGTCCTTGTGATAAGTACTTATTACAGGATATTGACCCAGTGACAAAAACACACGTCAGAGGACGTTGTGCAGCTTGGAGATATTTCCTAACACCCTGGTCCTCCTCAGTGAAGGCTGCAGGAGGCAATAGTGAATTGCAGTTCATCCTGTAGATCATACTACTGCTGCAGTACACCAGAAATGGGGGTGCTTAAGTTTTAAATAGAATGGAGATAAAAGATAATGCATTAAGTACCAACAGGGTTATTTTAATAAAGAACCACAGCATCTCAGGCCTGTAAAAAACACCTGGGGGCGAAATAGGTCTGTTACATATGCCACAGACCTTCATCTAGAAGGAAAAAGGAACTGTTCCACCTCTAGACTCATTCACTTGAATCCCATTTACAGATGACTGGGTTCTGTCACCCCAGACTTTGTACCCTATTAACAATTACACCACCCCCAAAGTTTCCTCAAAATGGCAGACCAGAGTTCACAGACAGAAATACCAAGAATTAGAAACTTAATACAACACACTTGAGGTTTTGATGCTAACTACTAACAGTAGTTCAACACCTTACTCATTCTCTCAACCACTGTTTTTAGCCCACATCTCTGTCAGATTTGGATCTGAGAACCTTGGTTATGGGTGGCAATGGAACCAGACAAACCCTTTCATCAGCTGTCAGTGAGCACTCAGGAATGGATTTCATAATTGCCATTCACAGCACTAGTGGGGTCTCAAACCAGACACCAGAGTGCTCACACCAGGAACCTTCAAGTGGATAATACTCGAAGCTTGCGACCACATCACATACTTGCCTTGCAATTTAACTTCAGATAAATTGACTATCAGCTACAAGAAATGTACAAACTCGCCATCTACATCCTTGGATCCTCCAGCTGGAGCAGCTCCCTGTAAATGCAGAGACCATGATTACAAACAAGCCCATATTCACAAGGCAGTGTGTATATCGGGTGCAGTGAAACCTCAGATTAAACGGAACGGTATGAGTAGAATCATTGGGGTTCATATGGCAGAATCATTTTCATCACTGGTTTCATATAAAGTTGGGGTAAAGCCAGGCAGACACCATCACTGCTACTGCTCAAACAGTTACTCGGGTGGAGCCAGTGATCCCAAACCAGGGACCCAGACTAAACACAATCAGTTACAGTACAGTAGGAAACATCAGCCTCTTACAAGAGATGGGGGCAGAGAATCACCTCTCCAGGGAGGAGGCAAAGGCTGTGATCCCCAAACCAGGATCCAGACATTGTGGATCATTATTTATGGATCATTAACTTACCATAGTGTTTTGAAGCCTCATTTATCCCTTTCCTAGAGCACACACTATAGTAAATAATGTACCCAGTAATTGTGGTCAGGTGTTGAACAATCTTATTACGTTGAACAGACCAGCAAACATCAGCCAAGAAATGGAGCTAGAGCATAATCTCTACAAGGGAGGCAGCCATTCAGCCCCTCAAGCCTGTTCTGCCATTCAATGAGATCATGGCTGATGTGTACCTCAACACCCTTACCCAACAAAAAACTCAGTCTTGACATTTTCAATTGACCAAGCATTTGGGGGAAGACAGTTCCAGATTTCCACTACCTATGAAAACGTGCACTCCATGTATTAGCTTTTCCTCTCAAATTGAATTCAACTGTAAAAGCAAATATGCAGCTGAGCCACATGGAAAAGTCAAGTGAACAAGGCACCCAGCCCCTGTGGTATCAAACATGTGTCACCACCTTCAGGAGAGAAGAAAACTCAGCAAACAGTGGACCTAATGCAACAGGCTGTGGCAGAAAGGTATTCCTTCAATCAGAACACACCGCAAGTGTTAGCATCCCATTGCTCATTTAATCAGTGCCTTTGCACAACACAAGATAACATCCTAACTGTCCAACTAGCAAGCACCTCTCCCCAGCCAGCCTGCTGTTGAACAGTAGCATCTTCTAAACTCTGCTGCTACAACTCAAGCTTTCCCTGGGACACAATACCAACACACATGCTGCAAGAACCCACCTCTATTGGTGCTCTCAGACCTGCTCCAACATCTGGGGATTCTGAAACAGAAAGACAGTGTCAGGTCATTGCTGGTAATCCTACTCTGGATCAAATGATCTTCATGTGCCCAAATCAGTTAGAGCTAATATCAGACAGTCTTCACTGACAACTCAGGTCTCAAGTTCTCATCACACAGGCACTCATCATAAAAAGAGGAAGGAGCAGGACACTTACCATGGGACAGCCACAACAGCTACAGCCCCTGGAGAGAGAAAAGGAAATCTGTTTTACACAGGCTTACAGGAGGCAACTCCAAACAAGTGAGCCGGCTTCTATCAGGCATTCATTTCTCCTCATGATTCAGAGACCTAATTCATACATCATCTAGAAGGTCGCGGTTAATACAGGAAAAGGCAGGGTCCAACCTGAGCCCACACCACTGACCGAACTCTACACACCTGAAGACTAGTCCACAGCCCAACTTCACATCTGGAATCAGAAATAGGCACCTGTGAAACAAGAGAAATAACTCAGAGCAGGAAACACTGCTGCGTATCTTGACATTTGTGTAAAAGAGGAAAATGTCAGATAGGAGCGAAAGACAAATTGCTCAGTTCTTCATCAGTTATCTGTTGAACTATGTGCTCATCATTCCAATCCTGTTGGGCAGCAAACCCTGCACCAGTGCAACTCCATCTGGGGTCCCCACAGAAACAGCCCAGATTCTCAAACAGCTTCCAAACTGCAGCCTGCAGCGGTGTGTAGCTGAAGTTAGAGTACTTACAAGTTACCTGCAGAACATCCAGCCTCTGAAACACTCATCTGTAACACATCACAATGTGCAGGTGTCCCACACTCACTGCTCTGCATCAGTCTCACTCTCAGACCTGCTGTTCTGATGCCAGAGATGAGATGTGGAACTGAACAGCTGCCAAGAACCCTGTGACCCCACAGGAGTGAGCAATGTAACAGGGTTCACTGATTCAACCTCCCACAGCCAATCCCATCCACTCACCTTCCATTAGCTCCAACCTTGGACAATCCAAGTACCTGGAATATAAAACCTTCATTAGACACTGCAACAAATGGCAGCCACTTTCATTCACCACAGCACAGCTACACCAGATAGAGGCAAAGGACGAGCATTTATTTAATCACTTTCTGAATTATGATGGTGTTGTGCCTCATTGAGATCAGAGCCCGCACCATGTATGATGCACACCCTGGTTCTCAGGGGAGGGGCCTGCTGCTCCTAGTCACCGATAGGCCATACTGCAATAAAAACCCTCCAACCCAGATTCATGATACCTGAACAGCTGCTCCCTCTGGGAGCAGGACACCAGGAACAAGAGCAGAGTGCCAAGAATATACAAAAAAGGGAGCCCAGGTGAGCTACACTGGTAGTCACCAGTGACCCACATACAGGACAATCCCCAATCTTTAAACCACAATTGATCATAAATGAGATCACAAGGGGCAATCCTCACAGCCCCTCACCCCAGAATATTAAAAATAAGGAAAAACTGCAAATGCTGGGAACAAATCAGACAGCACCAGTGGAGAGAAGACATTCAGGTGTGAAACCTTAAGAGTTCGGAACACACAACATCTTCTCCCTTTACAGTTGCCCACTGACCTGTAGTTCCAGCATTTCCCATTTCTATTCCATAATATGAAGCTGGAACTGTACCACTGACAGGACAGGCTAAGAATGTGCCCTCTGAAGAATCCCCTCAAACAGCACTGCTTCCCATGGTCACTGTTATAGTTGGTGTCTCAATTTCCTGTAATAAAAAGCCATGTTACACAGTGACATCAGCAGGTGAATACCTGGCTGTACTGGTTCAGTATTTATAAAGTCTCACTCTTGCTCAGACAGATTCCCACTATTTGTATCAGCATCAACAGTACAAATGAACCCACTCCACTCAATGTTACTTCCAGCTGAATCCATATCTGGTTTAACAAAGATTCACAGCTTTCAGCAACAGGCTCCGGTGACACCCGGTGCAGCAGATAGTATTAACCACCTCTGTGCAGGACATCCCAGCTCAGATCTGCATCATCTCCTTTCCCCACCCCATGAACTCAATTCCCATGTGTTGTGCCATAGCCCAAAGATACAATCATTCGCACCTGAACATCAGGAATTTATACTTGCAGAGTCCATCCACACCTGTACAAGAGACACAAGTTAATGACCTGTTGCAGTCAGACTGGAGATATCCTTACTAGTAACTCAAGCCGTGTGCCTCAGAAACTTTCTACAGTGGTTAATATTTTCGTCATCCAGTTAGTCGAGAGTAGCAAATAAGCATCATCATTGCAGCACACAGTCAGATGGAGGTGGGAGTTTGTAAAGGGCTCAGTAACAGCCCTGCATGGAGAGAAAATATCCTCAGACCCACCTCCTTGCACTCAACCCATGGGTAGCTGCTGATTTGTGTCACTCAACTGGGACACAAGGTTACAGCCAGCAACCTCAAACAGAAAGGCAGCTCAGTCCCATTTATGTTTGTGTTCATTCCCTGGCTTGTTAGTGAATCTCATGGGCGTGTCGGTTCAAATGGGCCACCTGTAGCAGTATTGCTAAATCATGATATATACACAGAAAGAATGGATTTAAGCCTTACAAGCAACTTAAAGCCCACAACAAAAGCTTGGACACCTCCACTTTAAAACATGGCACCCTCAAATAAGTCAGTTCCCCATAGGTTCTGTTGTAAAGGGCAAATGGGTGACAAAGGTGCAGCATAGTTACCTGTTCAGGCAGGAGACAGAGCACAGCCGGGCAGAATAGAACCTGGAATGAGAGCACAGAATCACACACGTGCTCCTCAGTGTGGCAACTCTCCACCTCAGAGTTACAAGCCTCAGTTCAAAAAAGTTTTTCAGAAACACTTCTGACCACTACTCATTAATCATTGGCTTCACACAGCAACACTAGATACACCACCCAAGGGAACATTACACCAAATATATATAAATCAGAGCGCACCCCAGACCAGGTGAGCAAAACCCCCTCCCCCAAGGGTTAGTGTAGTCCTGGGGCCAGCAAAAGCTGATTCCCAACCACTTCTTTTCTCCCCTCCCCCAAACGGCTCGAGTCATCCTGCTAAACCACTGCACCGACTGACCAGCATATTTACCCAATATGGATAACAGGCCCAGAGCCATCAGGCATTAATGCACCCTCCCCACCATGGTTAACTGTGCTCATTGGCAGCACTCTCTGGTGAAGGTGATGGTGGGTTAATCTCCACTCCAGGGCTGGGGCACATGATCTGACACTCCAGTGCAGTACTGAGGAAGTGCTGCATTGTCAGGGGTGCCATTCGACAGAAGAGCGATTAAAATGAGTCAAGACTGCTAATCCTGATAAGACATTAAATGGTCCTTCCAGATGGTCAGTGGGATGCATGAGATGGGAGCACTGGTCTGTTAGCTAAGTTATGCCCATTCTCACTGGTGAGATGGTTTAAAAGCCTGGTCTCACTGGTAACAGTCAGGTCTTTCTTTGCACAAAGCCTGGCTCGGTTCAAAGCCAATCTATACAGGCACTAAAGGGGATCCGCATTCGTTATCATCAACACTGCGGATGATGGCCGGGCTCCCCCGCTGACAGGTTACAGCAGTCACTCAGCCTAACAGTTCAGACTAGTCTTTCATTCCAACGTGGTTTCTACAGTTATCAGGCACAGGTCAATGTCCCATCGGCGGCCGTGCCTCCGGCTGTCGGGGCCCGGAGCTTTGGAATCACCCCCCTACCCGGCCTCGGCACAAACTGGGGTCAGCAGCACGGGCTGTGGGTCCAAACCCTTGTGGGAGTCGTCAAAGTTCCGGAGCCGAGGCCCCGCCACAGCCCGCAAACAAGAGCCGGCGACCAGCGGCAGTGCCTCACACAGGAGCCCGGGCCGGGCCGGGCCGAGCCGAGCCGGGCCTGGCGGGAGATCCATTTACATCCCCTCCACCCCCGCTTCGCTCTCCGCCGACTGCCCCCGGCGGCTCCCCCGCGGCCGTCCTTTTATACCGCCTCCGCGCACCGCCCCACGGGATTCCTCACCCGCCACGAAGCGGTCGGCGAACCTCATTGGCCAATCGCACACTAGATCACGCGGTTACCCAGAGATTGGAATCCCATTGGTCAGATCCAGTGTCAGTCAAACTGTTGCCCAGCAATTCACACCCCATCGGCCAATCACTGTCTTTCGGTGCAGTGATTGGCTCCATCCATGAACACCAGGTCACAGGCCAGGCGCCATGTTGGAGTGTAGGCTGGCGATTGAGGGACGATCCCTGGCAGTTGATTGCGAGACGGTCCCTGTCATTTGATTGAGGGACGGTCCCTGTGTTGATTGAGAGATGGTTCCTGTCTGTTGATCGAGCGATGGTGCCTGTCAGTTGATTGAGAGATGGTCCCTGTCTGTTGATTGAGAGACGGTCCCTGTCATTTGATTGAGGGACGGTCCCTGTGTTGATTGAGGAACGGTCCCTTTTAGTTGATTGAGGGATGGTCCCTGTCTGTTGATTGAGAGATGGTCCCTTTCAGTTGATTGCGAGATGGTGCCTGTCAGTTGATTGAGAGATGGCCCATGTATGTTGATTGAGAGATGGTCCCTTTCAGTTGATTGAGAGATGGTGCCTGTCAGTTGATTGAGAGATGGTCCCTTTCAGTTGATTGAGAGATGGTCCCTTTCAGTTGATTGAGAGATGGTCCATGTATGTTGATTGAGAGATGGTCCCTGTGTTGATTGAGAGATGGTGCCTGTCAGTTGATTGAGAGATGGTCCCTTTCAGTTGATTGAGAGATGGTGCCTGTCAGTTGATTGAGAGATGGTCCCTTTCAGTTGATTGAGAGATGGTCCCTTTCAGTTGATTGAGAGATGGTCCATGTATGTTGATTGAGAGATGGTCCCTGTGTTGATTGAGAGATGGTGCCTGTCAGTTGATTGAGAGATGGTCCCTTTCAGTTGATTGAGAGATGGTCCCTTTCAGTTGATTGAGAGATGGTGCCTGTCAGTTGATTGAGAGATGGTCCCTGTCAGTTGATTGAGAGATGGTCCCTTTCAGTTGATTGACAGATGGTCCATGTATGTTGATTGAGCGATGGTCCCTGTGTTGATTGAGAGATGGTGCCTGTCAGTTGATTGAGAGATGGTCCCTGTCATTTGATTGAGAGATGGTCCCTTTCAGTTGATTGAGAGAAGGCCCATGTATGTTGATTGAGAGATGGTCCATGTATGTTGATTGAGAGACGGTCCCTGTCAGTTGATTGAGAGATGTTCCATGTATGTTGATTGAGAGACGGTCCCTGTCTGTTAACTTTGAAATGGTGAATTTTTGTGCCTTTGTTGGCTGTCCTAATAGAGGCATCAGAGATAAGGACAAGTCCTTCTTCCGTCTTCCTGCGATTATCAGTAACCAAGGGATTCAAACTGAGGAACTGTCCAAAAAGAGGCGGTAATTGTGGCTGGTGAAGATCTCAAGGTCTGACCTGAAGGTATCTAACCTTCCGTATCTTCGAGTCTGGTCGGACCATTTTGTATCAGGTTAGTTTATTGTCTCAGTTGTACTCACACTGAATAATTGTATTAATAAAGACAAAACATCAGTTATATCGAGTCTACAGCATAGAAACAGGCTATTCGGCCCAACTGGTCCATGCTGTGTTTGTGCTCCACATGAGCCTCCTCCCTCCCCTCTTCATTTAATCCTTTCTGCACTTCCTTCTATTCCTTTCTCCCTCATGTGTTTATCCAGCTTCCCCTTAAATGTATCGATGTTATTCGCCTCAACTACTCCTTGTGGTAGCAAGTTCCACATTCTAACCACTCTCTGGGTAAAGAAGCTCCTGAACTCCTTATTGGACTTATTAGTGACTATTTTATATTTATGGCCCCAAGTTTTGGTCTCCGCCGCAACTGGAAACATCTTCTCTACGTCTACCCTATCAAACCCTGTCATTATCTTAAAGACCTCTATCAGGTCACCCCTCAGCGTTCTCTTTTCTAGAGAAAGTCTGTTGAGTCTTTCCTAATAGATATATCCTGTAAGTTCTGATATCATCCTTGTGAATCTTTTTTGCACTTTCTCCAGTGCCTCTATATCCTTTTTATAATATGGAGACCTGAACTGTTCACAGTGCTCTAAGTGTAGTCTAACCAAGGTTCTATTCAAATTTAACATAACTTCTCTGCTTTTCAATTCTGTCCCTCCAGAAATGAACCCCAGTGCTTGGTTTTCTTTTTTTATAATGGCCTTATTAACCTGCAATGCTACTTTTAGTGATTTGTGTATCTGTGGTCCGAGATCCCTTTGCTCCTCTATCCCATTTAGACTCTCATTATCCAAGCAATATGTGGCCTCTTTATTCTTCCTACCAAAATGTACTACCTCACACATATTGAAATTCATTTGCAAATTGCACGCCCATTTTGCAAGTTTATTAATGTCTTCTTGCATTTTGACATATTCTTCCTTTGTATTAACTACATCCCCCAATTTGGTGTCGTCTGCAAATTTTGAAATTGTACTTCCGATTCCCGACTCCAAATTGTTTATGTAAATGGTGAACAACAGTGGTCCCAGCACCGATCCCTGGGGAACATCATTTCCCATCTTTAGCCAGTCTGAGTAACTACCTTTAACCCCTACTCCCTGTTTCCTGTTTTGTAGCCAGCTTCCTATCCATTCCGCTACTTGTCCCAACTTCACATGCTCTGACCTTAACTATGAGCCTACTGTGCGGTACCTTATCGAAGGCCTTTTGAAAATCCAAATATATTACATCTACTACATTACCCTTGTCTACCCTTTCTGTTACTTCTTCAAAGAATTCAGTAAGGTTGGTCAATCATGACTTTCCCTTTTGAAATCTGTGCTGACTATTCTTTATTATATTTTCTTTCTCTAGATGTTTTTCTATTATATCTTTGAGTAAGGATTCCATTATCTTTCCTACCACCAAGGTTAAACTAATTGGTCTATAGTTCCCTGGATTTGTTCTCTCTCCCTTTTTAAATGTAGGAATCACATTAGCTGTCCGCCAGTCCTCTGGCACTATTCCCTTTTCTAATGAATTTTTATTTTTATGTAATAGTGTCTCTGCTATCTCCTCCCTAACTTCTTTTAATGCGCGGATACAATCCATCCGGACCAGGGGCTTTATCCTCTCTAAGTTTGATTCGTTTATCAATTATCTCCCCCCTTTCTATCTTAAATGTCTTTATGTCGTTTTTGAGCTCTTCTTCTAATTTACCATGGAGTTAGTCTCCGTTTTAAATATTTCCCACTGCTGTTCTATCTCTTTTTCTGCCAAAATGTTTTTCCAGTTTACCTTCCCTAGTTCCATTCTCATTCCCTCAAAATTAACTTTATTCCAATATATCCACTTTGGTCTTTGGTCTTACTTATGTCTTTCTCAATCTTTGAATTAATTATTTTGAACCGTATTATGTTATGATCGCTATTGCCGAGATGTTCCCCTGTGCTTACTTCTTTTATCTGCTCTGGTTCATTTCCCATCACTAGATCCAGCAGTGATTCCCCTCTCATTGGGCTTCTCACATACTGGGTACAAAAGGAGTCCTGAACACACTGTAAAAACTCCATTCCCCCTTCCCTACGTCTTCTTGGCAGTTTATTTGGGGGTAGTTGAAATCTCCCATGATTATTATTCGATGTTTTTTACTCATTTCATAGATTTGCCTCTATATTTCTTCTTCCACTTCCCTTCTGCTATTAAGTGGACTGTAGAATACACCTATTAACATGATCGATCCCTCCTTATCCTTTTATCTCAATCCAGATGGATTCTGTTTCTATCTTATCACTTTTGTCTCTTTTTTCTTTTGCCATTATGTTGTCTCTAATTAGGTCAGCTACTCCACTCCTCCCCGCACTTCTTCCTTCCCTGTCCTTTCTAAATACATTACATCTCATTGAAACATATAAAATTCTGACAGGGCTGGACAGACTGGATTCAGGGAGGATGTTTCCCCTGGCTGGGGGGTCTAGAATGAGGGGTCACAGTCTCAGGTAGGATATGAGATGAGGAGAAATTTCTTCACTCAGAGGGTGGTGAACCTGTGGAATTCTCTACCACAGAAGGCTGTGGAGACCAAGTCACTGAATACATTTAAGAAGGAGCTAGATAGATTTCTAGATACAAAAGGCATCAAGGGGTATGGGGAGAGAGCAGGAATATGGTATTGAGATAGAGGATCAGCCATGATCATATTGAATGGCAGAGCAGGCTCGAAGGGCCGAATGGCCTACTCCTGCTCCTATTTTCTATGTTTCTATCCTTCAACATTTACCTGCCAGTCCTGTTCTTTATGTAGCCATGTTTCAGTTATCTGGCTTCTCGCTAAGAATTATTGCCTCCAGTTCCCATTTTGTTTCGGATGCTGTGCATGTTTCTGTACAGGTAATTTAATTTGTTTTTAATAATTGTTCCCCTCATTTTATTTCACAGTCACTTTGTACTCCTGTTCCATAACAATATATTTGTTCCCTGTTTATGTTACCCCTGTTCCTTACCTTGACCAGATCCTTTCTCTCATTTCCTATTTCTGTTATCTTCACCAGATCTCTCCCCCCGTCTTACCAGTTTAAAGTCCTAGCCACAGCCCTCTTTACCCTTTCCGCTAGGACACCGGTCCCATTCCGGTTGAGCTGGAGCCTCTCCCAGCGGTACAGCTCCTTCCCACACCAGCCTTTCAGCCATGCATTCACCGTCCTGATCTGTCTATCCCTATGCCAATTACCACGTGGCTCGGGTAGTAATCCTGAGATTACCACCCGTGAGGTCCTGGTTTTTAATTTAGTTCCTAACTCCTGATATTCCCTTAGCAGGACCTCCTCCCTTTTCTTCGCTATGTTATTGCCTCTTGCGCATTCCTGATTTTAGTCGCTCCACCATTGGCGGCCGTGCCTTCAGCTGCCTAGGCCCTAAGCTCTGGAATTCCCTCCTTAAACCTCTCCACCGCTCTCTCCTCCTTTAAGATGCTCCTTAAAACCTATCTCTTTGTCCAAGCGTTTTGTCACCTGTCCTAATACCTCCTTATGTGGCGCGGTGTGAAATGTTGTTTGATAATCGCTCCAGTGAAGCACCTCAGGCCGTTTTACTGTGTTAAAGGTGCTATATAAATGCAAGTTGTTGTTGTTGGTCCTACCATGGACCACGACAACAGGATCTTCCCCCTCCCTTTCCAAATTCCTCTCCAGTTTCCAAGATGTCCTTTACCCTTTCACCAGGTAGACAACACACCCTCCTGGGCTCTCGGTCACAACAGCTGTGTTTTTATGTTTGCAATTATAGAACCGTATGAAACATAAATTGGGGCAGTCGACTTCTTGAACAGTTACGTCCGGTAATGAGCATGTGTGATCCATCATACACAATGCTAACTTTAAATGTAAGCATTCGGTTATTGTTCAACTTTACTTTTAGGACCAGTCCGGCATTTGGTGACTGGATTATACTATACTGTAATGGATCCTAGCAATTACAAAGGTTGAACGGATTAATCTTTGAAAGGTTGGATAAAATCGGAGATACATATGTGGTTAATTTATGTAATGGTGTTAAAATTCAAAGATTGCCTTCATTTCAGCACTGACATACCATTTTAGCTACAGTCGGGTGCAAGGCTTCAGCTTGCAATTTTTATCACATTGTAATTTGAATTGATGGAACGATAGTGTTTATTTTCCTCTGATTTTTTTGTTCCGTCTTACCGTTTTTCCCTCTTAATGTTTCCAGGCAAGAGTGCCAAGCTTTATGAGTCGACTAACCCAGACTGGGCACCTTCCATAAAGCTCGGGCACGAGACGGTGAAGGAGACTTCAGCTGCTGTTTCTCGCTACGAGAGGCAAGTGAAAAGAAAGATGAAGCAGGTGGATCTCGAAGCTGCACCAGCGCTTTTGACTCTCGGGGAAAACCAGTCAATAGAGGAGGACGGACAACTGGACCAAGCAGGCCCAGGTGATGTGGCATCTCAGACAGAGTTAACTGGAGGCATGATCAGTGGTATGGGATCGAGATCAATCGCCTGCTTCAGGAGAACTCAAGAAAAATTATCCGAGTGCACCACATCGGAGGATTCGTTACAAAGTGATGAAAATATAGTCAAGTTTTATACAGGGCTTCTGAATTTCACGGTGCTTAAAACTGTGTTTAATTTTCTCGAACCCTTCATTAATGAAACTGCTAGAGATTCCCTGACCAAGTTTTCAGCAACTGGTAATGGCAATGGAGAGACTTAGACTGTACTTAAGTATGCAAGACTTGGCTTAACACTTTGGTGTCTCGAATCTTTTCAACAGTTATAAATATCATGTGGGTAAGGTTATATTTTTTGATAAGGTGGCCTACCGGAGAAGAGTTCATTAAAACCATGCCAATGGTCTTCAGAGTGAATTTTGGAACCAAAGTTGCTGTTATAATAGACTGTTTTGAGGTTTTTATTGATGGGCCTTCAAATTTAGTAGCCCACAACACAATTACATTTTGATAGGAATTATTCTACAGGGGGTAATAAGTTTTGTTTCCAAAGCTTGGGATGGTGGAATTAGTAATAAATATCTTACAGAAAACTGGACTTTTAAATAATATTCTACCTGGAGATGTGATTCTGACAGAGGCTTTGATCTAACTGGTACTGTTGGAATGTTATGTGCACAAATCGAGGTGCCTGCATTTACAAGAGGAAAGAATCAGTTATCTTTGAATGAAGTTATTGACACTAGGAAATTAGCTAATGTTAGGAATCGTGTTGAAAGAGTTACAGGCAATGTAAGGCAAAAATATGTGATTATGAAGGGACCTGTTCCCTGGACTTCATGAATAACAAGGATAGTGACGGTGTTTCTTTGATTGACAAAATTGCATTTGTGTGTTGTTACTTGACAAACTTGTCATCATCAGTTGTTCCATTTAATTGATAATATCTAATTGATAGTCATTTAATGAATGATCAAGTTTCAATGTAATTTATTCAGTTTTCTGTGTGAGTTATGTCCTGTGTAAGGGTTTTCAATCTCGTGGAGGGATATTGTGCTATTGTACAAAATTTATATTATAATTATTGTTCTGCACAGCTGACTCACCTGACTCTACTTTGTGGAGTATTGCAATTAAATTCATCATAATTTTGAATTATTTGCTGATTACACACGTGAATAATATTTTCCTGTCAGTTCTAACGTCAGGACCCGGTAAAAAAACTGTAGCTTTCTGTAAAGTGCTATTATTAAAATCATGATTGGGCATAATGCACTCAATATGAACACTTTTGTCTGTCCATACAACAAAGTCACAGTACTCTCTGACAAACTCTCAACTGGGCCTGAACTTGGTGGTGATACTGGTGTTTACGGTCCAATCTCACACATCCATCATCGTTTTTCTGAAGACATGCATGCTCTTCAGCTGACTTGTCCTTCACACATAATGGACATTTTATTTCCAGTACACCAGACCCACAACAACCACATGATACAACGCCATCTGAGGATACACCAAGGTGGGGGATACTCAGGGTTGAGTACTGATCATGAGCCCTCCACGTTGAAATGTTCGTGAGACAGGCACATAAGGTCTGTGAAATCTTCTCGAGCGGCTTTTTTGTGGTCACATCCCCAAGCAGTAGCTTTGGTGGTGAGCCTGACAGTTTCTGCGAGACGGTTTATCGACACTGGTGCGGCATGCTGTCTTTATTCTGGATCCCGTTATGTGACCACTTCGATGCCTGAACCAAAGTGTAGAGCCTGCCTGAGTCCTGGTATTCTGCTTCCTCTTGTGTGACTGAGAGCTGAATGTCCTGACACTCATTGTGACATTCATTACATCCCATTCTGATATACTTCTCGTCTCTGAGTTCCGTCAATGGCTTGGGGAAATGAGGCTGCGCAGGTTTAGGTACAAAGTCTGCATTGCATGGTTCTATTATGCTGAGAATGGCAGTCTTTGTTCCAGTCTGACTAAGATGCTCGAAAAATCTTGCAATATCTACATCACATTGTGAGTTTGCCTTCTTCTCTGTGCAACTGGTGTGGTACTACAGGTGGGCAAGTTGCGTCTGGGCTCTGCATAGCTTTCACTGCAGCAACAAACTTTACCTTTGGGAGAAGTGAAATCAGTGTCAGCAACTGGAGAATATGTATCCCCTTTCACAGGAGTTGGCAATAACCAATAGGCCTTCTGTAATAAGAAATGCTGGAGAAGCTCAGCAAGTGAGGCAGCATCTGTGGAGAAAGAAACAGAGTTAACATTTCAGGTCGAAGACCTTTCTTTCATCAGAATGCCTTTTCCTGTGTTACCGTCTCGCTTTCTCGAATTCAGACGGCTGCTTCTACCCTAAACAAGAAGCCAGACCCACGTGTGCAGGTTCAGCCTGCGGGAGCCTGGCTTAAACTTTCTGAATGAAGAAAAAGGTATCAAGAAAAGTTCCATTCCGTGTGCAACAATTTGATCTGGACTAGAGTTTAGAAACCTGCGGGAATTCCACGGGAATGGGACTGAAAATATCACAGGACCTGGCAGAAATATGAATGATTTCTTGGGGACTAAATGGAACAGGGAACAGGACAGATTTGTCACGTACTGGAGAAAAATATGATCGACATTTATGAATTAACATGGGATCTGGAATGGAGGGATCAGGACTTATCATGATGGGAAGAGATGGGAATGACATGGAGCCATGCAAGTCTCTATCTTCATATATCTACTTAGACATTGCTCTTGACTTCTTGCAACATATGAGTCTTATCTGAGCTCATAAATACATCTGCACTTGTGGTTAGACACATCATATACACTAATAATACAAAAAGAGTGAAAAAAAGTGTAAAATTGCACTCAATTCAGCTAATCAATAGGGCAGGAATGCCTACTCAGGACATGTGAATACTTGAAGGGAGAAAATTTGCAGGGCTACGGGGGAATGGGACTAACTGGATTTCTCTTACAAAGAGCCAGCACGGACTCGATGGGCCGAACGGCCTCCTTCTGTGCTGTGACCATCCTATGATTCTATAAAATGTAACAAAGGCATAGTGATCTTAATGGGGGACTTTAACCTTCACATAGATTGGGAAAAGCAGACTAGCAACTGTCAGAAAGGTAGTGAATTTCTTGAGTGTGTCCGGGATAGTTTTCTACAGCAGTATGTCCTCGAGGCAACAAGGGGGCAAGCCATACTAGATTTAGTAATGAGTAATGAACCAGATTTAGTTAACAGCTTAACTGTGCGTGAACATCTATCCAATAGCGATCATAACATGATCGAGTTCAATGTGGTGTTTGAAAGGGAAAAAAGTGAATCAGCTGCTAAGATTGTAGACTTGGGCAAGGCCGACTTCAACGGGATGAGACAGAGACTGTCCACAGTAAACTGGACAAATCTGTTAATGGGTAAAACGACTGATGATCAGTGGGAAATGTTTAAAGAAACATTTAACGTGATACAGAATCAGTTTATACCCCTGAGGGGCAAGAACTCTACTTGCCAAAAAGAACAGCCATGGACAACTAAAGAGGTAAGGGACAGTATAAGACACAAGGAAAGGGCATACAAAAAGGCAAAAAATGGCACAGATCCTGGCGAGTGGGAAAGATACAAAGATCAACAAAGGGTCACAAAACAGATAGTAAGAGCTACAAAAAGAGAGTATGAAAAGAAACTTCCAAGGGATATCAAAACCAATACGAAGAACTTTGAGAGTTACATTAGGAAAAAGAGGGTGGTCAGGAGCAGTGTTGGCCCCTTAAAAACTGAAAGTGGGGATATTGTCATTGACAATGGGGAAATGGCGGACATGTTGAACAATTACTTTGCGTCAGTATTTACAGTAGAGAAAGAGGATAGCATGCCGGAAATCCCAAGAAAACTAATACTGAATCGGGGACAGGGACTCGATAAAATTAACATAAGTAAAGCAACAGTAATGAAGAAAATAATAGCACTAAAGAGTGACAAATCCCCAGGACCAGATGGTTTCCATCCCAGGGTTTTAAAGGAAGTAGGTGAACACATTGCGGATGCCCTAACTATAATCTTTCAAAGTTCTCTAGATTCAGGAACTGTCCCTCTAGATTGGAAAATTGAACATGTCACTCTGCTTTTTAAGAAAGGAGAGAGAGGGAAACCAGGGAATTATAGACCTGTTAGCCTAACATCTGTTGTGGGGAAAATGCTGGAGTCTATAATTAAGGATAGGGTGACTGAACACCTCGAGAATTTTCAGTTAATCACAGAGAGCCAGCATGGATTTGTGAAAGGTAGGTCGTGCCTGACAAACCTGATTGAATTTTTTGAAGTGGTGACTAAAGTAGTGGACAGGGGAATGTCAATGGATGTTATTTATATGGACTTCCAGAAGGCATTTGATAAGGTCCCACATAAGAGACTGTTAGCTAAGATAGAAGCCCATGGAATTGAGGGAAAAGTTCGGACTTGGTAACGAAGTTTGCTGAGCGAAAGGCGACAGAAAGTAGGGATAATGGGTAGGTACTCACATTGGCAGGATATGACTAGTGGAGTCCCGCAGGGATCTGTCTTGGGGCCTCAATTATTCACGATATTTATTAACGACTTAGATGAAGGCATAGAAAGTTTCATATCTAAGTTTGCCGATGACACAAAGATTGGTGGCATTGTAAGCAGTGTAGATGAAAACATAAAATTACAAAGCGATATTGATAGATTAGGTGAATGGGCAAAACTGTGGCAAATGGAATTCAATGTAGACAAATGTGAGGTCATTTACTCTGGATCAAAAAAGGATAGAACGGGGTCTTTCTAAATGGTAAAAAGTTAAAAACAGTGGATGTCCAAAGGGACTTAGGGGTTCAGGTACATAGATCATTGAAGTGTCATGAACAGGTGCAGAAAATAATCAATAAGGCTAATGGAATGCTGGCCTTTATATCGAGAGGACTGGAGTACAAGGGGGCAGAAGTTATGCTGCAGCTATACAAAACCCTGGTTAGACCACACCTGGAGTACTGTGAGCAGTTCTGGGCACCGCACCTTCGGAAGGACATATTGGCCTTGGAGGGAGTGCAGCGTCGGTTTACTAGAATGATACCCAGACTTCAAGGGTTAAGTTACGAGGCGAGATTACACAAATTGGGGTTGTATTCTCTAGAGTTTAGAAGGTTGAGGGGTGATCTGATCGAAGTTTATAAGATATTAAGGGGAACAGATAGGGTGGATAGAGAGAAACTATTTCCGCTGGTTGGGGATTTTAGGAGTAGGAGACAGAGTCTAAAAATTAGAGCCAGCCCTTTGAGGAGCGAGATTAGAAAACATTTCTACACACAAAGGATGGTAGAAGTTTGGAATTCTCTTCCGCAAACGGCAATTGATACTAGCTCAATTGCTAAATTTAAATCTGAGATAGATAGCTTTTTGGCAACCAAAGGTATTAAGGGATATGGGCCAAAGGCAGGTATATGGAGTTAGATCACAGATCACCATGATCTTATCAAATGGCGGAGCAGGCATGAGGGGCTGAATGGCCTACTCCTGTTCCTATGTTCCTATGACAAAACACAGTACGTCCTGTGGGTGCCCATCGGTCACCAAACGCTTGAAGCGAAGCAGCGGGCACCGCATGAGCCTGCTTCAGGATAGGTCTTTAGAAGAGAGGCTCCGGGAAGAGAATCAGGCAATTGGAAGGGGCCCCACCCGCACCCCGGCCCCGGCATGTCTATCCTAGGCATCCTGGACCTATGAAAAGCAGCTTTCATCACCCCTTAGCACTTTCTTTCTCTTTACATAATTGATAAAAACTTTAGCTGTTAGCTTTGCAAGTTTTCTTTTGCAATATTCCCTTTCTCACACCTCTTATTACTTTCTTATGGGCGAGTTTCTCCTCTGAAGAGAGAGAATACAATGTTAAGGGCATGTGAGTAGCAGAGACACTATCCTCCATAAGAGTGCATACGTTCCATGACAATGAGAGATAGAAGTGCATTGTCCCTTTAAATGAAGTGTCCTTGAATGGCCGATTTTAAAGGCCCAATGGGGGTGGCATTGAGTTACCCCAGTGTCACCTGACAGGAGTCAGCACTACAAGTGCCCCTTTAAGGGCACCACCAAAAATAATAAACAATCAGTTGGTCCAATTAAAGATGCTTAATAAAGCAACAAAACCAAAAGGAACCGTACCAATTTAATTAGAATGTCATTACAGGCGTTTATAAGACACTCTATGCCCTGCGGTGCCCTCCGGTCATGGAGGGTCCCGAGAGTACCGGCAGACACCCTGTGGTCTGTCTCCAGGGCCACCCAGGCACGGACAAGGCCGTGGAAGAGAGGCAGGCAGAGGGAGCGACTGCCCCCAGGGACCGCATCCAACCTGGACCTGTGGATGGCCACCTTGGCCAGGCCCAGGAGCAGGCCCACTAGGACGTCCACCAACCTGCCCGCCCCCCTCGTCACCGGGTGGCCAAAGATCAGGAGCGTGGGACTGAAGTGCAGCCAGAAGTTGAGGAGCAACCCCTTCAGATAGCTAAATAGGGTCCAGCAGCCCATGTGGCAGGCACTGAGAGTTAACACAATTATTTTTGAATAAAGAATCTGCAGCTGAAACCCTCATCCATGCCATTGTTACCTCTGGTCTTGGCTATTCTAATGCTTTCCTGGCCAGCCTCCCATAAACTTGAGCTCATCCAAAACTCTGCTGCCTATATTCTAACTCGCACCAAATCCTGTTCACCCATCACCCCTGTGCTCACTGACCTACATTGGCTCCCAGTCTGGCAATACTTCAATTTTAAAATTCTCATTTTCATGTTCAAATCCCTCCATGGCCCTCGCCCCTCCCTATCTCTGTAACCTCCTCCAGCCCTATAACCCTCCGATATCTCTGCGCTCCTCCAATTCTGGTCTCTTGCGCGTCCCCGATTTTAATCGCACCACCATTGGCGGCCGTGCCTTCGGCTGCCTAGGCCCTAAGCTCTGGAATTCCCTCCCTACCTCTCTCTCCTCCTTTAAGACACTCCTTAAAATGCACCTCTTTGACCAAGCTTTTTGTCACCTTTCCTAATATCTCCTTAGGTGGCTTGGTGTTAAATTTTGTTTGATTACGCTCCTGCGAAGCACCTGGGGACATTTTACTATGTTAAAGGCGCTGTATAAATGCAAGTTGTTGTTGTTAAGTGTTTGCAGATGTTGCCCTTTGAAGAGAGCTCCTCTCACACCTGGACTTATATTAATGGACCAATAGGAATGGCACTGAGATGCCCTAGTGTCATCTAACAGGAGTCAGCACTACAATTTTTTTTCACAAAAGAGGATGAAGGTAATGTCACGGTAGAGATATTCGATAGAATAAAAATAGATGGAAAGGAGGTGCTAAATAGGTTGGCATCACTCAAAGTTAACAAGTCACCTGGTTCAGGTGGGATGCATCCGAGGTTGCTGAGGGAAGGGTGAAGATAGCAGGAGCTCTGACCACAATCTTTCAATCCTCCTCGGGTATGGGAGTGGTGCCAGAGGACTGGAGAATTGTAGTGCTGACTCCTGTCAGATGACACTAGGGCATCTCAGTGCCATTCCTATTGGTCCATTAATATAAGTCCAGGTGTGAGAGGAGCTCTCTTCAAAGGGCAACATCTGCAAACACTTATCAACAACAACAACTTGCATTTATACAGCGCCTTTAACATAGTAAAATGCGCCATCCGGGCGTTGAAATCGGCGCTCGGCCCTGACTCCACTCGGGATGTGGAGGCGGCTCAGGCGTGCGGAGCCATCCCGTCCGACCTGACCCCCGTTCGGACGGAGTTCCTCCTCGGCGCCAAACCCCGGAACCTCCCTCGGGGGGCCGCGCCTCACAACTTGAGTCGTCTCTCGGAAATTCCCTCCGTGCCGTTTCACACCGCGCGGAGGGATTTCCTGTACGGGCTGCTCCTGCACACCATCCACTTCCTCGCCCTCGTCTCTCGGCCGGACACGCCCTGGCGTACCATCCTGCCGTCCGGCGGAGACGGGGGTCCCCATTGGGTGGCTCTCTATACAGGGGTCCTCCCGTGTTACTTTGGGGATCTGGGGTGGAGGGTGGCGCACGGAGCAGTCGCGTGCAACCGGCGGTTACGCCATTTCACGGACACCCAGGCCGCTTGTGATTTCTGCGGCCTGGAGGAGTCCGTGTTCCATCTGTACACTGGGTGTGCGAGACTGCAGCCCCTGTTCCATTATTTGAAGGGGCTGCTCCTCAAGTTCTGGCTGCGCTTCAGTCCCACGCTCCTGATCTTTGGCCGCCCGGTGAGGAGGGGGGCGGGCAGGTCGGTGGACGTTCTCGTGGGCCTGCTCCTGGGCCTGTCCAAGGTGGCCATCCACAGGTCTAGGATGATCGTGGTCCGTGGGGGCGGTCGCTCGGCCTGTCTGCCTCTCTTCCGCGGAATGCTCCGCGCCCGGGTGGCCCTGGAGATGGAGCACGCGGTGTCTGCCGGTACGCTCGAGGCTTTCCGCGGCCGGTGGGCACCGCAGGGGCTGGAGTGCATCCTGGACGAGGAGAATAAAATTTTAATTTGAACACTTGGTTTTGGTTTATTTGGTTTTTACTATTTAAGCACACCCCACACCCCCCCTTCTTATAAAAGGGGGGCCTAATACAAAAAAATAAAAAAAATCTGATCACATCTCTGTTGGGTTGTCTTTAAAAAAAAAACATAGTAAAATGTCCCCAGGTGCTTCGCAGGAGCGTAATCAAACAAAATTTAACACCAAGCCTATTCAAAAAAAGGGGAGAGGGATAAACCTGGTAACTACAGGCCAGTCAGTGGTGGGAAAACTACAAGAGACCATTATCAAGGACAAAATTAATTCTCACTTGGAGAAGTGTTGGTTAATAAGGGACGGCCGGCACGGATTTGTTAAAGGGAAATCGTGTCTGACTAACGTGATTGAGTTCTGTAATGAAGTAACAGAGAGGGTTGATGAAAGTAATGCCATACATGTGTATATATGGACTTTCAAAAGGCATTTGATAAAATATCACATATCAGTCTTATTCAGAAAATAGAAGCACACTAGATTAAAGGGACGGTGATAACCTCGGTGAAGGGATGTTTTTCTGACCGGAGAGAAGTATGCACGACTTTATAAACAGGGCAACTGAATACAAAAAAAAGTTATGCGACACCTTTATAGATCACTGGTTAGGCCTCGGCTGGAGCATTGTGTTCAATTCTGGGCACCACGCTTTAGGAAGGATGTGAAGGCCTTAGAGAGGGTGCAGAGGAGATTTACTAGAATGATTCCAGGGATGAGGGACTTCAGTTATGTGGAGAGACTGGAGAAACTGGGGTTACTCTCCTTAGAACAGAGAAGGTTAAAGAACAGAGAAGGTTAAGGGGAGATTTGATGGAGGTGTTCAAAATCATGAAGAGTTTTTGGTAGAGTAAATAAGGAGAAACTGTTTCCAGGGGTCATAGATTTAAAATAATTGGCGAACAGGAAATTTTAAAAGCCAATTGGACATATACTTGAGGACTAAATTGCAGGGCTAATTGGATAGCTCTTTCAAAGAGCCAGCACAGGCACGATGGGCCAAATGGCCTCCTCCTGTGCTATAAGATTCCACGATTCAAAGGCACCACAATAATAAAGTTAGTCCGATAAAAGTAAACATTGATTAAAGTGAAGCAAAAAACCCGGAACAACTGAACCACAAATATTCTTATCGGTGCCTACACCCTGCGGTAGCCGCTGAGAGATCAAGTGGTCGTAGATCCTTGCCTAACTCCAACCGCAGGCCTCATCTTTGCCGCTCAGTACTACAGGCCCCAGAGGGGGGGAAAAAACGCCACTAGGCCACGTGATCGAAGAGGACACGAGTGATAGGCCACCGCGCTTAGATGACGTCATGACGCCACGTGGTCGAACCGCCCGAATTGTTTCCCACCCACCGATCGGCTGGCCAATAGCGTGGGTGGCAGTGTGACTGACCAATCAAATCTGAAATAAGGTTGTGATTGACAGCGCGATTAGCCAATAGCCTGGGTCGAGTTTAGAATCCCGTGAGTCCGTGCGCCGAGCCCCCTATAAAAGGCGGCCGCCGGAGCAGCGCGGTCTCATTTGGCTGCGCGAAATGGTGGAGGTGAGTGGTGAATGGAGCGGGACCCAAATAGTATCAGGCCCCAGGCCTGCCGCCCGCGCTGGGATGAATCTATGTTGGTAGGGACATCCGAGACGCTGTGATGAGGACCCAACATGCTGAGAGCGCGGAGCCCCGTGTCTGTGCTGGATCCGGGGCCGGTGTTTGCCGGTGTGAGGCGGCGCTGTTGATCGCGGCTCTCCTTGACGCTGCATCGCCTTCTGTTTTGCAGGCTCACCCGCTCGGGCCCGTCACTGCACGGAGCGGCATCGCCCCGAAAGAGAAGAGTGGCTCAGGTAAAAGGGGCAACTACCCGGGGGGGAATGGGTAGGGGATGGTGGGGGAATGGGTAGGGGATGGTGGGGGAATGGGTAGGGGATGGTGGGGGAATGGGTAGGGGATGGTGGGGGAATGGGTAGGGGATGGGTGGGGGGAATGGGTAGGGGATGGGTGGGGGGAATGGGTAGGGGATGGTGGGGGAATGGGTAGGGGATGGGTGGGGGAATGGGTAGGGGATGGGTGGGGGAATGGGTAGAGCCCTGGAGGGGGGGTGGGGGGAATGGGTAGAGCCCTGGAGGGGGGGTGGGGGGAATGGGTAGAGCCCTGGAGGGGGGGTGGGGGGAATGGGTAGAGCCCTGGAGGGGGGGTGGGGGAATGGGTAGGGGATGGGTGGGGGGAATGGGTAGAGCCCTGGAGGGGGGGGGGGGAATGGGTAGAGCCCTGGAGGGGGGGGGGGGAATGGGTAGAGCCCTGGAGGGGGGGTGGGGGAATGGGTAGGGGATGGGTGGGGGGAATGGGTAGAGCCCTGGAGGGGGGGTGGGGGAATGGGTGGGGGGAATGGGTAGAGCCCTGGAGGGGGGGGGGGGGGAATGGGTAGAGCCCTGGAGGGGGGGGGGGGGGGATGGGTAGAGCCCTGGAGGGGGGGGGGGGGAATGGGTAGAGCCCTGGAGGGGGGGGGGGGAATGGGTAGAGCCCTGGAGGGGGGGGGGAATGGGTGGAGCCCTGGAGGGGGTGGTGGATAAGAGTGGAGCCCTGGAGGGGGTGGTGGATAAGAGTGGAGCCCTGGAGGGGGTGGGGTGTAAAGAAACCCGTTGGTACAAGGGGGTTGGGGGGAGGGAAATGGGTAGGGGTAGTGGGGGGGGAAATGGGTAGGGGTAGTGGGGGGGATAAGAGTGGAGCCCTGGAGGGGGTGGGGTGTAAAGAAACCCGTTGGTACAAGGGGGTTGGGGGGAGGGGGAAGAGAAACCTGCTGGCACATGTATGAACTCGAGGCCCTTGGGCCTATTATCCATTAACCCTGTCTGAACAGGTAAATATGCTGGTCAGTAGGTGCAGTGGTTTAGCAGGATGACTTGAGCCTGTTGGGGGAGGGGAGAAAATAAGTGGTTGGGAATCTGAGCTGTTACCAACCTTTTGCTGGCCCCAGGACTACACTAACCCTTGGGGGAGGGGGTTTTGCTCACCTGGTCTGGGGTGCGCTCTGATTTATATATATTTGGTGTAATGTTCCCTTGGGTGGTGTATCTAGTGTTGCTGTGTGAAGCCAATGATTAATGAGTAGTGGTCAGAAGTGTTTCTGAAAACCTTTTTGAACTGAGGCTTGTAACTCTGAGGTGGAGAGTTGCCACACTGAGGAGCATGTGTGTGATTCTGTGCTCTCATTCCAGGTTCTATTCTGCCCGGCTGTGCTCTGTCTCCTGCCTGAACAGGTAACTATGCTGCACCTTTGTCACCCATTTGCCCTTTACAACAGAACCTATGGGGAATTGACTTATTTGAGGGTGCCATGTTTTAAAGTGGAGGTGTCCAAGCTTTTGTTGTGGGCTTTAAGTTGCTTGTAAGGCTTAAATCCATTCTTTCTGTGTATATATCATGATTTAGCAATACTGCTACAGGTGGCCCATTTGAACCTACACGCCCATGAGATTCACTAACAAGCCAGGGAATGAACACAAACATAAATGGGACTGAGCTGCCTTTCTGTTTGAGGTTGCTGGCTGTAACCTTGTGTCCCAGTTGAGTGACACAAATCAGCAGCTACCCATGGGTTGAGTGCAAGGAGGTGGGTCTGAGGATATTTTTTCTCCATGCAGGGCTGTTACTGAGCCCTTTACAAACTCCCACCTCCATCTGACTGTGTGCTGCAATGATGATGCTTATTTGCTACTCTCGACTAACTGGATGACGAAAATATTAACCACTGTAGAAAGTTTCTGAGGCACACGGCTTGAGTTACTAGTAAGGATATCTCCAGTCTGACTGCAACAGGTCATTAACTTGTGTCTCTTGTACAGGTGTGGATGGACTCTGCAAGTATAAATTCCTGCTGTTCAGGTGAGAACGATTGTATCTTTGGGCTACATGTGAGAATTGAGTTCATGGGGGGAGGAGATGATGCAGATCTTAGCTGGGACGACCTGCACCAAGGTGGTTAATATTTGTTGCATTGGGTGTCATTCCGGAGCCTGTTGCTGAAAGCTGTGAATCTTTGTTAAACTGGATTTAGATGCAGCTGGAAGGTGTAGCATTTAATGGAGTAGGTTCATTTGTCCTATTGATGCAAATATGGTGTCTGCCTGAGAGACATTGATAAGGTGCCACTCAAGAAAAGGATTCATGGGATTGGGGGTAAGATATTAGCATCAATAGGGGATTGGTTAATTGACATAACAGTAGGAATAAACAGATCATTTTCAGGTTGGCAGGCTGTAACTAGTTGGGTGCTGCAGGAATCAGTGCTTGGTCCTCAGCTATTTACAATCCCCATTAATGACTTAGATGAAGGGCTGAAGTGTATTGTATCCAAGTTTGCTGATACATAGCTAGGTTGGAGGGTAAATTGTAAGGAGGACTGTCTGCAAAGGGATATAGACAGGTTAAATGAATGGGCAAGAAGGTGGCAGATGGAGTGTAAGAACATACGAGTAGGCCATACGGCCCCTCCAGTCTGCCCAGCCTTTCGGTAAGATCATGGCTGATCTTCGACCTCAACTCCATTTTCCTGTCTGACCCCCATATCCCTTGATTTCCCCTGGAGTCCAAAAATCTCCCTTGAATATACTCTACTCAGCATCCACAGCCCTCTGGGGTAGAGAATTCTGAAGATTCTCAACCCTCCAAGTGAAGAAATTCCTCATTTCAGTCCTGAGACTGTCTCCTAGATGTAGTCTCTCCAGCCAGGGGAAACATCCTCAGTATCTACCCTGTCAAGTGTCTTCAGAATCTTGTTTCAATGAGATCACCTCTCATTCTTCTAAACTCTGGAGTGTATAGGCCCATTCTACACAATGTCCTCAGGACAGCCCTCTCATCCTAGGAATCAATCTAGTGAACCTCCAAGGCAAGTGTATCCTGTGTACAGTTTTGGTTTTTTCACCTAAGGAAGGATATACTTGCCTTAGAGGCAGTGCAGTCTGAGAGGTCAACATTCCAATTTGTCTTTATTGGATCCAAAGTAAATTACCTTGCACTCTTTATATAAAAAAAAATTGAGCTTCATCGTGCCAGTTTAGCCCACTCATTCTTCATGTCCTGTTGTAACCTGCTCCCATCTACACAACTTACTGTGCCTCCTAACTGAGTGTCATCTTCAAAGTTGGATCGACAACTTTGTTCTTCTAAGATAGATATCTATGTGTATGTATGTGAAAATCTGGGGCCTCAGTACAGGTCCCTGGGGAATGCCACTTGTTATGTCCTGCCAATCAGTAAGTTTCCTTTATCCCCACTGTTTCCAACCAATTAACAACCCAGGTCACAAGGTTATCTCCCAATTCCTTGTGAGAATCCCTACGTGGTCAGTTTTCAGTAAAATATTAAAATGCCTACGTGGCAAAGAAGCAGAATGCAAAATGGTTAGAAAGGGTTAATTAGTTAGTAACTGAGATTGGTACAAGTGGCCTGGCCTCCTGCTGGGCCATATGTTTGCGTAGTCAGCAGGTTTGCATGGTCTTATCAATGTAGAGTCTTTGATGTGATTCAAGGACTGGTCTGAATGTCTCCATGTTTATGGCAGATCAATATAGGTAACGAGCTTAGCCAAAGTTGAAAGACATTCCAGGTTGGGAGATAAGGAACAGAAGGGACAGGGAAGAACATTCCAAGTTGGAAGATGAGGAAGTTATCCCCTTTGATGTCTAACAGCAACATGGTCAGCACATGATTATTTATGATTGGCCGGAAATAATGTAACCTCGCATGGCAACCTGTGCCCGGCTTATGATTGGTGTTGACCCTCGTTAAGTATGTTCCAACCCTATTGATTTGTATAAAAACGTGTGGATTTCTGTATGTTTTTGTTCTTGCTCTGCCAGCATAGAGGGACTCTATGAGGAGTCGAAATCAATGCTGCAGACTAAGAACCCTGCTATTAAAGATGTGTTGAATTTTAAAATGTATTCGACTTCAGTTATTACTGAACCAGACTGAGGGGAAAGAATCCGGATCGTCACTTGCACTTTTATTCTTGTTATCTCTTGTGCAGAACCATATCAAATTTGTTGCCATGTCTAATGAAGGTTTTATATTCCAGGTACTTGGATTGTCCGAGGTTGGAGCTAATGGAAGGTGAGTGGATGGGATTGGCTGTGGGAGGTTGAATCAGTGAACCCTGTTACATTGCTCACTCCTGTGGGGTCACAGGGTTCTTGGCAGCTGTTCAGTTCCACATCTCATCTCTGGCATCAGAACAGCAGGTCTGAGAGTGAGACTGATGCAGAGCAGTGAGTGTGGGACACCTGCACATTGTGATGTGTTACAGATGAGTGTTTCAGAGGCTGGATGTTCTGCAGGTAACTTGTAAGTACTCTAACTTCAGCTACACACCACTGCAGGCTGCAATTTGGAAGCTGTTTGAGAATCTGGGCTGTTTCTGTGGGGACCCCAGATGGAGTTGCACTGGTGCAGGGTTTGCTGCCCAACAGAGGATTGGAATGATGAGCACATAGTTCAACAGATAACTGATGAAGAACTGAGCAATTTGTCTTTCGCTCCTATCTGACATTTTCCTCTTTTACACAAATGTCAAGATATGCAGCCGTGTTTCCTGCTCTGAGTTATTTCTCTTGTTTCACAGGTGCCTATTTCTGATTCCAGATGTGAAGTTGGGCTGTGGACCAGTTGTGGATGGACTCTGCAGACATCAATGCCTGTTCAGGTGAGAACGATTGTATCTTGGCTATGGAACAGCACACAGGAATCGAGTTCATAGTGGGGGAGATGATGCAGACCTGAGCTGGGACGTGGTTAATACTGTTTGTTGCACTGGGTGTCACTGGAGCCTGTTGGTGCTGAAAGCTGTGAATCTTTGTTAAATTGGATTTGGATTCAGCTGGAAGTAGCATTTAGTGGAGTGGGTTCATTTGTACTGTTGATGATGTTACAAATACAGTGGGAATCTGTCTGAGAAAGAGTGAAAGAAACTGTAAATACTGAACCAGTACAGCCAGGCAAAAATATTCACCTGCTGATGATATCTTAGTGAGTAACACAGCTTTTTATTACAGGAAATTGAGACACCTGACCGTAAGCAGTGGCCACAGTAAGCAGAGCTATTTATAAGGGCACTTTCTTAGCCTGCCCTGTGGGTGGTGTAGGAAGATAGGACATTCAGCCCCTTGTTCCTGTTCTGCCATTCTATTAGATCATGGCTCCATTTACTGGCAGTTGATACCCATTTATACCATTTAGCTAATATCTGTCTACCCCAGTCTTGAACATTAAGAAAGGAACATAAGAAATGGGAGCAGGAGTAGGCCATATGGTCTCTTGAGCTTGCTCTGCTATTCAATAGCATCATGGCTGATCATCTACCTCAACTCCACTATCCTGCCTGATCCTCCATATCCCTTGATTCCCTTAGTGTTCACAAAATTTCAATTGATGTCTTTTGGGGAGTTCCAGATTTCCACTGCCTTTTGTGTGTGAAAGTGCTCACCCTCTGCTGTTCCTAACCTAGTTTGTCTTGTATGTTGTTGGCTCTCTGCTCCCTGTATACGCGTAGCACTGTCAGTGAATGGTGCTAATCAAAATTTCCAGGTCTGGGGAGCTGTATTCAGAGCATTGAAAATCTGGGTTGTAGGGTTTATATCGGGTGCCGTGTGGCTTATCAGTGACTGGGAGCAGGCCCCTCCCCGAGAACCAGGATGTGCGTCATACATGGTGTGGGCTCTGATCTCATTCCTGAGGCACAACGCCATCATAATTCAGATAATGAAGGATGAAAAAATGCACGTCCTTTGCATCTACCTGAGGTATCTGCTGTGGTGAATGAAAATGGCAGCCGTTTAGCATCATATAGCACAGCAGGAGGCCGTTCAGCCCATTGTGCCTCTGCTGGCTCTTAAAAATTGTCCAATTTGTCCGACTCCTGTGCTGCTTCCCCATTTTCCTGCAAATGTTTCCTTTGTTAAATATCAATCCAATTCATTTGTTGCTGTGTCTAATGAAGGTTTTATATTCCAGGTACTTGGATTGTCCAAGGTTGGAGCTAATGGAAGGTGAGTGGATGGGATTGGCTGTGGGAGGTTGAATCAGTGAACCCTGTTACATTGCTCACTCCTGTGGGGTCACAGGGTTCTTGGCAGCTGTTCAGTTCCACATCTCATCTCTGGCATCAGAACAGCAGGTCTGAGAGTGAGACTGATGCAGAGCAGTGAGTGTGGGACACCTGCACATTGTGATGTGTTACAGATGAGTGTTTGAGGCTGGATGTTCTGCAGGTAACTTGTAAGCACTTCAGCTACACACAACACACTAGCGTTGCACTGTAACTGCAGGCTGTAGTTTGGAAGCTGTTTGAGAACCTGGGCTGTTTCTGTGGGGACCCCAGATGGAGTTGCACTGGTGCAGGGTTTGCTGCCCAACAGAGGATTGGAATGATGAGCACATAGTTCAACAGATAACTGATGAAGAACTGAGCAATTTGTCTTTCGCTCCTATCTGACATTTTCCTCTTTTACATAAATGTCAAGATATGCAGCAGTGTTTCCTGCTCTGAGTTATTTCTCTTGTTTCACAGGTGCCTATTTCTGATTCCAGATGTGAAGTTGGGCTGTGGACTAGTCTTCAGGTGTGTAGAGTTCGGTCAGTGGTGTGGGCTCAGGTTGGACCCTGCCTTTTCCTGTATTAACCTCGACCTTCTAGATGATGTATGAATTAGGTCTCTGAATCATGAGGAGAAATGAATGCCTGATAGAAGCCGGCTCACTTGTTTGGAGTTGCCTCCTGTAAGCCTGTGTAAAACAGATTTCCTTTTCTCTCTCCCCAGGGGCTGTAGCTGTTGTGGCTGTCCCATGGTAAGTGTCCTGCTCCTTCCTCTTTTTATGATGAGTGCCTGTGTGATGAGAACTTGAGACCTGAGTTGTCAGTGAAGACTGTCTGATATTAGCTCTAACTGATTTGGGCACATGAAGATCATTTGATCCAGAGTAGGATTACCAGCAATGACCTGACACTGTCTTTCTGTTTCAGAATCCCCAGATGTTGGAGCAGGTCTGAGCACCAATGGAGGTGGGTTCTTGCAGCATGTGTGTTGGTATTGTGTCCCAGGGAAAGCTTGAGTTGTAGCAGCAGAGTTTAGAAGATGCTACTGTTCACCAGCAGGCTGGCTGGGGAGAGGTGCTTGCTAGTTGGACAGTTAGGATGTTGTGTTGTGCAAAGGCACTGATTAACACTTGGGATGTTAACACTTGCGGTGTGTTCTGATTGAAGGAATACCTTTCTGCCACAGCCTGTTGGCATTAGGTCCACTGTTTGCTGAGTTTTCTTACCTTCTCTCCTGAAGGTGGCGACACACATTTGATACCATAGGGGCTGGGTGCCTTGTTCACTTGACTTTTCCATGTGGCTCAGCTGCATATTTGCTTTTACAGTTGAATTCAATTTGAGAGGAAAAGCTAATACATGGAGTGCACGTTTTCATAGGTAGTGGAAATCTGGAACTGTCTTCCCCCAAATGCTTGGTCAATTGAAAATTTCAAGGTGGTTGTTAGATAAGGGTATTGAGGGATATGGAGTTGAGGTACACATCAGCCATGATCTCATTGAATGGCAGAACAGGCTTGAGGGGCTGAATGGCTGCCTCCCTTGTAGAGATTATGCTCTAGCTCCATTACTTGGCTGATGTTTGGTCTGTTCAATGTAATAAGATTGTTCAACACCTGGCCACAGTATGTACTATAGGCTTCAAAACCCTATGGTAGGTGAATGATCCATAAATAATGATCCACAATGTCTGGATCCTGGTTTGGGGATCACAGCCTTTGCCTCCTCCCTGGAGAGGTGATTCTCTGCCCCCATCTCTTGTAAGAGGCTGATGTTTCCTACTGTACTGTAACTGATTGTGTTTAGTCTGGGTCCCTGGTTTGGGATCACTGGCTCCACCCGAGTAACTGTTTGAGCAGTAGCAGTGATGGTGTCTGCCTGGCTTTACCCCAACTTTATATGAAACCAGTGATGAAAATGATTCTGCCATATGAACCCCAATGATTCTACTCATACCGTTCCGTTTAATCTGAGGTTTCACTGCACCCGATATACACACTGCCTTGTGAATATGGGCTTGTTTGTAATCATGGTCTCTGCATTTACAGGGAGCTGCTCCAACTGGAGGATCCAAGGATGCAGATGGTGAGTTTTCAATTTTATAGCTGGGTTTGATTATAGGGTTTCTGTCCTGGGTGAAATGTCCTTGGAAGGAACTGTTAAGCTAATTACTGTAAAAGGGTGTAGTCAGTGTGCTACTACTGAGCCATGGCTAAGTCAGTATGTCTTGGGTTCAAGCCCCAATCCAGAGACTTGCATATTACATCGAATTTACAGTACAGAAACATGCCAAAAAGCCCTACAGGTCTATGCTGGTATTATCCTCCAAGCCTGTGCTTCCTATCAGCATATCCTATTCCTTTCTCCCTCATACTTACCTAGCTTTCCCCTTAAATGCATTTCTGCTGTTTGCCTCCTCTACTCGTGTGTAGGCTGTAAAGTGCTTAATTGAAAGATGAGATGCTGTTCCTGAAGCTTGTGTTGAGCTTCACTGGAAATTGCGTGCCCTGCTTCGGTGAGACTGATACCGCTGTGCATGGAAATGATGAAATCTATTCTTGAACTCTCTCACTGATAGGTGATGAAAGGAATTGTCTGATTCTGTGCCAACAGCCCAGTGTAAACATGATTATGTTCTTTGACACTTAATTTTAAAATGGAGCAGGAGAGTTGGGCTGTATTGAGATGGTGATTTTCTAAAAGCTGTGACTTTGAAATGTTAATTCTTAGATTGACATTTTAATTTTCATCTGTCTGAACACATTTCATTTTCCTTTCTAGATGAAAGACTTCAGTCATGCCACAAATTGGACCCACTTCAGATTCATTCCACCCAGACCCAAGTGGTGTGGTGACTCCTTATTGTAACACTGAAATGCCAACTAAAATAAACATGAATATTACCAAAGATTTTGTGATGTCTTATGTACTCTTGTCTCCCTCAGACTGGGTTTGCAGACTGAAATTGGCTAGTGTGATTACATTAGGACTAAATGCTAGGGATCTTGACATTGTGATCCAGGTGTCTTATTGATTTGCTAGTATTTTCTGTTTTACATAGAATCCAAAGCACAGAAACAGGCCTTTCAGCCCAACAGGTCTATACTGGTGTTTATGCTCCACACGAGCCATCTAACACTATCTGCATAACCTGCTATTCCTTTCTCCCTCGTGTACTTATCCAGCTTCCCCTTAAATGCATCTATGTATTTGCCTCAACTACTCTGATAATGAGTTTCACATCCTAACGACTCTGGTGGGAAAAGAAGTTTCTCCTGTCCTGCCATGTTATCATTTGGTTCGAGCTATATTTTGATAGGGAGGTTTTGGGAGTGTCTCTGCACAGACCCATTTTTGCCTGGGGAGAAAGTCCTCAATGTTGCATTTTTGGAGCATTTATCAAGAAATGTGATCACTGCAGCACAACCGGCTACAACATGTACCTTCCTGTCTTGACGGCAGGAGCAAATTGCCAACCTCTGGGGTAGTGCTGAGCTGCCACAGTTAACTGCTGCCATTATGTAAGGAATCTTACAACACCAGGTTATAGTCCCAACAGTTGGTGTTGTAAGATTCCATACATTTGTCCACCCCAGTCCATCACCGGCATCTCCACATCATTGCTGCCATTATGGTATTCTTGTCCAGCCATACACGTTTCAGTCTTCAATAAAATGGCTGGTTTTTAAATCTAGCTCTTGCATACAAATAGTGCCACAGGCACAAGTTGCTTCCTGGTACATTGCCGACATGTTCAGAATGTTAGGCATGGTTCGGTGGGCAGCACACTCATTGAGTCAGAAGGCTGTGGTTCAAGTCCCATTTGAGACTTGAGCACAAGATCTAAGATGACACTCCAGTGCAGTACTGCACTTTGGAGGTGTGATCCATTTCATGAGCTTGTATCCCTCAACCAATGTCACACACATTACCTGGTCATTATTGCATTGCTGTTTGTGGGACCTTGCTGTGCACAAATTGGCTGCTGCGTTTTCTGTGACTAGACTTCAGAAAGTACTTAACTGGCTGTAAAGTGCTTTGGTGTGTCCTGAGGTCATGAAAGGTGCTGTATAAATAAGTTTTTATTTGTGTTGGCAGCGTACCTGACAACAGGAGGTATCACAACAGCACAGCACGACCCTAATGCTGGCCAAGACGTGCATGCAGACTTGCACTGGTTTGCTGGTTATTGATTGGGAACCATGAATGGTGTGCAGGCTGAGATTAGTGTTTGTTGCCATTCTGATTGATCTGACACCTGGTATCCAGCTCAGCTATTCACCAGGAATATGGGTCCTTTTTGATCATAAGAACATAATGGGAGCAGGAGAAGGCCTTGCCTGCTCTACCATTCAATCAAATCATGGCTGATCTTCAACTCAAATTGATTTTGCTGGCAAATCCCCATAGCCCTTGATTTTCCTAGAGCCCAAAAATCAATCTCAGCCTTGAATATAAGTTCAATGACTCTGGCATTCTCTACCCCAGAGGATGCAAAGATTCACATCCCTCTGAAGAAATTCCTCCTCATCTCAGTCTTATGGCCGACCCCTTATATTGTAACAATGCTCTAGTTCTAGACTCTCCCGCCAAGGGAAACAACCTTTTAGCATCTACCCTGTCAAGCCCCCTCAGAATCTTGTGTTTCAATGAGATCACCTCTCGTTCTTCTAAACTCGAGTATATTCTTCCTTAGGTAAGGAGACCAAAACTTTATACAGTACTCCAGTTGAGGTCTCACTACAATTGTACAGGCTTTGGTAAGACTTCCTTACTCTTCCAATCCCCTTGCAATAAATGTCAACATGCTAATTGCTTGTTGTACCTGCATGCTAACTTTGTTTCTTGTACCTTGACACCCAAGTCTCTGGACACCAACATTTAATAGTTTTTCACCATTTAAAAATACTTTTTCTATTCTCCCCAAAGTGAATAACCTCACATTTCCCTACATTATACTCCATCTGCCACCTTTTTGCCCACTCACTTAACCTGTCTATATCTCTTTGCAGACTTTGTGTCCTCCTCACAGCTTACTTTCCCACCTAGCATTGTCATCGGCAAACTTGGATACATTACACTCGGTCCCTTCAACTAAGTCATTAATATAGATTGTAAATAGCTGAGGCCCAAGCACCAATTCTTACAGCAACCCCTAGTTACACCCTGCCAACTGGAAAATGACCTGTTCATCCCATCTCTATTTTCTCTCAGATAACCAATTCTCTATCTATGCTAATGTTACCCTTGCGCCCTTGTGTAACAACCTTTTTATGTGGCACCTTATCGAATGCTTTTTGAAAATCCAAATATACTGTATCCACTGGTTCCCCTTTATCTACCCTGCTAGTCACGTCTTCAAAAAAACTAATAAATTTGTCAAACACGATTTCCCTTTCATAAAACCATGTTGTCTCTGCCTAATCATATTATGATATTCTAAGTTCCCTGTTACCACTTCCTTAATTATGAATTCCAGCATTTTTCTGACGACTGATATCAGGCTAACTGGCCTGTAGTTCCTGGTTTTCTTTCCCCTTTCTTGAATAGTGGGGTTACATTTGCTACCTTCCAATCTGCTGTGACTTCTAGAATCTAGGGAATTTTGGAAGATTACAACCAAAGCATCCACTATCTCTGCAGCCACCTCTTTTAGAACCCTCTGATGTAGGCCATCAGGCCCAGGGGATTTATCGGCTTTTAGTCCGATTAGTTTCTCAGTGATAATTACTTTAAGTTCCACACTCATTAGCCCCTTTGTTCCCCACTATTTCTGGTATGCTTTTTGTGTCTTCTACTGTGAAGACAGATACAAAATATTTGTTTAACATCTGTCATTTCCCCCATTATAATTTCTCCTGTCTCAGCCTCTAAGGGACCAACGTTTACTTTAACTATTCTCTTCCTTTTTACATACTTGTCGAAGCTCTTGCAATCTGTTTTTATATTTCTTGCTAGTTTACTTTCATACTGTATTTCTCCCTTATCAATACTTTGGTTTCTAAAACTCTCCCAATCCTCAGGTTTATTACTCTTCTTGTCAGCATTATAGGCCTCTTTTAATCTATACTATCCTTAACTTCTCTAGTAGCCACGGATGGATAACTTTTCCCGTGGAGTTTTTAATTTTCAATGGAATGTATATTTGTTGTGTTGAAATTTTTAAAAATGTTTACCATTGCTTTTCAATTGTCATACCCTTTTAATTTAATTTCCCAATCTACCATAGCTAACTCACCCCTCATGCCTATGTAATTGGCTTTATTTAAGTTTAAGACTCTGGTTTGAAAGTAATGTACTTAAGTCCAAAACTAATGTGAAATACATATTATGATCACTCTTCCCCAGAGGATCCTTTACTGTGAGATTACTAATTAACCCTGTCTTATTACACAAGACAAGATCTAAAATAGTCTGTTCCCTGGTTGGTTCCGTGACATGTTGCTCTAGGAAACTTGTCTCGAATGCATTCCATGAACTCGTCCTCCAGATTACCGTTACCAATTTGATTTGCCCAGTCTATATGAAGATTAAAGTCCCCCATGATTATTGCATTACCTTTGTTACAAGCTCCTATTACTTCATGATTAAGACTCTGTCCAATGGTGTAGCTACTATTAGGGGGCCGATAAACTACTCCCACCAGTGCCCCTTGTTATTTCTTATTTCCACCCATACTGATTCTACTTCCTGATCTTCTGAGCCAAGATCCCTTCTCACTACTGTCCTTATGTCATCCTTTATTAGGCTACACCTCTTTTTCCGTTCTGATCACGTCTTAAGTTTCCCTGCTATTGAAAGAATGGCCGGGTTTGTAAATCAGCAGGGAGTTGGTTGGACTTTCTGGGATCTGCCCTCTGAATCTAACCCTCTAGTTAATTAGTTTAATGATGATCCAGGTTACTCCTGTTTACTCTGGGGCCTGCTGATTGTTGCATAATGTATCCAGAATAATTAATTAGTGCTTAATGTAGTCTGGGGGATTTAGATCAGACTAATTGCTCATAATATGCTCTGGCTTTTAAGTCAAGTTCTGGGTGGGTTTTTTTTTTCAGTTTTTGTCCTCGTTTCTTGGTGTTTGACTGGGTTCAGTTCCACAAATGTCTGCCCCTTTAATTTTGGCCAGGTGGTTACTTTCTCAAATTATATTTTGGTCAATGCCCATTTTTTTTTACTCAAGGGTCTGTCTTTGCAGGGGTTTGAGTGTCACAATAGCTGTTCTTGAATGAGCCTAGGTCAGCAAATGTCAGCTCTGCATGTCCAAACACCAGCATGACAGCCACATCTTGATCCTGGGATCAATTCAGTCACATAAGGACACTTCCACATTAGGTTGGATAGTGATCAGAAACAAACCCCAGCTGATTTCTCTTCTCCCTAACCCAGTATTGCCCAATAGAATTCACTGACTAGCCACAGGTGTGGCTACGGCAACACAAGGTTTAGCCACGTGCACTAATTTTAGTAGAAAATGCCTTGTGCACATAGGTAAATATCCTTCACATGCATATTTACTAAAACTACCATTTAATAACCAAGGAATTTTAATGATCAAAAAATACTTGCACGTTCATATCATTTTGCCAACAAAGGTTAAAGTACACATGCATATGCCATGCAAGAGTATGGAGATCACAAGCACAACCTTTACTCTTTATTTAACCAGAAACACAATTAGTCACATCTTGATGCCCAATTAGTGACATGGTTAGTGACTAATGTATTGGATAACAGTGGCCCAACGCGGACTCTTGGGCTCAATGTGAACTTGTCAGTGTTGGGATCGTCCTCTTGCGTATAGCTCGGTAACAAAGTTCGCCAGGTGATTTCAGGGGAACAGGGCCATTAGTTTTTGAACTGCCAAGAAGGGCAGGGAGTGAGGATTGGAGATTTGCAGCAGCAGGCAATAAGTTTAAGTGGATGCTCACATCCAAGCTCCCATCAAAAGAGGCACTGATGTTCAAAAAGATTACTGAATGGTAGCTGCAGCTGAGTAAGTCAGGTTGTGACTTGTAATAATACAATTTTCCATCTTTCCGTGAGGATTTTCAAAACTTTCAAGTGTGAGCAGCACTGAGAAAACTGGCAACATCTGTACATGATTCTAGAATAGAGAACATAATTCATGTAGCACCTCCAATATTTAACACCTCTTAAAAAGCTTCACATACAATAAATTACCTTGAAGTGAGATTGCTTAATGTGGCTGAGCTTCCCCCCCATATCTACTCTGCAGCGCAAAGGCTGCCTACTTCCACATCTGTAACATCGCCCACCTCAGCCCATCTGCTGCTTGAGCTGGAGGCTGAGCCAAGCGAGGGGTGGCCAAAAGCTTGGCCAAAGTAATGGGTATTAAGGAAAGTCATCGAGGAGGAGGGAGGAGAGGGAAATGGAGAGAGGTTTAGGGAGGGAATGAGGCCTGTGCTGCTGAAGACACGGCCGCCAGCTGTGGAGTGAAGGAAGTGGGGGAGACAAGAGGCTAGTCAGAGGAATGGAGAGAGTTCTGTAGAGGTTGTTAGGATTGGAGGAGATTACAGATATATGGGGAAGGGCAAGGCCGTGAAGGGGCTTAAACGAAGATCAAATCTCAATTGGAAGCGATGAGGGATGCAGCAGCGGCAGGAGTGATGGGTGTGGGATAGGATGCACCAACAGAGCTTTGGATGAGCTGAAGTTCACAGAACGTGGAGGACGGGTGGCTGGCCGGGAAAGCATTGGAACAGTTGAGTCTGGATGTAATAAAGGCACGGATGAGGGTTTCAGCAGTAGATGGGCTGAGGTGGAGATGAGTGATGTTACAGAGGTGGAAGTACGTGATCTTTGCGATGGAAAGGATATGGGGTCGGAAGCTCAGCTCGGGAACAAGTAGGGTGACAAGGTTGCAAACAGTCTGGCAGCCTCAGACAGTGGCCAGGGACGGGGATGGAATCAACACCAAGGGCAACAGAATTTATGGCAGAGACCGAAGACAATAACTTTGGTCTTCCTAATGTTTAATTGGAGGAAATTGCAGCTCATCCAAGATTGAATGTCGGACAAGCAGTCTAAACACACAGTCATTGTATGGGTCTAGAGAGGTGGAGGATGGGTAGAGCTGAATGTCGTCAGCATGCATGGGGAAGCTGACCCCATGTTTTCAGTCGATGTCGCCCAGGGGATAAGATCATAAATGATCTACTGAGCCCTGCTACAAAGCCAAGAACATTTGGATCAGAGCTGAAACTGAGATGTTGCCAGTAGTGGTGTTTGACCTGAGGCCAGGGTTCAGGAAGGTTTGAGGATCTGCAGTCAGCCCAGTATATACTCCAATCTGAAGTGACATGCAGAGTAGAAAGCACGCTCTCTTGCTTGTTGCTTGTAGGTGCGTTGGGTCATCCAATCTTGTGCAGAAGTCAGTCAGTGTGACACTATCGAGCTGGATCCCCAAACTTGTCCAGATGAAGAGCGCCCTTGATAAACAAATGTGGCTCTGGAAGTTCGTATGGTACGTGCATATTGTTAACTGAACACTAGATGGCCGTCTGGTGGGAGTAAGCACATTTTAGCAACAACGCTCCAACATCTCTCGTGTTATTTTTTATTCTTTGATGGGATATTCAAGAGGATCTGGAAATAAAAGTAGTTATTACCACACCAAAACGAGTGTTTCTTTGGACATAACAGAAATTAGATAAACTGATAATTGCCTCGAAAAATCGCCTCCCAAACTTAAGTTTATAATTATCAAACATCCCAGATGATTATATAGCAATCACTTCTAGTAGCTGCTGATGGATAAGAATTGACTATAAAATGGCAAAAGGCAGCAGGAGAGAGTAGGAAAAGTGACCTAAGCAGTGGTCTTCTAAGTGGCCTAAAAGTTGTCTTTCAAACTATACGGCTGAATTCTGGGAAACTTCAGACAACATAAATTAATCTTTGAAGGTGGCAGGACAAGTTGAGAAGGCTGTTAAAAAAGCACATGGGGTCCTGGGCTTTATAAATATATGTGGAGATGCCGGTGATGGACTGGGGTTAACAATTGTAAACAATTTTACAACACCAAGTTATAGTCCAACGATTTTATTTTTAATCCCACAAGCTTTCGGGGGCTTTCCCCTTCCTCAGGCGGTGTGGCAAGGAAGTTATGCTAAACCTTTATAAATCATTGGTTAGGCCCCAGCTGGAGTATTGTGTCCAATTCTGGGATGTCAAGGCCTTACAGAGGAGGCAGAAGAGATTTACTAGAATGGTACCAGGGATGAGGGACTTCAGTTATGTGGAAAGACGAGAAGTTTGGATTGTTCTCCTTAGAGCAGGAAAGGTTAAGGGGAGATTTAATGAGGTGTTGAAAATTATGGAGGGTTTTGATGGAGTAGAAAGGGAGAAACTGTTTCCAGTGGCAGGAGGGTCGGTAACCAGAGGACACAGATTTAAGATAATTGGCAAAAGAACCAGGGGGGAGATGAGGAGAATTTTTTCTTACGCAGCGAGTTGTTATGATCTGGAATTCACTGCCTGAAAGGGCAGTGGAAGCAGATTCAATAGTAACTTTCAAAAGGGAATTAGATAAATACTTGAAAAAGACAAAGTTGCAGGGCCAGAGGAAAAGAGCAGGGGAATGGGACTAATTGGATAGCTCTTTCAAAGAGCCGGCACAGGCACGATGGGCCAAAGAGCCTCTTTCTACGCTGTTTTGATTCCTTGATCGCATTATCTGAAGAATGAGACAAACAAAAGGCTCTTCTAACTAGCAGCTGTTTCCAATGAATGTCTGGAGCTGGGCATTGAATGAATGGGCCTTACTGTGTGAAAAGATCAGGAATACCTGGGAGTTTTCTTGAGGAAGCCACTCTAGCGAGTATAGTGATAAAAGGCTGAGAGAAAGAAGGGAGTTGAATACATTCCCTGTGACCTCATGATTGGCAACTATTTGTCCACAACTGGTTTCTGAAATGTCCGTCCCGAACAAATAACATTTAAAAGTAAATCCTGTGACAAAATGGACCATCTTGGCTGGTCACCTAACAAATAGGTTGAAAATGGGGAGTCTTACCTTTTGTAACCAAGAGTGTAAAAGCTGTTACTTTTACACCCAAAGCAGAAGCTTGAGGCTGGGAGTCGTTTTCAGGAATAAAGCTAAAAAGGGAAGCTTCCAAAGGGTTAGGACTTCATGAAGTGAGTCTTCCAAACTCCAAGGTTGTGCATCTTTGGAATTCTCTACCCCAGAGGGCTGTGGATGCACAGTCATTGAGTATATTCAAGGCTGAGATCGATAGACTTTTGAATTCTAAGGGAATCAAGGGATATGGGGATCGGGCGGGAAAGTGGAGTTGAGATCAAAGATCAGCCACGATCTTATTGAATGGCGGAGCAGGCTCGAGGGGCCATGTGGCCTACTCCTCCTCCTATTTCTTAAGTTCTTAAACCAAGAAAGTTGGAAGTCCATGATCTGATTGAATGGCGGAGCAGGCTCGAGGGGCCGTGTGGCCTACTCCTCCTATTTCTTAAGTTCTTAAACCAAGAAGGTTGGAAGTTTAAGAAAGTTTAATCTGATAGGCGCAAATGTTTAAAGTGCCTCACACTGAAGAGACCCAGAAGTGAGAGAATAGTCATAATGTAAAAACATAATGATGTACATGCAAGGTTGCAGAACGAAAGATGGTGACCAAGAGAGGGAAGGAATGTGACGACAAGGGATGTACATTACCCTCGCCAGCATTCCCAGAGGAGAATGCAAGTGTTCCAGAAGGAAGCAGCTTTGTCCAACTCTACAGCAACCAGCCTGGTGGTACACCTGGGAAATGTTCATTATTCAAAGCTATAGAAGAATCCAAGTGTAGAATAACCTTTCTGGTTGAATGTTAATCTTGGGCAACAGCACTGTTTTCTGACATAAAAGCCAGCTGAGGCTAATATATCTTTAAATACTTTAAATTCGTTGTCAGTTAATAATAGCTACTCAAGTATTTTATGTGTTCCTCAATCTTATGATGCTATTAATTGTGTGATCATAGATGTGCTAATAAACTAGTGTTAATTCACGATTTCTGTGTCTCGCTTTAATCTTTGCTTACTTTGGCAAGAAGAGGTTAATCCATTCGCTCAGTAGTGCACTGCATCCCCTAAGGGGGTTGTTTTGGCCAGCATAACTGTTAATATACTTTAGATTGAAAAGAAAGACTTGCATTTGTGTGGCACCTTTCATGACCCCAGGACGTCCCAAAGTGCTTTACAACCGATTAAGTTCTTTTGAAGTGTAGTCACTATTGTAATGTAGGAAACGTTGCAGCCAACTTGTGCAGAGGAAGATCCCACAAACAGCAATGAGATAATGACCAAATAATTTGTTTCTTAATGATGTTGGTTGAGGGATAAATATTGTCCAGGACACCAGGGAGAACGCCCCTGCTTTTCTTTGAATAGTGGCCCTGGGATCTTTTACATCCACCTGAGAGGGCAGACGGGGCTTCGGTTTAACGTCTCATCCGAAAGACGGCACCTCCGACTGGGTAATGTAATACAGATCAGAGGTGGGGCGAAAACTTTAGGCATCCAATATGTGGATGGTAACTCAGCCAGTTCTCAGGTTATGGAATTAAGGCAGAGAGTTAAAGATTTAGCTGATTGGTATTCCATACAGTGTTTACGGATTTACCAGCCACTGTTATTATGAGTGAAGGACAAAGCAAATAGAAGAGAGAGAAAATAGTGTGAATGAGTGGGTGGGGTCCATGAAGTGTCGGTGGTGTATTAATACAGTCAATGTGGGTATGTGTGGGTGTGGTTTTGCCACATTGTGGGTATAGGTGCAGTGATGGTGCTGGAGGGGCAGGTATCTGAGTATAATGTTGGTGCTGGAGGGGCAGGTATCTGAGTATAATGTTGGTGCTGGAGGGGCAGGTATCTGAGTATAATGTTGGTGCTGGAGGGGCAGGTATCTGAGTATAATGTTGGTGCTGGAGGGGCAGGTATCTGAGTATAATGTTGGTGCTGGAGGGGCAGGTATCTGAGTATAATGTTGGTGCTGGAGGGGCAGGTATCTGAGTATAATGTTGGTGCTGGAGGGGCAGGTATCTGAGTATAATGTTGGTGCTGGAGGGGCAGGTAACTGAGTATAATGTTGGTGCTGGAGGGGCAGGTAACTGAGTATAATGTTGGTGCTGGAGGGGCAGGTATCTGAGTATAATGTTGGTGCTGGAGGGGCAGGTATCTGAGTATAATGTTGGTGCTGGAGGGGCAGGTATCTGAGTATAATGTTGGTGCTGGAGGGGCAGGTATCTGAGTATAATGTTGGTGCTGGAGGGGCAGGTATCTGAGTATAATGTTGGTGCTGGAGGGGCAGGTATCTGAGTATAATGTTGGTGCTGGAGGGGCAGGTAACTGAGTATAATGTTGGTGCTGGAGGGGGAGGTATCTGAGTATAATGTTGGTGCTGGAGGGGCAGGTATCTGAGTATAATGTTGGTGCTGGAGGGGCAGGTATCTGGGTATAATGTTGGTGCTGGAGGGGCAGGTATCTGAGTATAATGTTGGTGCTGGAGGGGCAGGTATCTGAGTATAATGTTGGTGCTGGAGGGGCAGGTATCTGAGTATAATGTTGGTGCTGGAGGGGCAGGTATCTGAGTATAATGTTGGTGCTGGAGGGGCAGGTATCTGAGTATAATGTTGGTGCTGGAGGGGCAGGTATCTGAGTATAATGTTGGTGCTGGAGGGGCAGGTAACTGAGTATAATGTTGGTGCTGGAGGGGCAGGTATCTGAGTATAATGTTGGTGCTGGAGGGGCAGGTATCTGAGTATAATGTTGGTGCTGGAGGGGCAGGTATCTGAGTATAATGTTGGTGCTGGAGGGGCAGGTAACTGAGTATAATGTTGGTGCTGGAGGGGCAGGTATCTGAGTATAATTTTGGTGCTGGAGGGGCAGGTATCTGAGTATAATGTTGGTGCTGGAGGGGCAGGTAACTGAGTACAATGTTGGTGCTGGAGGGGCAGGTATCTGAGTATAATGTTGGTGCTGGAGGGGCAGGTATCTGAGTATAATGTTGGTGCTGGAGGGGCAGGTAACTGAGTATAATGTTGGTGCTGGAGGGGCAGGTATCTGAGTATAATGTTGGTGCTGGAGGGGCAGCTATCTGAGTATAATGTTGGTGCTGGAGGGGCAGGTATCTGAGTATAATGTTGGTGCTGGATGGGGAGGTATCTGAGTATAATGTTGGTGCTGGATGGGGAGGTATCTGAGTATAATGTTGGTGCTGGAGGGGCAGGTATCTGAGTATAATGTTGGTGCTGGAGGGGCAGGTATCTGAGTATAATGTTGGTGCTGGAGGGGCAGGTATCTGAGTATAATGTTGGTGCTGGATGAGGAGGTATCTGAGTATAATGTTGGTGCTGGAGGGGCAGGTATCTGAGTATAATGTTGGTGCTGGAGGGGCAGGTATCTGAGTATAATGTTGGTGCTGGAGGGGCAGGTATCTGAGTATAATGTTGGTGCTGGATGAGGAGGTATCTGAGTATAATGTTGGTGCTGGAGGGGCAGGTATCTGAGTATAATGTTGGTGCTCGAGGGGCAGGTATCTGAGTATAATGTTGGTGCTGGATGGGGAGGTATCTGAGTATAATGTTGGTGCTGGATGGGGAGGTATCTGAGTATAATGTTGGTGCTGGAGGGGCAGGTATCTGAGTATAATGTTGGTGCTGGAGGGGCAGGTATCTGAGTATAATGTTGGTGCTGGAGGGGCAGGTATCTGAGTATAATGTTGGTGCTGGATGAGGAGGTATCTGAGTATAATGTTGGTGCTGGAGGGGCAGGTATCTGAGTATAATGTTGGTGCTGGAGGGGCAGGTATCTGAGTATAATGTTGGTGCTGGAGGGGCAGGTATCTGAGTATAATGTTGGTGCTGGATGAGGAGGTATCTGAGTATAATGTTGGTGCTGGAGGGGCAGGTATCTGAGTATAATGTTGGTGCTGGATGAGGAGGTATCTGAGTATAATGTTGGTGCTGGAGGGGCAGGTATCTGAGTATAATGTTGGTGCTGGAGGGGCAGGTATCTGAGTATAATGTTGGTGCTGGAGGGGCAGGTATCTGAGTATAATGTTGGTGCTGGATGAGGAGGTATCTGAGTATAATGTTGGTGCTGGATGAGGAGGTATCTGAGTATAATGTTGGTGCTGGAGGGGCAGGTATCTGAGTATAATGTTGGTGCTGGATGAGGAGGTATCTGAGTATAATGTTGGTGCTGGAGGGGCAGGTATCTGAGTATAATGTTGGTGCTGGAGGGGCAGGTATCTGAGTATAATGTTGGTGCTGGAGGGGCAGGTAACTGAGTATAATGTTGGTGCTGGAGGGGCAGGTATCTGAGTATAATGTTGGTGCTGGATGAGGAGGTATCTGAGTATAATGTTGGTGCTGGAGGGGCAGGTATCTGAGTATAATGTTGGTGCTGGAGGGGCAGGTATCTGAGTATAATGTTGGTGCTGGAGGGGCAGGTATCTGAGTATAATGTTGGTGCTGGAGGGGCAGGTATCTGAGTATAATGTTGGTGCTGGAGGGGCAGGTATCTGAGTATAATTTTGGTGCTGGAGGGGCAGGTATCTGAGTATAATGTTGGTGCTGGAGGGGCAGGTAACTGAGTATAATGTTGGTGCTGGAGGGGCAGGTATCTGAGAATAATGTTGGTGCTGGAGGGGCAGGTATCTGAGTATAATGTTGGTGCTGGATGAGGAGGTATCTGAGTATAATGTTGGTGCTGGAGGGGCAGGTATCTGAGTATAATGTTGGTGCTGGATGAGGAGGTATCTGAGTATAATGTTGGTGCTGGATGAGGAGGTATCTGAGTATAATGTTGGTGCTGGAGGGGCAGGTATCTGAGTATAATGTTGGTGCTGGAGGGGCAGGTATCTGAGTATAATGTTGGTGCTGGAGGGGCAGGTATCTGAGTATAATGTTGGTGCTGGAGGGGCAGGTAACTGAGTATAATATTGGTGCTGGATGAGGAGGTATCTGAGTATAATGTTGGTGCTGGATGGGGAGGTATCTGAGTATAATGTTGGTGCTGGATGAGGAGGTATCTGAGTATAATGTTGGTGCTGGAGGGGCAGGTATCTGAGTATAATGTTGGTGCTGGAGGGGCAGGTATCTGAGTATAATGTTGGTGCTGGATGATGAGGTATCTGAGTATAATGTTGGTGCTGGAGGGGCAGGTATCTGAGTATAATGTTGGTGCTGGAGGGGCAGGTATCTGAGTATAATGTTGGTGCTGGAGGGGCAGGTATCTGAGTATAATGTTGGTGCTGGATGAGGAGGTATCTGAGTATAATGTTGGTGCTGGAGGGGCAGGTATCTGAGTATAATGTTGGTGCTGGAGGGGCAGGTATCTGAGTATAATGTTGGTGCTGGAGGGGCAGGTATCTGAGTATAATGTTGGTGCTGGAGGGGCAGGTATCTGAGTATAATGTTGGTGCTGGAGGGGCAGGTATCTGAGTATAATGTTGGTGCTGGAGGGGCAGGTATCTGAGTATAATGTTGGTGCTGGATGAGGAGGTATCTGAGTATAATGTTGGTGCTGGAGGGGCAGGTATCTGAGTATAATGTTGGTGCTGGAGGGGCAGGTATCTGAGTATAATGTTGGTGCTGGAGGGGCAGGTATCTGAGTATAATGTTGGTGCTGGAGGGGCAGGTATCTGAGTATAATGTTGGTGCTGGAGGGGCAGGTATCTGAGTATAATGTTGGTGCTGGAGGGGCAGGTAACTGAGTATAATGTTGGTGCTGGAGGGGCAGGTATCTGAGTATAATGTTGGTGCTGGAGGGGCAGGTATCTGAGTATAATGTTGGTGCTGGAGGGGCAGGTATCTGAGTATAATGTTGGTGCTGGAGGGGCAGGTATCTGAGTATAATGTTGGTGCTGGAGGGGCAGGTAACTGAGTATAATGTTGGTGCTGGAGGGGCAGGTATCTGAGTATAATGTTGGTGCTGGAGGGGCAGGTATCTGAGTATAATGTTGGTGCTGGAGGGGCAGGTAACTGAGTATAATGTTGGTGCTGGAGGGGCAGGTATCTGAGTATAATGTTGGTGCTGGAGGGGCAGGTAACTGAGTATAATGTTGGTGCTGGAGGGGCAGGTATCTGAGTATAATGTTGGTGCTGGAGGGGCAGGTATCTGAGTATAATGTTGGTGCTGGAGGGGCAGGTAACTGAGTATAATGTTGGTGCTGGAGGGGCAGGTATCTGAGTATAATGTTGGTGCTGGAGGGGCAGGTATCTGAGTATAATGTTGGTGCTGGAGGGGCAGGTATCTGAGTATAATGTTGGTGCTGGAGGGGCAGGTATCTGAGTATAATGTTGGTGCTGGAGGGGCAGGTATCTGAGTATAATGTTGGTGCTGGAGGGGCAGGTAACTGAGTATAATGTTGGTGCTGGAGGGGCAGGTATCTGAGTATAATGTTGGTGCTGGAGGGGCAGGTAACTGAGTATAATGTTGGTGCTGGAGGGGCAGGTATCTGAGTATAATGTTGGTGCTGGAGGGGCAGGTAACTGAGTATAATGTTGGTGCTGGAGGGGCAGGTAACTGAGTATAATGTTGGTGCTGGAGGGGCAGGTAACTGAGTATAATGTTGGTGCTGGAGGGGCAGGTATCTGAGTATAATGTTGGTGCTGGAGGGGCAGGTATCTGAGTATAATGTTGGTGCTGGAGGGGCAGGTAACTGAGTATAATGTTGGTGCTGGAGGGGCAGGTATCTGAGTATAATGTTGGTGCTGGAGGGGCAGGTATCTGAGTATAATGTTGGTGCTGGAGGGGCAGGTAACTGAGTATAATGTTGGTGCTGGAGGGGCAGGTATCTGAGTATAATGTTGGTGCTGGAGGGGCAGGTAACTGAGTATAATGTTGGTGCTGGAGGGGCAGGTAACTGAGTATAATGTTGGTGCTGGAGGGGCAGGTATCTGAGTATAATGTTGGTGCTGGAGGGGCAGGTATCTGAGTATAATGTTGGTGCTGGAGGGGCAGGTAACTGAGTATAATGTTGGTGCTGGAGGGGCAGGTAACTGAGTATCGGGCGGGTCGGTGGGCGGGGGGGGATCGGGCGGGTCGGTGGGCGGGGGGTGATCGGGCGGGTCGGTGGGCGGGGGGTGATCGGGCGGGTCGGTGGGCGGGGGGGGGATCGGGCGGGTCGGTGGGCGGGGGGGGGGATCGGGCGGGTCGGTGGGCGGGGGGGGGATCGGGCGGGTCGGTGGGCGGGGGGGGGATCGGGCGGGTCGGTGGGCGGGGGGTGATCGGGCGGGTCGGTGGGCGGGGGGGGGATCGGGCGGGTCGGTGGGCGGGGGGGGGATCGGGCGGGTCGGTGGGCGGGGGGGGGATCGGGCGGGTCGGTGGGCGGGGGGTGATCGGGCGGGTCGGTGGGCGGGGGGGGGATCGGGCGGGTCGGTGGGCGGGGGGGGATCGGGCGGGTCGGTGGGCGGGGGGGGATCGGGCGGGTCGGTGGGCGACGGGGGATCGGGCGGGTCGGTGGGCGGGGGGGGGATCGGGCGGGTCGGTGGGCGACGGGGGATCGGGCGGGTCGGTGGGCGAGGGGGGATCGGGCGGGTCGGTGGGCGGGGGGGGGATCGGGCGGGTCGGTGGGCGGGGGGGGGATCGGGCGGGTCGGTGGGCGGGGGGGGGATCGGGCGGGTCGGTGGGCGGGGGGGGATCGGGCGGGTCGGTGGGCGAGGGGGGATCGGGCGGGTCGGTGGGCGGGGGGTGATCGGGCGGGTCGGTGGGCGGGGGGTGATCGGGCGGGTCGGTGGGCGGGGGGTGATCGGGCGGGTCGGTGGGCGGGGGGGGATCGGGCGGGTCGGTGGGCGGGGGGGGATCGGGCGGGTCGGTGGGCGGGGGGGGATCGGGCGGGTCGGTGGGCGGGGGGGGATCGGGCGGGTCGGTGGGCGGGGGGGGATCGGGCGGTGGTGTCAAGGTCTTCGCGGACCGCGCGCAGAGGGCAGTAGCAGCACTGGGCATGCGCGGTGGCAGGTCCCGGGAACGCGCACCGCACTGGGCACGCGCAGTAGCAGGTCCCGGGAACGCGCACCGCACTGGGCACGCGCAGTAGCAGGTCCCGGGTACGCGCACCGCACTGGGCATGCGCGGCGGCAGGTCCCGGGTCCGCGCGGCGGTGGTCGATGCCAGTGACCGAGGCCGGAGCCTGAGCGGCGGCGACACGGTAAGGGGGGGGCCCGGGAAGGGACGGGACACAGCGCCGCACGGCTGCTCACACCACACTGACACCTCGATGCTGGGCCGCGGCTGCTGTCCGTGTGGCAGCTCCTCCTACTTCCTCAGCCCGTCTCCGGCTCACAGTCTCCGTCCGGCCTGAAGCTGGCGGGGGGGCGGGGGGGCGATCCCCACAGGGGGGGAGAGAGAGAGAGAGAGAGGGGGGGGTGATCCCCACAGGGGGGGAGGGGGGAGAGAGGGGGAGATCCCCACAGGGGGGAGAGAGGGGGAGGGAGGGAGAGAGAGAGAGAGAGAGGGGGGGTGATCCCCACAGGGGGGGAGGGGGGAGAGAGGGGGAGATCCCCACAGGGGGGAGAGAGGGGGAGGGAGAGAGAGAGAGAGGGGGGGTGATCCCCACAGGGGGGGAGGGGGGAGAGAGGGGGAGATCCCCACAGGGGGGAGAGAGGGGGAGGGGGAGAGAGAGAGAGAGGGGAGGGGGTGATCCCCGGAGGGAGGGGGAGAGGGAGGGAGGGAGGGAGGAGGGGGGAGGGAGGGGAGAGGGAGAGGGGGGGAGGGGAGGGGGAGGAGGGGAGGGGGAGGAGAGGGGGGGAGGGGAGGGGGAGGAGAGGGGGGGAGGGGGTGATCCCCACAGGGGGAGGGGGAGGAGAGGGGGGGAGGGGGTGATCCCCACAGGGGGAGGGGGAGGGAGAGAGAGAGAGAGGGGAGGGGGTGATCCCCACAGGAGGGGAGGGAGAGATCGAGGGGGAGAGAGAGGGGGAGGGGAGGGGGTGATCCCCACAGGGGGAGGGAGAGAGAGAGAGAGAGGGGAGGGGGTGATCCCCACAGGAGGGGAGGGAGAGATCGAGGGGGAGAGAGAGGGGGAGGGAGAGAGGGGGGGTGATCCCCACAGGAGGGGAGGGAGAGATCGAGGGGGAGAGAGAGGGGGAGGGAGAGAGGGGGGGTGATCCCCACAGGGGGGGAGGGGGGAGAGAGGGGGAGATCCCCACAGGGGGGAGAGAGGGGGAGGGAGAGAGAGAGAGAGGGGAGGGGGTGATCTCCGGAGGGAGGGGGAGAGGGAGGGAGGGAGGGGGAGAGGGAGGGAGGGAGGGAGGGAGGGAGGGGGAGAGGGAGGGAGGGAGGGAGGGGGAGATGGGAGGGAGGGGGAGAGGGAGGGAGGGAGGAGGGGGGAGGGAGGGGAGAGGGGGAGAGGGAGAGGGGGGGGGGAGGGAGGGGAGAGGGAGAGGGGGGGAGGGGAGGGGGAGGAGAGGGGGAGAGGGGGGGAGGGGGTGATCCCCACAGGGGGAGGGGGAGGGAGAGAGAGAGAGAGAGAGGGGAGGGGGTGATCCCCACAGGAGGGGAGGGAGAGATCGAGGGGGAGAGAGAGGGGGAGGGGGTGATCCCCACAGGGGGAGGGAGAGAGAGAGAGAGAGAGAGGGGAGGGGGTGATCCCCACAGGAGGGGAGGGAGAGATCGAGGGGGAGAGAGAGGGGGAGGGAGAGAGGGGGGGTGATCCCCACAGGAGGGGAGGGAGAGATCGAGGGGGAGAGAGAGGGGGAGGGAGAGAGGGGGGGGTGATCCCCACAGGAGGAGAGGGAGAGAGGGGGCGGGGAGAGGGGGAGGGAGGGAGGGGGAGGGGGGGGGAGGGAGGGGGGGGGAGGGGGAGGGGGGGGAGGGGGAGGGGGGGGAGGGAGGGGGTGGAGGGAGGAGGGGGAGGGGGGGGGGAGAGAGGGGGGTTGATCCCCACAGGTGGAGAGAGAGAGAGAGAGAGAGGGGAGGGGGTGATCCCCACAGGAGGGGAGGGAGAGAGAGGGGGGGTGATCCCCACAGGAGGGGAGGGACAGAGGGGGGGGGTGATCCCCACAGGAGGGGAGGGAGAGAGGAGGGGGGAGGGAGAGAGAGGGGGGGGTGATCCCTACAGGAGGGGAGGGAGAGAGGGGAGGGAGAGAGGGGGGGTGATCCTCACAGGAGGGGAGGGAGAGAGAGAGGGGGGGGGGTGATCCCCACAGGAGGGGAGGGAGGGGGGGTGTTCCCCACAGGAAGGGAGGGAGAGGGAGGTGATCCCCACAGGAGGGGAGGGAGAGGGAGGTGATCCCCACAGGAGGGGAGGGAGAGGGAGGTGATCCCCACAGGAGGGGAGGGAGAGGGAGGTGATCCCCACAGGAGGGGAGGGAGAGGGAGGTGATCCCCACAGGAGGGGAGGGAGAGGGAGGGATCCCCACAGGAGGGGAGGGAGAGGGAGGGGGGGGTGATCCCCACAGGAGGGGAGGGAGAGAGAGGGGGGGTGATCCCCACAGTAGGGGAGGGAGAGAGAGGGGGGGGGGTGATCCCCACAGGAGGGGAGGGAGAGAGAGGGGGGGAGTGATCCCCACAGGAGGGGAGGGAGAGAGAGAGAGAGAGGGGGGGGTGATCCCCACGGAGGGAGGGAGGGAGAGAGAGGAGGTGGGATCCCCACTGAGGGAGGGAGAGAGAGAGAGGATGTGGGATCCCCACTGAGGGAGGGAGAGGATGTGGAATCCCCACTGAGGGAGGGAGGGAGAGGTGTGGGATCTCCACAGGGAGAGAGAGAGGGGCTGGGATCCCCACATGGAGAGGGTGGGGGCCAGAGACAGAGCCAACAGGAGAAGGGGAAAGAGATCCCGACAGGAGAGGAGGGCGGGGGGGTGATTGTTGAGAGATCCCAACAGGAGACGGGTGGTTTCGATGAGAGCCCCCGATAGGAGTGGGGGGCAACGAGAGAGACTCCGTCCGGAGAGGAGGGGGGGTTGGTGAGAGAGGTCACGACAGGAGAGGAAGCGGGCAGGGGGGGGAGGGGGGGTGATGATAAGACCCCAACATGCTGAGAAAGATCCTGCCCCTGACAGGAGGAAAAGGGAGAGAGAGAGAGAGACAGACAAATACATCTCCACATTAAGATGGGGTGGGGTGGGGTTGGGGTGGGGTGGGGGGGAAGAAAGAGAGAGGCTCTTCTCACAGCAGGAGAATGGAGAGAGAACCACAGGAGGAGGGAGGAGACAGGACCCACTTAACCAGGGGGGAGAGGGAGACTGACCCCACAGCGGAGGAGGGAGGGGAAGAGAGAGATCCCCACAATAATGGAGGAATGCACCATAGGGAGTGCATGATTCCCACATCGGATGGGGTTGGGGGTGTGAGCGAGAGAGACCCACACTGAATCCTATGGTGGGAGGGAACAGGAAGAGATTGAGAGGAAGACTGACCCTCAGCAGGGGTTGTGATAGAGAGAGACCCGTATTGGCAAAAGCGAGGAGAGTGCGAGAGGTGCTCAGTGTGTGTATAGTGGGGGGAGAATAAGTGTGTTGGGGGTCGGGGGAGAGAGTGATAGTGACCCTTATAGCAGAGGGGGAAAGGAAAGACCCTCATTATGGGGGGGGGGGGGTGGCGACAGCAGGGCGAAAGAAAGTGAGACCTTTCCCGGCAGGTGGGGGGAGTGGAAGAGGATAGAGAGAGAAAGAGAACCCTCACAGCAGATGGGGAGACTCGCTGTGTTTACACGACAGTAGCGCAAAGCTGGAGTAAGGGGCCCCAAACCTTAAATCTGGAGTAAAGCCACCCCCACCTTAAATCTGGAGTTAGGGGCTCCCCCAACCCTAAATCTGGAGTTAGGGGCTCCCCCAACCCTAAATCTGGAGTTAGGGGCTCCCCCAACCTTAAATCTGGAGTTAGGGGATCCCCCAACCTTAAATCTGGAGTTAGGGGCTCCCCCAACCCTAAATCTGAAGTTAGGGGCTCCTCCAACCCTAAATCTGGAGTTAGGGGCTCCCCCAACCCTAAATCTGGAGTTAGGGGCTCCCCCAACCCTAAATCTGGAGTTAGGGGCTCCCCCAACCTTAAATCTGGAGTGAGGGGCTCCCCCAACCTTAAATCTGGAGTTAGGGGCTCCCCCAACCTTAAATCTGGAGTTAGGGCCCCCCCAACCCTAAATCTGGAGTTAGGGGCTCCCCCAACCCTAAATCTGGAGTTAGGGGCTCCCCCAACCCTAAATCTGGAGTTAGGGGCTCCCCCAACCCTAAATCTGGAGTTAGGGGCTCCCCCAACCCTAAATCTGGAGTTAGGGGCTCCCCCAACCCTAAATCTGGAGTTAGGGGCTCCCCCAACCTTAAATCTGGAGTGAGGGGCTCCCCCAACCTTAAATCTGGAGTTAGGGGCTCCCCCAACCTTAAATCTGGAGTTAGGGCCCCCCCAACCTTAAATCTGGAGTTAGGGGCTCCCCCAACCCTAAATCTGGAGCAAAGCTCTTTGCGATTTCCTGGAGGAGGAATTCTCCCTCCACTTTGCTCTGGAGCTAGGTTGGGGCCTTGACTTTGGATTTCTGTTACGGTTGTAGTGTAATTGCTGGAATTATCCAACGGTGGGCTGGAGTGAGATGAGAGGGTGTGCAAAGATGATGTGATCAGTACGCAGCACAGCATTCTAATGGGGAGCTGTAGTTTTATTACAGAGGGCATCATGTTATGACGCGTTGGCTTTCAATCTGGCTCAGAACGCAAACTGAAATCGCAAAGGATAAGAGGCCACGTTGAATCTTGCTGGATTTCAGCGCTGTAGGCTTTCAGTCAGCCTTTAAATGTACAATCTCGGAATCCAGTGATGCACGCTGATCATTTTTTGTGCTGTTAATAGACAGCAGCTATTTATTGCAAATGCTCAGTAACATTTCTCAAAGTGTACTTGTACAGATAAATGGAGTGACTGCCTACCATCAGTGATTCAAACTCCAACACGTGTTAATCTGTAAAGCCAGGAGGTGATTGCTACCAACAGGTTCCGACCCAGTATCCATAATCCAACTACAGTCTATACCGAATAGTTTACTTCCTGGTAGCCCGCTGCTCCCAAAGGTTCATAAGGTTACAGTATATTTCTCAAGTTGCCTTATTTCTGCTCATGCCTGTATTACCTTCTCATAGGCACTTTTTTTTCTACTGTGCTCAGCTTGTCTGCATATTTGTGAGAAAATTAATTCCCCCCCCACACCCCACTTTACCCACACCTACCCTGTACCTGTTGTTTATGGGAGAGCCTAGCGCATCAGTAGGCTTTTCAACCAGCGAGGGCCTTATAGCTGAGGCTAACCGATCCTGTTATCACCCACATGCCCCTTCCAATAAGATAGCAATCCGTGGCAGGAGTAAGAGCTGATTTCCCCCCCTCCCCTCGTGCCCAGAGTCGACGAACGTCAAAAATGTCCCTATAGCTGCCACTACTGAGATCAGCGAACTAGGGGAACAAAGCTTCAAAGCTGGGGTTTTCTGATCTACCTGGTTCAAGATCACACTGACTGATGCAGCGATCACTGAGCCATTACAGAAACTAAAAATAAATTTTAGGGGAGAAGAAACGGCTATGGTATATAACCAGTACTATTGGTGAGTTTTAGGGCAGGAATTCATTCTCAGAGTTCTGCTTGAATTTTCACTTCACTTTGGAGGTTTAAAATATCTTCAGGTCTGCTTGATGGAATTAGCACCTTAGGGGAGACGGGGTAACTCCCTACCAATAGTACAGCTGTGTACGGCACTTACAATTTCACCACACTCCACTGCCAATTACTCTGCAGTGGTGCTCACCAGCTTGGCCAGTGCTCGATGTAAATGTCCCAGAACAGAGACACTGTAATTCTCACACGTGGCAAGAGATAGAAGTGGCGTGCCAGTGAGCCACGTAGATCAGGAAGGTCCCAAGTTTGATACCTCGGTGTGTGCTGAGTTAGCTGATTTCATCCAGGATGGCGATAGGGTGCCACAGTCGGCATCAGAGTCTGAGTTAAGGAAGGGAAAATCAGTCTGGAATCCCATCCCCGTCGTCAAACAGCAGCCGCCGCTGGAAAGTAGCGCGTGTGTGAATGTTGGATGACGACAGAATCGGGCTTAGTTACCATGCCTCATGCAGTCGAATAGTCTGCCACCACTCACTGTCGAATGACCACTTGCGCGAAGTAATGGAGGGCGCGTGGTACCTGCGGGACCATGCTCCAGCAAAGGGAGTGGGGAGGGGGAGAATCCTCATCTTCCTGATTATAGATAGAGGTGGTCCCCACGCTTTTCCCTCCTGTTTGTACACACCCTAGTTTTTCTGACATTTTCAGCCTTTTTTTGCTGCTGTGACCCTGGTGTCCTTGAGCATTTTGTGCTTCACGCTGAGTAAGTGCGGTGATATATGCAACATTGTGGAAATAAGACCCTTTTCAAGCAGTTTTAAAATTGGAACAACCTTTTGTATGGTTTATAAGCAGATTTTGAAATCTTCAGGGGATGGAAAGAGCAGTACACATTCTATTTAAAATTCTGCCCTTGAATTTCATTACCTTTTGATCCACCAAATGGTGTTGATCGGTGCTCCCAAAAGTGATGCTTACTGTGACTAGAGTGAAGCTTCCATGACAAATTTGTTATTTTGAAATGGGCCATAATTGCAAGTAGTTGTGGGTGTGTTCGTACAAATCTCAGGCTGTTGTTATTTTTTCCCCCCAGATTTTAATTTCCTCCCCCCAGATTTTAATTTCCTCCCCATCCCATCCCCTTTTTTTGCTCCCCTCCCCTGAAGGCAGTGATTCATGTTGGGTACAGCACCAATGTGTGAAGGTCGTTAGGTGCGAATGTCTGATGAACAGATTCCAAAGGAGATCTTTTATGGCGCATTGACAACTGGGAAGAGATTTTGAGGTGGTCAGCAAAAGAGATATAAAGGCTGCTTAAAAACGATTCTGAAACAGTGCAAAATAGACGTTCATAAGTTGGAGCAAGTTGCTCAAGCTAAGAAAGCACGGCGAAGAAAACATCCGTAAAGGCACCTCGTACTATGAGGCCCTTTGCATTGCTGATGCTGAATGTAAGTACCAGCCTGAGGAAGTCACGCCTGAAAAATCAAGATCCCCAACCTGGTGTATTCAGGATCCACTGTTCAACTGGCGGAAGCTCATTCCCAGCAAAAAATAGGTCTCATCGGTCACCAAAGAACTCACTGCAAAAAATGAGATGATATTCTGGCTGTCTTCTTTGAAATGGAAGGACGAATGATGACGATGACAGCACCATTGGCATTAACAGGCCTCCTCTGGTGGCTGGACACTGATTGTTGGCAGTCTTTTACAACTGTGGGAAGCATTACAGCAAAACCCGACCCTGTCCTCACCACGCACTCACAAGTGGCTCGGTTCAGGCAGGTGTCACTGGACAACAGATAGGAGTAGGGGCACTGGTTAATCTCCCCTCCCCAGCCCTTCCATCTTACCATAGGGGTGCTGAAAGACACTGCAGTATCCCAATTGCTGCTTGGCCGATCAGCATAGACTGGGGATGGAACCTGGAACCTTTTTGTTTGTCTGGTGGTGCCGTAGAATCATGCAACACAGAAGGAGGCCATTCAGCCCATCATCCCTGATCCGGCTCTTTGAAAGAGCTATCCAATTAGTCCCACTCCCCTGCTCTTTCCCCATAACCCTTACATTTTTTTCCTTTTCAAGTATATATCCAATTTCCTTTTGAAAGTTACTGTTAAATCTGCTTTCACCACCCTTTCAGTTAGTGCATTCTAGATCATAACTTGGTGCATAAAAAAAATTCTCATCTTCCCTCTGGTTTTTTTACAAATTATCTTAAATCTCTTCTTTGGTTACTGACCCTCCTGCCAGTGGAAACAGTTTCTCCTTATTTACTCTATCAAAACTCTTCATAATTTTCAACACCTCCGTTAACCCTCCCCTTGATATTCTCTGCTCTAAGGAGAACAATCCCAGCTTCTCCAGTCTCTCCACATAACTGAAGTCCTTCATCCCTGGCACCATTCTAGTAAATCTCCTCTGCACCCTCTCTAAGGCCTTGACATCGTTCCTAAAAAAAATAACATGCATCAGGTTTTCCACTGAAATAATAATATTTGTGGTTTGGAATTCTATTATAAATAAAAGGAAGCATAGGTGTGCAATCAACACTCATTTTTTTCTCTCATAGCAGCCTCCCTTTTTGAAAAAACATAATGAATATTAGTGTGAAAATTTTACCCAAATGAAGCTTTTGAAATTCATCTTCCAGCTTTTCTTCAAATCATTTTGAAAAGCAAACAAATGGATAGGTACTGTCACCGGCCGAGGAGAAAGATCCTTCCGGATGTACGGGCAGATCCCGACGAGTGCAGCGTGGGAAATTCTGTACACTGCATATGCTCAGACTACAGCATCCTCGGAGTTGCAAGCCCAGGCTTTTGAGGAGCCATTCAGTGGAAACATTAATGCAGATGCACAGACACGCGAGACAACTTTATAAATTAAGCTTATGTAAGATTTTTTTCCCCCCAAAAAAGGGTTGTGATTCGATTGGTTCAGCTTTTTATATTGGTAGTTTCTCACTGGGCATTCAGGATTGGTTATTTTCATCAATCCGTAGTAATTTTTCATTGGCAGTTTTCCAGCTGCTTTTCTCGCTTTTGATTTTTATGTTCCCAACCTCTTCTGATTTGCTGCCGTTTTGCTTTGACTTAAGAAAAAAAGAGACTTGAATTTATACAGCACTTTTCACAACCTCAGGACATCCCAAAGCGCTTTACAGCCAATGAAGTATTTTATGAAGTATAGTCACTGTTGTAACGTAGGAGTAATTAGTAAAATGTGATGGGCAAAGTGTTTCAAGAATTGTGATATAGGAAGTGCATGCTATACACAAGACTTTTAATAAAGATACTAACTGATATCCTGTGGCATTGCACACGGTATATCAGAGATATGGTCACTCTTTCCTGTCTCTAATATAGCTGATTCTCTGTCACTCTAATGTTTCTCTCTCTATTTCTCTTTGCTGTTTCTCATGCCTCATGGCTTCTCTCTTGTTTCTCTCTATCTTTCTGCTTCTCCCTGTGTCTTATTCTTTTCTTTCAGATGGGAGGTGGTATGACGTAGAGTGGTGGGGAAAGGAGCCACCAGCAGCTGCAGACTGCATTTGGCAGCGTAAATGTGGCTGCCTTCTCATCCCCTGTTCCAGTCACATGCTTTCTCCTTTCCCCCTTTTCCCCTGGTCCACTGCCCCTCTCCCAGCAGCTATTACACGTTACGCTGTGTGAGACATGATGTGGAGATGCCGGTGATGGACTGGGGTTGACAATTGTAAACAATTTTACAACACCAAGTTATAGTCCAGCAATTTTATTTTAAATTCACAAGCTTTCGGAGGCTTCCTCCTTCCTCAGGTACATTTACCTGAGGAAGGAGGAAGCCTCCGAAAGCTTGTGAATTTAAAATAAAATTGCTGGACTATAACTTGGTGTTGTAAAATTGTTTACAATTGTGTGAGACAGTTAGCATTGAAAATACATATCACACTGCCAGGAGTAACAGGTACTGCAAGTACTTATAATGTGTGCCCATTTACCCAAATTTAATATATAATAGATGTGTGCGTACTTCTGAATATTTGCTGATCTCTTGTGTTGCTAATGTGCAGTCTGGGATCTGGAACATAGTTGTGATATAGATTACTGCTCAGGTGCTCCCTATGGGGAGTGGTCTAAATAGTATTGAGGTCATTGTAGTTTAATTGCTGTTTGGTGACCGAAGTTTTCAGCTTGCCAGATGTTTGCAAAATTCCAGATCAGAAAATAAAACAGAGTGCCTTTCTTTCTCTTTTATTTAACACTTCTGACACTTTGGAATGTGATGTCCAGAGTGTGATGGATGCTCTCAAAAGAAACATTGTCTGTGAAAGCTGGCTGCCTTGGACGCTGTTCCAAATACCAGTGAGTATTTTCAGTTTTGGATTGGGTGCTCATGATGTCTTCTGTGTACACCCTGAAATTACATGGATTGTATAGTTTGCTTCTGTTTATAGCACTGGGAAATGATCCTCAAATACTATAATGCGGGTAGGATCAATCAAGAGAGTCTTCAGTTGAATTGAAAAAGTTACCAGTCAAGCTGACTTGTCATGCTGACAATGGCTTTCCGGTTTCAGTTAGACCAACTAGGCCTTCTAGATCAAAGCAGGTAGTGTTGATTCATTCAAATGCAAATAAGATTTTCAGAAAATAATATTTTGGGATATAGAATACAAGTAATTTGAGACATGACGTGGTAACTGTAATGCTTGGGAGGAACAGGTGACTTTGGACCTGTGGTTCCCAAATCTCTTCACCACTGGGGATTTTCCTGACCTCATGTCTGGGTCTGTTGTAGACTCATTGATGGAGATTGATTGCTGTGATTAGTCAACAACTCCATTATCATGTGACTACCAGGATGGTTGCTGATGGACCTCGGTCTTTTTTTGTGTTGCAATTCCTATAATCCCAAGTTCCACAGTATTCATGCCCCACAGTTTTGGGAGGGATAAGTTGGCATGGGTGGTACTGAATGTAGACATAATGCTGTGCCTGCAGTTGGTGGATATTGATGTGTTTCAAACCCCAAATCCTTGATAACATTAAGGAATTCCTCAGCTGTGACAAGTGTGTGGGGGAAGTAGTGACCACTTTTATACAGTGGTTTGTGAACTCTTCCCGTGATGGAAGGCTGAACACCTTCTGTATTCCAGTTATAAAATATGTCAAATATATTTATAGAGAAATACGTACTTTATTTTTTGTTTAAGGTAAAAAAAAAATTTGGATAACATGATTTTATAAAAAAAAGTCCAGCATTCCCCTTCTCATAGCCGTTGATTTGTAAACTGAATTTTTTTCTTCCTGAGTTGGTCGTGGATGTATGAGGTAATTGTACTTTGTTCAACTGTCTAACAATCTGCAGCATCACACGCTAATGTGGTCTAGCGATGAAGGGCTGCTAGCAATCTCTGAGCATTCAGTGGCTGCTGGTCAGGTATGTTGACACAGCTTTTATTGTAAAGAGGAGTTAATGGATACTCAGGAATGAGTTACAGGATTTATGTAAAGAATAACCAATACTATAAATCAGCAAATGTTACCCCAAATTTCATATTTCATGCAGACTGAGGCTGCCAGTGATTTACACAAAATTAATTTTGAAACCGTTGATTCACCTCGTGAAAAAACGCATAAGCAGCAGTAAATTTGCTGCAATACAGCAATTTGCACGACATTCAAAAAAGAGCCAGTATCTTCATACACACAACAGCAGCTGTTGAAGTTTTAAACTTGTACAGAGAAGTCGGGCTAAATTCAGACTGGATAAACGTGGGGCTGGTGGGGTGGCGACTATAAAATTCCATGCAGACAGGAGATCCCTCTCTTCAGAGCATCTCTTTACATTGTGATGTACAATACTATGCAAAAAAAAAAGAAAAACGGCTTTAAATCAGAGACTGCCTGCTGTATGTTGTGAATTTGATGTAAATGCAGTAAATCTAAATTTATGGGGTCCTGTACATGTGTGAATATTTCAAAAGAAGAGTTTACAGTATATGGATGTGCACCTAACTGAGAAGGCTGGGCGATGTGACCAACCGTGAGCAAAACTTGTGCAGTTTATCAATGTCATCTGAACTGGAATTAGAGAGAACTCTGAAATCATCCACATCGCATCTCATTACTTACAGATGTGGGTGTTTCCATTTGCCGTGACATTGCATTGTGTTTTTTGCTTGTGGCTGGCATCGGTATGCTGGAACGCATTGACAGCTGGCATGTCCGTGATCTACCCCAACGCTGAGGCAAGATCTTTGTGCCATAATTAATTCCAGGCTTATTGAACAATAATTAGCATTCGTCGAAGTTACTGGTACATTCTGTGTCTGGTTTTATATAGTGAGTAATAGATGCCCACAAAACAGCAATTTCGTCAAGGCATTCACAGTGCGGTGATGAGACAACAGCCCTGAAATCACTGTATCTGTTCCATTTCTTGGATGTGCCATTTTGTTTTGTTTTGCCAATGAGGAGATATGTGGCACAGATTAGATTGAAGTGAGATGACTTGATGGTTTATTAAGAGATAGCGTACGCTTAATTTCTGTGACATGCTTGGTGCAAGTTGGTAAAGGTAGGAAGTAGTTGTTGGAACTGTGTGTATTAAACAGGAATTACTTACTGTCATTTTGATTGTTTGAATAGTAATTCTTATTTACTGTTGATCATACTCACTTAAGGTTCTTTGATCCAGGGACTGCATGATTCTTGTTGAACAATGAGCTGCTGTTTTGGAAATAGTAGCATGTTATAGCAGAGTACATCAGCGTGCAACACCAGTCCAAATTGCTCTTTGGCAAATAAACTGGTAACTGAAGATCATCCTTTTAGAACTTGACTGTGAGTGATTTTCTCCAGTTTTTATTTATTTTTGCCGTAAAACAACCAATTACTTTGAGATCTGTTGAAGGATTTCATTTTGCACCTGGCTATTACTGTCAAAACCCCACTCTTGTTCATTACGGCTGTCGAATTGATGATTTCACTGCCTCGGTTCTCATCGTTTTTACGAAATTAAAATCAAGGACAGGGATCACTGTGCTGCTTGCAGTTTCGGCCCAAAGAGCCGAGTATACTGAGATGGCAGTTTAAAAAAAAATCAGCGAAAGGTTAATTAGGTCAGTGGGTTAATAGTGAAGATTCAGAACCGAAGTCTTGCTGTAGGCGGTTCCATGAAGTTTAGAAATTTTAAAAAAGGAATTTGGACACTAACAGTCTGGTTTCGGTCCCTCTTGATGTGGAGGCATTTGTTATTAAGGTTTAAGCAGTGTTGGAATTCAATTCACCTGCTGCCCTGTCCCAGGTTTAGACTTGGTGAAAGTCAGCAAGCCTGATCCGAAAGATGAACGGGACGTTCAGCCGTGCCATTTGCTGACCTGCGGCAGGCGCAGCGCGCTGGCCCCTGGATCTGGGGTTGAGAACGGGCAGCAGGTGTCGACCAAACGGGGTCTTGTGGTATTACTGAAGGGGAAGCGTGGACAAAAGTTAAACAGTTCCAGTATCAGCTGAGCTGTGGTCGGTCAAGGCCACTAATGTGCGATCATTGCGCAGTTTGAAGTAGAGGTTGATTTTTGCACGCGTACTTTGCCACATCTGTTTTTATGGTACTGGAAATGTTTCGCTTAACTCATTCGTTGAATCCAACCATTTATAGGAAATTAATCAGATCAAATACCGAGCATCTGTGCTGCACGGATTGCACAGCTACCAGGCAGAGCAAAGTCTGAGGTACGACCATGAACAAGCCACGTGGCTCCTCGGGAGCACTGGTTTGCAATGTATCTGCTGGCTTAATTAACAAATGAGCACGAGTAGCACAGATATGATGCTAATGCTACAAATACTCTTCGCATTCAAACTGTACGAAACGGGAAATTATTGGAATCGGTTTTTAATGCTCAGTAGTTTAGCTTTTTTTTAAAAAAAAAGACAAGGGCATATCTATCGGTGCTCCCAGGCTGCTGCCCCGGGGAAATTCTCCACTTAGACCCATCGGAGCTGAGAGCTGGTAAATGCCCCGAGAGTTATTGAGCCTAGTGTGGATTGGTTATCTTCATAAAAAATGCCTTTTGGTTCCCTTTTTAGGAGCTGAAGAGAGGGAAAAAAATAAACGTGAACGATCACCTGCTCTGCCCCAGGAATCAGCCCCTGGGTCCACCTTACTGAGTGTTTTCATGCTGCTCCGACCTGCACCAGTGCCATTGGGGCTGGTGCCTTCAGAGTGCACATTACTGGCCACGGACCACTCTTCCCCGACCCCGTTAATGAGCCGAGCCTAGCCCCGCAATTTGGGATGGGATCTATGGCGGGCTTCATGGACGGGCGGGAGTTGCGGTCTGCTGCACCTCCACCGGCAGATCTGGATTCCTGCAATTTCGGGGCTGGGATTTCTAGGCTTCTTGCAAAGGCACGTGAATAAGCAATACGGCAGAGGAAGGTTAAATTCTTGTTCTCCGCTGAGTAAATCTCAGCCGGCTCTACAGTTGACCTCACTATTCTGGACTTGGGAGGGGCAAAAAAAATAATTCGTGTTCCCACTCTTGCTTACAATCCCACTGGGCACTGAGTATATGGTGACATAAAGCGAGTATACGATCGGGTTTGGCTGCAATGTACCAATAGCCTGCTGATCCTCACTGTCTAGGTTCACACGAAGAATGGTGCCTTAGGCAAAATACTAAAGGGCTAGCACCTATGGATGGTGCTGTGTCCCAGTAAGGGTTAGTGCCTTCAGAAGAGTGGGGAGGGGGGAATAGAAAGGAGAAAAGGCTTCTATAATTCTTACCTCCTGACTCAGTGTGTACAGCAGCCTCACCTCCTCATTAATCTCCTGACTCAGTCTGAGGACAGTGTGTACAGCAGCCTCACCTCCTCATTAACCTCCTGACTCAGTCTGAGGACAGTGTGTACAGCAGCCTCACCTCCTCCTTAATCCCCTGACCCAGACTGAAGGTGCTGTGTACAGTAGTCTATCTGACCCAGTCTGAAGGTGGTGTGTACAATAATCTCTCTGACCCAGTCTGAAGGTGGTGCGTGCAATAGTCTGTCTGACCCAGTCTGAAGGTGGTGTGTACAATAATCTCTCTGACCCAGTCTGAAGGTGGTGTGTGCAATAGTCTGACCCAGTCTGAAGGTGGTGTGTACAATAATCTCTCTGACCCAGTCTGAAGGTGGTGTGTGCAATAGTCTGACCCAGTCTGAAGGTGGTGTGTGCAATAATCTCTCTGACCCAGTCTGAAGGTGGTGTGTACAATAATCTCTCTGACCCAGTCTGAAGGTGGTGTGTACAATAATCTCTCTGACCCAGTCTGAAGGTGGTGTGTGCAATAATCTCTCTGACCCAGTCTGAAGGTGGTGTGTACAATAATCTCTCTGACCCAGTCTGAAGGTGGTGTGTGCAATAGTCTGACCCAGTCTGAAGGTGGTGTGTGCAATAATCTCTCTGACCCAGTCTGAAGGTGGTGTGTACAATAATCTCTCTGACCCAGTCTGAAGGTGGTGTGTGCAATAATCTCTCTGACCCAGTCTGAAGGTGGTGTGTACAATAATCTCTCTGACCCAGTCTGAAGGTGGTGTGTGCAATAGTCTGACCCAGTCTGAAGGTGGTGTGTGCAATAATCTCTCTGACCCAGTCTGAAGGTGGTGTGTACAATAATCTCTCTGACCCAGTCTGAAGGTGGTGTGTACAATAATCTCTCTGACCCAGTCTGAAGGTGGTGTGTACAATAATCTCTCTGACCCAGTCTGAAGGTGGTTTGTGCAATAATCTCTCTGACCCAGTCTGAAGGTGGTGTGTACAATAATCTCTCTGACCCAGTCTGAAGGTGGTGTGTGCAATAATCTCTCTGACCCAGTCTGAAGGTGGTGTGTACAATAATCTCTCTGACCCAGTCTGAAGGTGGTGTGTACAATAATCTCTCTGACCCAGTCTGAAGGTGGTGTGTGCAATAATCTCTCTGACCCAGTCTGAAGGTGGTGTGTGCAATAATCTCTCTGACCCAGTCTGAAGGTGGTGTGTGCAATAATCTCTCTGACCCAGTCTGAAGGTGGTGTGTACAATAATCTCTCTGACCCAGTCTGAAGGTGGTGTGTACAATAATCTCTCTGACCCAGTCTGAAGGTGGTGTGTGCAATAGTCTGACCCAGTCTGAAGGTGGTGTGTGCAATAATCTCTCTGACCCAGTCTGAAGGTGGTGTGTACAATAATCTCTCTGACCCAGTCTGAAGGTGGTGTGTACAATAATCTCTCTGACCCAGTCTGAAGGTGGTGTGTACAATAATCTCTCTGACCCAGTCTGAAGGTGGTGTGTGCAATAATCTCTCTGACCCAGTCTGAAGGTGGTGTGTACAATAGTCTGTCTGACCCAGTCTGAAGGTGGTGTGTACAATAGTCTGTCTGACCCAGTCTGAAGGTGGTGTGTGCAATAATCTCTCTGACCCAGTCTGAAGGTGGTGTGTGCAATAATCTCTCTGACCCAGTCTGAAGGTGGTGTGTACAATAATCTCTCTGACCCAGTCTGAAGGTGGTGTGTGCAATAATCTCTCTGACCCAGTCTGAAGGTGGTGTGTACAATAGACTCTCTGACCCAGTCTGAAGGTGGTGTGTACAATAATCTCTCTGACCCAGTCTGAAGGTGCTGTGTACAATAGACTCTCTGACCCAGTCTGAAGGTGGTGCATGCAATAATCTCTCTGACCCAGTCTGAAGGTGCTGTGTACAGTAGTCTGTCTGACCCAGTCTGAAGGTGGTGTGTACAATAATCTCTCTGACCCAGTCTGAAGGTGGTGTGTACAATAATCTCTCTGACCCAGTCTGAAGGTGGTGTGTGCAATAATCTCTCTGACCCAGTCTGAAGGTGGTGTGTACAATAATCTCTCTGACCCAGTCTGAAGGTGGTGTGTACAATAGACTCTCTGACCCAGTCTGAAGGTGGTGTGTGCAATAGTCTCTCTGACCCAGTCTGAAGGTGGTGTGTGCAATAGTCTGTCTGACCCAGTCTGAAGGTGGTGTGTACAATAATCTCTCTGACCCAGTCTGAAGGTGGTGTGTACAATAGACTCTCTGACCCAGTCTGAAGGTGGTGTGTACAATAATCTCTCTGACCCAGTCTGAAGGTGGTGTGTGCAATAATCTCTCTGACCCAGTCTGAAGGTGGTGTGTGCAATAATCTCTCTGACCCAGTCTGAAGGTGGTGTGTGCAATAGTCTGTCTGACCCAGTCTGAAGGTGGTGTGTGCAATAGTCTGACCCAGTCTGAAGGTGGTGTGTACAATAATCTCTCTGACCCAGTCTGAAGGTGGTGTGTACAATAAGCTCTCTGACCCAGTCTGAAGGTGGTGTGTACAATAATCTCTCTGACCCAGTCTGAAGGTGGTGTGTACAATAGACTCTCTGACCCAGTCTGAAGGTGGTGTGTACAATAATCTCTCTGACCCAGTCTGAAGGTGGTGTGTACAATAAGCTCTCTGACCCAGTCTGAAGGTGGTGTGTACAATAATCTCTCTGACCCAGTCTGAAGGTGGTGTGTACAATAGACTCTCTGACCCAGTCTGAAGGTGGTGTGTACAATAATCTCTCTGACCCAGTCTGAAGGTGGTGTGTACAATAAGCTCTCTGACCCAGTCTGAAGGTGGTGTGTACAATAGACTCTCTGACCCAGTCTGAAGGTGGTGTGTGCAATAGTCTCTCTGACCCAGTCTGAAGGTGGTGTGTGCAATAGTCTGTCTGACCCAGTCTGAAGGTGGTGTGTACAATAATCTCTCTGACCCAGTCTGAAGGTGGTGTGTACAATAGACTCTCTGACCCAGTCTGAAGGTGGTGTGTACAATAATCTCTCTGACCCAGTCTTAAGGTGGTGTGTACAATAATCTCTCTGACCCAGTCTGAAGGTGGTGTGTGCAATAATCTCTCTGACCCAGTCTGAAGGTGGTGTGTACAATAGACTCTCTGACCCAGTATTGCTAATATATAGATATAATACTCTTTGCATTCAAAGCATACATTTTAAACACCTCTATCAAATCACCTCTTAATCTCTTCCGTTCCAAGAAAAATAGCCCCAGCCTTGCCCTCGCTGTCTCTTGATGAACAATTTTTCAGCGTTTCCATCTCTACAATGCCGATAAGGTGGATGTTGCCGTTCACAGAGCTGATTGCTGACTTCATGGCCCCAGATTATACTTACTGTAGAGTTAATTCCATGTTACTGAGATAGCCGTGCTCGCTTATGGTTACTGCCTTTGTCCTCCCATTTCAAATTGGAGTTTTAACCGTGGAGATGCATTTTAAGTAATGTCTCTTGTTCTCCCATTTTAATTGTATGCTCTGATTTATAGAGCAACACTGTAACTGACTTGACTTTTTTTTTGCTGAATTGGTTGGTTGAATACTAAGGTTAAGATTAGAGTTAATACAGCTGGTATCACATGACTAGTCACAGTATACATATATATGTGGTTGAGAGTTTTTCTTTATATGGACAAGTTCACTTGTTACTGTCATGTCTTACTCTTATTTTACATTGATTTAAGACAATCTGCTGTGACAGATAGTAAACTGATTTCTGGGCAGCAATGAGGAGCCTTGGTGGTGGATAAGAAAAAGACTAAATGGAATCTCTGGCACTGTCTTATGAAATGCTGGTCTACACACAGTGCATTAAACCCGCTCACGGAGTCTGTCTTTAAATGAGAAACAGGGTGGAGTAGGCATTTAACTGAGTAATCTGCAAACACAGCCAGCTCTGTAGACCTACCTCTACATTCAGTTGCAAATTTTTATTTCCCAGTTGGGCAGTAGTTTAGAATAACTGTTTACAGGACCTGTGACCTGAACATCCTCATTTGGAATATTGTGTTCAACTCTGGGTGCCCCACTGCAGGAAGAATATACTGGCCTTGGAGAAAGCCCAACAGCGATTCACCAGCGTGTTATATGGAATGAAGGAACTGAGCTATGGTGAGGGACTGGGTAAACTTGGGTTATGTTCCCTGGAGACGAGGAGGTTAAAGGGTGATATGATCAATGTGTTCAAACTTATGAAGGGGAATTTACAGGGTAGATAGGGAATGACTCTAGTAGGGGAATTAGGAACAAGGGGATTGAATCACAAAATTAGAACTAAGATGGTTAATAGCGAACACAGGTAAAATGTCTTCACACAAAGGGTCATGGGAATGTGAAATGCACTGCCCCAGAAGGTGATGGATGCAGATTCAAATAAAAGGGATAGATATTTATTGGGAAGCAGATGACTAAGGAATATGGAGAAAGGGCAGGGTTTTGGAAGTATGAAGAGCTGTCATGACTAATAAAGTGGTGGGGCGGGTTCGATGGCCTACTCCTCTTCGCATGATTGATTTTAATGGGATTTTGACGTGGGCTGCGTTAGGTAGAAGATTTGGTCCTGGTAAGCTGTATGTTGTGGAATGTATAACAACAACTTAGCACCTTTTAATGTAATGAAGCGTCCTAAGATGTTTCACAGGAGAATTATCAGACAAAATTTGACACCGAGCTACGTAAGGAGATATTAGGACAGGTGATCAAAAGCTTGGTCAAAGAGCTAGGTTTTAAGGAGCGTCTTAAAGGAGGAGAGAGCTTTAGAGAGGCGGAGAGGTTTAGGGAGGGAACTCGAGCTTAGGGTCTAGGCAGCTGAAGGCACGGCTGAATGAAAAGGCGAAGGAATTCGGGGATGCACGAGGAATGCAGAATTCTCGGAGGGTTGTAAGGCTGGAGGAGGTTACAGGGATAGGGAGGGGCGAGGCTGTGGAGGGATTTGAAAATAAGGATGGGAATTTTAAAATCGAGGTGTTCCCGGACCGGGAGCCAATGTCGGTCAACGAGCACCGGGGGTGATTGGTGAGCAGGACTTGGTGCGAGTTAGGATATGGGCAGCAGAGTTTTGGATGAGCTCAAGTTTATGGAGGGTGGGAGGCCAGCCAGGAGAGCATTGGAATAGTCAGGTCTGGAGATAACAAAGGCATGGATGAGGGTTTCATCTGTATATTGTGGGATGTATAAAGTCTGTCATTTGTTCCCAGACCTTTGTGCTGCTGTGTGACCGAACACTATGGTAATAGAATCTTACAGCACAGAAAGAGGCAATTTGTCCCATTGTGCCTGTGCTGGCTCTTTGAAAGAGCTATCCAATTTATCCCTCGACCAGCATTATTAAAACAGATTATCTGGCCATTATCACGTTGCTGTTTGTGGGATCTTGCTATGGGCAAATTGGCGCTAGTGTTTCCTACATCACAACTGTGACTACACTTCAACAGTACTTCATTGGTTGTGAAGAACTTTGGGACATCCTGAGGTCGTTAAAGACATGCTATAAATGCAAGTCTCTCTTGCATGACTGGCTAGTGTTCCCAGCGTTTGTTTTTTGTTTCAGATTTCCAGCATCTGCAATATTTTGTGTGTAACATTAAAACCGTTCTGGAAAGCTCTGATTGTCGTCATTGGGTCTAATGAGCATGCTTCATAGTTGTGCACTGATGTTTCATTCAGGGCTGTCAGGCAGGAGAATCTCAGATCATTCTTTACCTTAAGGCATGCAAGGCACTTTGTCTTTTCCCACCTCATGCTTTTGTGTGATTGTCATTTTCGAATGTCTTTGCTTACACATCCCCTGGGATGCACATCAAACTTTGATAATCCTTGCTCTATTGTGTAAACGCATGAAGCATAGTAAATAAGGTTGGTGAGCTGCAGGTGCAGTGAGCTACATGGGAATATGATGTAGTGGCGATAACGGAGACCTGGCTCAAAAAAGGGCAGGATTGGGTACTAAATATTCCTGGATACAAGGTGTTCAGGAAAGATAAGGAAGGAAAAAAAGGAGGGGGATGGCATTGATCAAGGAGAATATTGCTGGAGAGAGAGGATGTCCTGGAGAGGTCAAGGACAGAATCTATTTGGTGAGAGTTAAGAAACAAAAGAGGTGCCATTACGCTACTGGGTGTATTCTATAGGCCACCAACTAGTGGGAAGGAGATAGAGGAACAAATTTACAGAGAAATTAGTGGTGCAAGAGCTATAGAGAAGTGATAATGGGGGACTTCAAATATCCTAATATAGACTGGGATAGTAATAGTGTAAAGGGCAAAGAGGGGGAGGAATTTCTGAAGTGTTCAAGGGAACTTTCTTGACCAGTACACTTCCAACCCAACAAAGAAGGAGGCATTGCTGGATCTGGTTTTGGGGAATGAGGTGGGTCAAGTGGAGCAAGTGTCAGTGGGGGGGGAACATTTAGGGAACAGTGATCATAATATCATAAGGTTTAGATTAGCTATGGAAAAGAACAAGGAGCAATCTAAAGTAAAAATACTCACTTGGAGGAGGGCCAATTTTAGTGGAGTGAGAACGGATCTGGCCCGGGTAAATTGGAATCAAAGATTGGCAGGCAAAACTGTAATTGAACAATGGGCGGTCTTCAAAGAGGTGGTGGTTCGGGTACAGTCTAGGTACATTCCCATGAGGGGGAAAAGTAGGGCAACTAAAGCCAGAGCTCCCTGGATGACAAAAGAGATAGAGAGTAAGATGAAGCAGAAAAAAGGGGCATGTGACAGATGTCAGGTTGATAATATAAGTGAGAACCAGGCTGAATATAGAACGTTCAGAGGGGAAGTGAAAAAGGAAATGACAGGGGCAAAGAGAGAGTATGAGAATAGACTAGCGGTAACATTCAGTATGTGGATGGCCCGACTAGAGAGGGGGCAAAACTTGACCTCCTCTTGGGAAATAAGGAAGGGCAGGTGACAGAAGTGTTAGTGAGGGATCACTTTGGGACCAGTGATCATAATTCCATTAGTTTTAAGATAGCTATGGAGAAGGATAGGTCTGGCCCAAAAGTTAAAATTCTAAATTGGGGAAAGGCCAATTTTGATGGTATTAGACAGGAACTTTCAGAAGTTGATTGGGAGAGTCTGTTGGCAGGCAAAGGGACGTCTGGTAAGTGGGAGGCTTTCAAAAGTGTGTTAACCAGGGTTCAGGGTAAGCACATTCCTTATAAAGTGAAGGGCAAGGCTGGTAGAAGTAGGGAACCTTGGATGACTCGGGAGATTGAGGCACTAGTCAAAAATAAGAAGGAGGCATATGACATGCATAGGCAGCTGGGATCAAGTGGATCTCTTGAAGAGTATAGAGATTGCCGGAGTAGAGTTAAGAGAGAAATCAGGAGGGCAAAAAGGGGATATGAGATTGCTTTGGCAGATCAGGCAAAGGTGAATCCAAAGAGCTTCTACAAATACATAAAGGGCAAAAGGGTAACTAGGGAGAGAGTAGGGCCTCTTAAGGATCAACAAGGTCATCTATGTGCGGAACCACAAGAGATGGGTGAGATCCTGAATGAATATTTCACATCGGTATTTACGGTTGAGAAAGGCATGGATGTTAGGGAACTTGGGGAAATAAATAGTGATGTCTTGAGGAGTGTACATATTACAGAGAGGGAGGTGCTGGAAGTCTTAACGCGCATCAAGGTAGATAAATCTCCGGGACCTGATGAAATGTATCCCAGGACGTTATGGGAGGTTAGGGAGGAAATTGCGGGTCCCCTAGCAGAGATATTTGAATCATCCACCGCTACAGGTGAGGTGCCTGAAGATTGGAGGGTAGCAAATGTTGTGCCTTTGTTTAAGAAGGGCGGCAGGGAAAAGCCTGGGAACTACAGACCAGTGAGCCTGACATCTGTAGTGGGTAAGTTGTTAGAGGGTATTCTGAGGGACAGAATCTACAGGCATTTGGAGAGGCAGGGACTAATTAGGAACAGTCAGCATGGTTTTGTGAGAGGAAAATCATGTCTCACGAATTTGATTGAGTTTTTTGAAGGGGTAACCAAGAAGATAGATGAGGGCTGTGCAGTAGACGTGGTCTACATGGACTTCAGCAAAGCATTTGACAAGGTACCGCATGGTAGGTTGTTACATAAGGTTAAATCTCATGGGATCCAAGGTGAGGTAGCCAATTGGATACAAAATTGGCTTGACGACAGAAGACAGAGGGTGGTTGTCGAGGGTTGTTTTTCAAACTGGATGCCTGTGTCCAGCGGTGTGCCTCAGGGATCGGTGCTGGGTCCGCTGTTATTTGTTATTTATATTAATGATTTGGATGAGAATTTAGGAAGCATGGTTAGTAAGTTTGCAGATGACACCAAGATTGGTGGCATTGTGGACAGTGAAGAAGGTTATCTAGGATTGCAACGGGATCTTGATAAATTGGGCCAGTGGGCCGATGAATGGCAGATGGAGTTTAATTTAGATAAATGTGAGGTGATGCATTTTGGTAGATCGAATCGGGCCAGGACCTACTCCGTTAATGGTCGGGCGTTGGGGAGAGTTATAGAACAAAGAGATCTAGGAGTACAGATTCATAGCTCCTTGAAAGTGGAGTCACAGGTGGATAGGGTGGTGAAGAAGGCATTCAGCATGCTTGGTTTCATTGGTCAGAACATTGAATGCAGGAGTTGGGATGTCTTGTTGAAGTTGTACAGGGCATTGGTGAGGCCACACTTGGAGTACTGTGTACAGTTCTGGTCACCCTATTATAGAAAGGATATTATTAAACTAGAAAGAGTGCAGAAAAGATTTACTAGGATGCTACCGGGACTTGATGGTTTGACTTACAGGGAGAGGTTAGACAGACTGGGACTTTATTCCCTGGAGAGTAGGAGGTTAAGGGGTGATCTTATAGAAGTCTATAAAATAATGAGGGGCATAGATAAGGTCGATAGTCAAAATCTTTTCCCAAAGGTAGGGGAGTCTATAACGAGGGGGCACAGATTTAAGGTGAGAGGGGAGAGATACAAAAGGATCCAGAGGGGCAATTTTTTCACTCAAAGGGTGGTGAGTGTCTGGAACGAGCTGCCAGAGGCAGTAGTAGAGGCGGGTACAATTTTGTCTTTTAAAAAGCATTTGGACAGTTACATGGGTAAGATGGGTATCGAGGGATATGGGCCAAGTGCAGGCAATTGGGACTAGCTTAGTGGTATAAACTGGGCGACATGGACATGTTGGGCCGAAGGGCCTGTTTCCATGTTGTAACTTCTATGATTCTATGATTCTATAAAATGGAATCTAAAAGTCTTCTATAGGCATATCAATAGTAAACGGGTAGTAAGAGGAAGGGTGGGACCAAAAAGGAGATCTACGCATGGAGGCAGAGGGCATAGCTGAGGTACTAAATGAGTACTTTGCATTGGTCTTTACCAAAGAAGAAGATGCTGCCAAAGTCACAATAAAAGAGGAGGTAGTTGAGATACTGGATGGGCTAAAAATTGATAGAGGAGGTACTAGAAAGGCTGGCTGTATTTAAAGTAGATAAGACATGGTCCGGATGGGATGCATCCCAGGATGCTAAGGGAAGTAAGGGTGGAAATTGCGGAGGTACTGGCCATAATCTTCCAATAATCCTTGGATATGGGGGTGGCGCCGGAGGACTGGAGAATTACAGATGTTCAAAAATGGGTGTAGGGATAAACCCAGCAACTACAGGCCAGTCAGTTTAACCTCGGTGGTGGCGAAACTTTTAGAAACGATAATCCGGGACAAAATTAATATCACTTGGACAAGTGGGGATTAATTAAGGAAAGCCAGCACGGATTTGTTAAAGGCAAATCATGTTTAACTAACTTGATTGAGTTCATTGATGAGGTAACAGAGAGGGTCGATGATGTAGTGTATGTGGACTTCCAAAAGGCGTTTGATAAAGTGCCATATAATTGGCTTATCATCAAAGTTGAAGCCCATGGAATAAAAGGGGCAGTTGCAGCATGGATATGAAATTGTCTAAGTGACAGGAAACAGAGAGTAGTGGTGAACGGTTGTTTTTCAGACTGGAGGAATGTATACAGTAATGTTCCCCAGGGGTTGGTACTACGAACACTGCTTTTCTTGATATATATTAATCACTTGCACTTGTGTGTATGGGGCACAATTTCAAAATTTGCAGATGATGCAAAGCTTGGAAGTGTAATGAACAGTGAGGATGATAGTGATAGATTTCAAGAGAACATAGACAGGCTGGTGGAATGGGCGGACACGTGGCAGATGATCTGGGGTGAGGCAATATAAACTAAAGGGTACAATTCTAAAGGGGGTGCAGGATCAGAGAGATCTGGGGGTATTTGTGCACAAATCTTTGAAAGTGGCAGGACAGGTTGAGAAAGCGGTTAAAGAAGCATACGGGACTTGGGCTTTATAAATAGAGGCATAGAGTACAAAAGCAAAAAAGTTATGATGAACCTTTATAAAACACTGGCTTGGCCACAACTGGAGTGTTGTGTTCAATTCTGGGCATCACACTTTAGGAAGGATGTGAAGTCCTTAGAGAGGGTGCAGAAAAGATTTACTAGAATGGTTCCAGGGTTGAGGGACTTCAGTTATGTGGATAGACTGGAGAAGCTGGGGTGGTTCTCTTTGGAGCAGAGATGGTTGAGAGGAGATTTGATAGAGGTATTCAAAATCATGAAGGGTCTAGACAGAGTCGATAGAGAGAAACTGTTCCCTTTGGTGGAAGGGTCAAGACGCAAAGGCGAGATGAGGAATAACTTTTTTCCACAGCGAGTGGTTAGGATCTGGAATGCACTGCCCGAGGGGGTGGTGGAGGCAGATTCAATCGTGACTTTCAAAAGGGAACTGGATAAGTACTTGAAGGGAAAAAAATTGCAGGCTACGGGGAATGGGCGGGGGTGTGGGAATAGCTGGATTGCTCTTGCAGAGAGCCGGCACAGACTCGATGGGCCGAATGGCCACCTTCTGTGCTGTAACCATTCTACGATTCTATTGTGAAGAATGAAAAGACAGTACCAGTAAAAAGCAAGACTTTCTGTAATGGACAGCTAATTTCCTGATGAGGGTGATTTGTAAAATTGTTTTCTACACTTTCTTCCCTTCTACCTGGTGAGTTTCCTTATTCTCTTTCCTGCTGTTGGCTCTCCTTGTATTTTCTCCATTACTTTTCTTTTGGGTTTATAAATCAAGTTAAAATCAGAAACTCCAGTTGATGTACAGCACAGTTTAATTGCAAACTAAAGTTCTGTCTATACTGTCCCAAGGCTGCCTGAATCCTTGGCAATTGAATTGCCTTTAACGGGACCATTCAAACAGTTTATTCCCAGTTTTTTTCTGGGTCAGTGAATTGGTTTGAAAAGAAATTCTGCCTGATTCTGACCCGCAAGAAGAGGAATTCTCCCCTGTCCTAGTGAATCTTGAGCTGCATGTATGTCATTGTTCTGACATCATGCGTGTTGTATGATGACTTATGTATGCAACGTGTGTGATGACATCACTAACACAATGCATGCACATTCTACGACCTGATTTTCAGGTCCACATTCTGCAAGAGAAGCAACTTGAGTTAAGTTGTCTTGGTTATGTTGCTCCTTAGTTCTTTAATGAGTTCCTACCTTACTATTATTTATACTGGGAAGAAGCAGCTGAGACCAGAAGCAAAAGTGTGCCAGTGTTAACTTCAGGTTGTCATCAGCCGAAGTGTGAATGAAAGCGTTGGATCTGTGCCCTTCTGATTAAACATAAAAAGAAATTATTCCTCTTTTTGGAGCGGGAGAGTTAATGCACAGAACAGACTCATGGCCTTTCCCCAGTGATCATATAAGGTGTTCTGACCACAATGTAGACTGTTAGGACATTGGTTCTTTGATATTCCCTACATTTTGCGTTCCTAATTCCAAGTAGGATATCTAGTTGAGGCAAAGTGATTCCTCAAAGGAAAAGAGGGAAACTCAGTTATGAGAATAGATTAGCGGGTAACATGAAAGGGATCCCAAAAGTTTTTTATAAACATGTAAATAGTAAAAGGGTAGTCAAGGGAAGGATGGGACCGATTAGGGACCAAAAAGGAGATCATCTTGTGGAGGCAGAGGGCATGGCTGAGGTACTAAATGAATACTTTACATCAGTCTTCATTAAAGAGGAGGATGCTGCCAGTGTCAGAGTAAAAGAGGAGGTAGTGGTGATATTGGATAGGATAAAAATAGATAAAGAGGAGGGACTAAAAAGGTTGGCAGTACTCAAAGTAGAAAAGTCACCCGGTCCAGATGATTTGCATCCTAGGGGAAGTAATTGAAATTGTGGAGGCTCTGGCCACAATCTTTCAATCCTCCTTAGATACGGGAGAGCTGCCAGAGGACTGGAGGATTGTAAATGTTACACCCCTGTTTAAAAAAGGGGAGAGGGATAGACCCGGCCACTATAGGCCAGTCAGCCTAACAGTGATGGTGGGGAAACTTTTAGAGACAATAATCCGGGACAAAATTAATTGGCACATTGAAAAATATGGGTTACTAAATGAAAGCCAGCATGGATTTGTTAAAGGCAAATCATGTTTGACTAACTTGATTGAGTTCTTTCAAGAAGTAACGGAGAGGGTTGATGAGGGTAGTGTGATTGATGTGTTTATGGACTTTCAAAAGGCATTTGATAGAGTACTGCACAATAGACTTGTTAGCAAAATTGAAGTCCATGGGATTAAAGGGACAGTGGCTACGTAGATACGCAATTGGCTAATGGACAGAGAGCAGAGAGTCGTGGTGATCGGTTGTTTTTCAGACTGGAGGGAAGTATACAGTGGTGTTCCCCAGGGGTCAGTATTAGGACCACTGCAACCATCTTCAGCTGCTTCATCAATGACCTTCCCTCCATCATAAGGTCAGAAATGGGGATGTTCGCTGATGACTGCACAGTGTTCAGTTCCATTCGCAACCCCTCAGATAATGAAGCAGTCCGAGCCCGCATGCAGCAAGACCTGGATAACATCCAGGCTTGGGCTCATAAGTGGCAAGTAACATTCGCGCCAGATAAGTGCCAGGCAATGACCATCTCCAACAAGAGAAAGTCTAACCACCTCCCCTTGACATTCAACGGCATTACCATCGCCGAATCCCCCACCATCAACATCCTGGGGGTCACCATTGACCAGAAACTGAACTGGACCAGCCATATAAATATTGTGGCTACGAGAGCAGGTCAGAGGCTGGGTGTTCTGCGGCGAGTGACTCACCTCCTGACTCCCCAAAGCCTTTCCACCATCTACAAGGCACAAGTCAGGAGTGTGATGGAATACTCTCCACTTGCCTGGATGAGTGCAGCTCCAACAACACTCAAGAAGCTCGACACCATCCAAGATAAAGCAGCCCGCTTGATTGGCACCCCATCCATCACCCTAAACATTCACTCCCTTCACCACCGGCGCACTGTGGCTGCAGTGTGTACCATCCACAGGATGCACTGCAGCAACTCGCCAAGGCTTCTTCGACAGCACCTCCCAAACCCGCGACCTCTACCACCTAGAAGGACAAGAGCAGCAGGCACATGGGAACAACACCACCTGCACGTTCCCCACCAAGTCACACACCATCCCGACTTGGAAAAAAATTGCCGTTCCTTCATCGTCGCTGGGTCAAAATCCTGGAACTCCCTTCCTAACAGCACTGTGGGAGAACCGTCACCACACGGACTGCAGCGGTTCAAGAAGGCGGCTCACCACCACCTTCTCGAGGGCAATTAGGGATGGGCAATAAATGCTGGCCTTGCCAGCGACGCCCACATCCCGTGAACGAATAAAAAAAAAATATAATGACCTGGACTTGGGTATAGAGGGTATAATTTCAAAGTTTGCGGATGACACGAAACTTGGAAATGTAGTAAATAGTGAGGAGGATAGTAACAGACTTCAGGAGGACATAGACTGGTGAAATGGGCAGACACATGGCAGATGAAAATTAATGCAGAGAATTGTGAAGTGATTCATTTTGGTCGGAAGAATGAGGAGAGGCAATATAAACTAAATGGTACAATTTTAAAGGGGGTGCAGGAACAGAGAGACCTGGGGATGTATGTACACAAGAAGGTTGTTAAAAAGGCATTTGGGATCCATGACTTTATAAATAGAGGCATAGAGTACAAAAGCAAGGAAGTTATAAATCACTGATTCGGCCCCAGCTGGAGTATTGTGACCAATTTTGGGCAGCACACTTTAGGAAGGATGTCAAGGCCTTAGAGAGGGTGCAGAAGAGATTTGCTATACTGGTACCAGGGATGAAGGGTTTCAGTTATGTGGAAAAACTGGGGTTGTTCTCCTTAAAGCAGAGAAGGTTAAGGGGAGATTTGATGGAAATGTTCAACATTATGAAGGGTTTTTGGTAGAGTAAGTAAGGAGAAAGTGTTTCAAGTGGCAGAAGTGTCGGTAACCAGAGGACACAGATGTAAGGTAATTGGCAAAAGAACCAGAGGCGATGCGAGGAAGATTTTTTTTATGCAGCGAGTTATGATCTGGAACGCACTGCCTGAAAGGGTAGTGGAAGCAGATTCAATCGTAAATTTCAAAAGGGAATTGGATAAATACTTGAAGGGGAAAAATTTTCAGGGCTATGGAGAAAGAGCAGGTAAGTGGGACTAATTGGATAGCTCTTTCAAAGAGCCGGCAGAGGCACGATGGACCGAATGGCCTCCTTCTGTGCTGGATCATTCTATGAATAAACCCGCACTGTTTTTGAATGTGTCTCACTGGCTGTTTGAATAGTTGTATTTACAGAGGCACAAGGGCGCAGAATGTAGGCTTTCTATTTAGGCATGTGTTGGGCGGTGTGATGATGGCACACATCTGACATTTGGTGTGTTGAACCTGCCTCTGGTTCCAGATTCAGTGTAATTAGCATATTGTGGGTGAGTAATGCCTCTCATGAGGAGCCCAACCCCCTGGTGGGTGAGAAGTTGTGTGAAGTCGATAGTTTAACGCAACTGCTGGGAGTATACACTTGGCGGAACTTTTTGTCATTGAGGCCAATCTGAGCACTGTGAAAATAATTGTGGGATGTCATTTAGCTTAACTGTCTTGCTTTTTTATCTTGTGCTTTAGAGAAGTTCAAAACCTAAACTTGATTTTCTCTCAGTTTATCCTGTTTTTTTTTTGGCTCTAATTTTTCCCCTCTGATTTTTCTCCATAGTTTTTGATGCTAAAAATAAAACTGAAAAACAGCAATAAAAATTGATTTTAAACGTCCTTATACATATTGTAATCTGTCTTTTTCAGGTTGTTGCTGTGCGTGGTGTTGAGGATTGTGAAATGGATGATCAAGCCTCTTTGCGCAAGGTGAGCGGTTCGTCGGACTCTGTTTCTACATTGAACAGCGAGGAATTTGTCATTGTGCCTCAACAAGCAGAAGATTCTTCCTCTACCAATGGGGAGGAAAAACCAGCACTGAAGGTAATCAGGAGTTTCTTTTCTGAACCTATTTTCAAGGATGAACCTTTTGTGTCCATTTTCAAAAAAAATATTTGTTCTCCCTCTCTTTATACCTCAGACCCTCCGCTGCTTAAACCCTTATCTATGCCTCTATCATCTCCGGATTCGATTGCTCCAATGCTTTTTTGACCAGCCTCACATCCTCCACCCTGCTCGTCCATACTTCTGCCCCCTCGATTCTAGTCCTCACCAAGTTCCTCTCGTCCATCACCCCCATCCTTACTGACCTTCCTGGTTTCCCAATGCCTCCGATTTAAAATTCTCATCCTTGTGTTTAAATCCTTCCATGGCTTTGTCCTTCCCTATTTCGTTAACCTCCTGTAGCGCTACAACTTCCACCAACTCTTCATGCTTCGGCCTCTTGTGCATTGCCCCCTCTCTTTGCCTCATCATTGGCGCCTGGAATTCTCTCCATAACACGCTTTACCTCCCTCTCCTCCTTACAGCCCACCTCTTTGACCACGCAAAAGCAACAGGTGAAGGAATTTAGTTTGTTTCTAAGAATCTGTTTTGGTTGGTACAACACCTTGGTGACTTACAGTTCTAAAAGTGCAATTCCGCGTTCTTGTACATGATGCACATAACGTGTGGGTAGTGCAATACTTCCTGCTGTATGCAGCTGACTCACATTTGGAATTCAAAGGATTTGAGGCGCTGGTTAATTCCTGTAATTTAATTTCCATGGCTGTTGTTAAAAGACACAGGCTTGTTTTAGGTCATCTGGCCTAGATCTTCTGGTGAGAAGCTCAAAGCAATTGGACCTCATCCACAATGAATGTAAAGAATGAGATAAAGATAAGATGATAAAAACTCATGTCTGGTCAGCTTTCATTTGAGAGTTTCTTCAGTGCTTCAAATAAAGAAGCATGATTGTAATTGCGAAGTTGATAGTGCCCAGAAAAGTGCTGCATAGGAGTGGCACAATTGTCTCTAGTTACAATGAGTGAACTACTTATTATGTTTCAGTTGTGATCTGAGTGGAATCTTCCACCAATCTGAGATGACTGTGCCAGCTCTTGGTAGGTCAGATTCAGCATGGGCAGTGGGTATGTTCACTGCTTTTGTCAACCCAGCTGTTCATACGTTGGGTAAGTTTTGTGGATGCCTGCAACACAATGTCATAACTCATCCTGAATTCTTAGATGTGCGTACAGTGGGGGATGGTACATGTCTGAGGTGCTAGGTTCACTTGAATAACTTTGCACTTAGAATCATAGAAAAGTTACAGCACGGAAAGAGGCTATTTGGCCACAACTGGAGTATTGTGTCCAGTTCTGGGCACCAAACTTTAGGAAAGATGTGAAGGCGTCAGAGAGGGTGCAGAAGAAATTTACTAGAATGATTCCAGGGATGAGGGACTTCAGTTACGTGGATAGACTGGAGAAGCTGGGGTTGTTCTCCTTGGAACAGAGAAGGCTGAGAGGAGATTTGATCGAGGTGTTCAAAATCATGAAGGGTCTAGACAGAAGAGGTCTAGAGAGAAACTGTTCCCATTGGTGGAACGGTCGAGAACCAGAGGAAAAGTATGAGATCAAGTTTTGTGGATGTTCAAAACCGTTCCCTTTGTAGTCTGCTCTGGTCAAAGTGCCCCTAGTCTTTTCTCCCATTCTTGTGTAGCTATTGATTGGCCTTTCTTCTCTCGTTAAACCCCTCACTGTGGAGGGATTTACCTCTAAACTAAGTCACTCGACTTTTGAAACCAGGTGTGTGTTTTATTCACGTTGTAAACGACCGTACTGAATTATAACACTTACTAAAAATGCAACTGTGTTTTGACCTTGTGATTTTGTTGAGTGAACCTCCCACGGCATTGCTGATGGTTAGTTGGAGGAAATGGGCAAGTGTTTTTTAAGCTGAGTTTGTTGTGACGAGACAACATGCTGGTGGTTCTGGGCCACTTCTGTCGCAACACCACTATTGATGGGAGGACTGAATAGCAAGCATTTCCGTGTTACCTATTGAAAGTAACTGACGCAGGTGCTGCTGTTACACTTTCGGTGTTATCTCTAAGTGTTAAAGAAGCGCTGCTAAACATGACAAACATGATGTCTCAATTTTATGTACAGTTACACCTGTTCATAATTTAAAGTCATTTGTTTTAAATTATTGGATAATACAATTGTTTTTAGCAATAAAAAGCCTCCTGTGCTCCGTTATTTCAAATGCTTAATTTGAATTACTGGATAATTCAAAAGATTTTCGTGCACAGTGATGATTTTGTACATGCCAAATAGACTACCATGATCGCAAAATGCTGCACAAACCCCATTCCTCCAATTGGTTTCATAATCAGTGTTCAGAATTCACACAATGTTAGTTTTGTGGTCCAATGCGCTAAAACCTACATCAGAAATTCCCAGAGACTTTGCCTATTCAGAGTGTTTAATGCGCTACCATTTTTGATGATAAGAACATAAGAAATAGGAGCAGGAGTAGGCCAATCGGCCCCTCGAGCCTGCTCCGCCATTCAATAAGATCATGGCTGATCTGATCCTAACCTCAAATCTAAATTCATGTCCAATTTCCTGCCCGCTCCCCGTAACCCCTAATTCCCTTTACTTCTAGGAAACTGTCTATTTCTGTTTTAAATTTATTTAATGATGTAGCTTCCACAGCTTCCTGGGGCAGCAAATTCCACAGACCTACTACCCTCTGAGTGAAGAAGTTTCTCCTCATCTCAGTTTTGAAAGAGCAGCCCCTTATTCTAAGATTATGCCCCCTAGTTCTAGTTTCACCCATCCTTGGGAACATCCTTACCGCATCCACCCGATCAAGCCCCTTCACAATCTTATATGTTTCAATAAGATCGCCTCTCATTCTTCTGAACTCCAATGAGTAGAGTCCCAATCTACTCAACCTCTCCTCATACGTCCACCCCCTCATCCCTGGGATTAACCGAGTGAACCTTCTTTGTACTGCCTCGAGAGCAAGTATGTCTTTTCTTAAGTATGGAGACCAAAACTGTATGCAGTATTCCAGTTGCGGTCTCACCAATACCTTATATAACTGCAGCAATACCTCCCTGTTTTTATATTCTATCCCCCTAGCAATAAACGCCAACATTCCGTTGGCCTTCTTGATCACCTGCTGCACCTGCATACTAACTTTTTGATTTTCTTGCACTCAGACCCCCAGATCCCTTTGTACTGCAGTACTTTCCAGTTTCTTGCCATTAAGATAATAACTTGCTCTCTGATTTTTCCTGCCAAAGTGCATAACCTCACATTTTCCAATATTGTACTGCATCTGCCAAATCTCCGCCCACTCACCCAGCCTGTCTATATCCCCTTGTAGGTTTTTTATGTCCTCCTCACTCTCTACTTTCCCTCCCATCTTTGTATCATCTGCAAACTTTGATACGTTACACTCGGTCCCCTCCTCCAAATCGTTAATATAGATTGTAAAGAGTTGGGGACCCAGCACCGACCCCTGCGGAACACCACTGGCCACTGGTTGCCAGTCCGAGAATGAACCATTTATCCAAACTCTCTGCTTCCTGTTAGATAACCAATCCTCCACCCATGCCAGAATATTACCCCCAATCCAGTGATTCTTTATCTTGAGCAATAATCTTTTATGTGGCACCTTGTCGAATGCCTTCTGGAAGTCTAAATACACTACGTCCACTGGTTCCCCTTTATCCACCCTGTACATTATGTCCTCAAAGAACTCAAGCAAATTTGTCAGACATGACTTCCCCTTCATAAAGCCATGCTGACTTTGTCCTATTAAATTATGTTTATCCAAATGTTCCGCTATAATAGACTCCAAAATTTTACCCACCACAGATGTTAGGCTAACTGGTCTATAATTTCCAGCCTTCTGCCTACTACCCTTTATTAAATAAGGGTGTTACATTAGCAGTTTTCCAATCTGCCGGGACCTTTGCCGAGTCCAGAGAATTTTGGAAAATTATTACCAAAGCATCCACAATCCCTACTGCCACTTCCCTCAAGACCCTAGGATGTAAGCCATCAGGTCCAGGGGATTTATCCGCCTTGAGTCCCATTAATTTACTGAGTACCAATTCCTTAGTGATTTTAATCGTATTTCGCTCCTCCCCCCCCCAGAGCCCCCTGTTTGTCCAGTGTTGGGATATTCTTAGTGTCCTCTACCGTAAAGACTGAAACAAAATATTTGTTCAGCATTTTTGCCATCTCCATGTTTCCCACCATTAATTTCCCGGTCTCATCCTGTAAGGGACCTACGTTTGCCTTAGCCACCCTTTTTCTTTTTATATAACTATAGAAACTCTTGCCATCTGTTTTTATATTTTTTGCTAATTTATTTTCATAATCTATCTTCCCTTTCTTAATCAGTCCTTTAGTTACTTTTTGCTGTCTTTTGAAGACTTCCCAATCTTCTATCCTCCCACTAAGTTTGGCTACCTTATATGTCTTGTTTTTAGTCGGATACTATCCTTAATTTCTTTACTTCGCCACGGATGGCTGTCATTTCTTTTACACCCTTTTTTCCTCAGTGGAATATATATTTTTTGAAAGTTGTAAAATAACTCCTTAAATGAACACCACTGCTCATGTACCATCTTACCCTTTAATCTATTTTCCCAGTCCACTTTTATCAATTCCGCTCTCATACCATTATAGCCTCCTTTATTCAAGTTCAATACGCTTGTTTGAGAACCAACCTTCTCACCCTCTAATTGGATATGGAATGTAACCATGTTATGGTCACTCATTCCAAGGGGATCCTTAACTAGGACATTATTAATTAATCCTGGCTCATTACACAGGACCAGGTCCAAGGTTGCCTGCCCCCTTGTAGGATCAGTTACATACTGCTCAAGAAATCCATCCCTAATACACTCAATAAACTCTTCCTCAAGGCTGCCCTGCCCAATTTGATTTGTCCAGTTAATATGATAGTTAAAATCCCCCATAATTATAGCTGTTCCCTTATTACATGCCCCGACTATTTCCTGATTAATACTTCTTCCAGCAGAGTTGCAACTATTAGGAGGCCTATATACTACGCCCACTAGTGTTTTTTTCCCCTTATTATTCCTTATCTCTACCCAAACTGTTTCATTATCCTGATCCTTTGTCCCAATATCATTTCTCTGTATTAGTGATTCCTTCCTTTATTAACATAGCCACCCCACCTCCCCTTCCTTCCTGCCTGTCCTTCCTGATTGTTAGATACCCTGGCATATTTAATGTCAAAAGCTGCCACCGTTCATTTCGGAGCTGCAGGGGAGCTGTGAAATGAAAGAGTTTGTTGTAAATGTAAAATACGAGACTATGATCTATGCAGGTATGTGCCAATTTTATTTGAGTGGTGAGTTGTTTTGATTTCTAGTATAAATTGTTTTGTATTCCCAATACAATCCCTTTGAATGAAGTGACCTTTAACTCCACTTTAAGTGGAGTTGGTGATCTTGAGACTGCCAGTGACTGAATAATTGCGTTGAATTGCAATTTGCCAATGTGTGTCCATGCATTGAGAATTTTACTGCAGTGTGTTATTTTGTCTTCACTGGCCACAGATAGCTTGCAATGGGAATGAGCAGCAGCTAAAGAAGGCACTGGAAGAAGGCCAGAAAGATGAAGTGATAGCTGGAGCAGGAGGAGAAGTGGGATGTAGAAGCCTGACGACGCGTGAAGCATCGGCGAAACAAAAGCCTCTGCAATTAATCTTAGATTCCTCCACAATGGAAGGTAATGAAACAATTACTGACGTGCGCCTAGAGCAATTATAACTGCACACTTCTAGTGCACAGAGAACATGTACATACATGCTGATAATACACAAGAAGCAGTCTGCTCTGTGCTATTGATTTTACTGTTCATATTTTCACAGGAGGTTAGTCTTTGACAGTCATAAGGGTAAGTATGGTATTGTGAAATCAGTAAGATTTCTTGACACATACTTTGACCACCATGAATGTCTTAATCCTGCAACGCTCCAGTCCATGGGGATGGGGTGAAAACCTATGTTGAGGCTCCACCAGCCTTCGAGTGCTGCAGTGGAAATTTTAATGAATCAATTAATTCGTTTTATTTGACTGTCCCTACTCCTTTTTATGTGTCTCCGTGCTGTGAACTGTTGCCAGCTTGATCAGGAATTCACTTTGTAGGAGATATTGGACATAAACCAGTGCCCAACCCCTTGATGGCAAAGCAAATATCCTGCACCAGCATGTTTCCCAAATGAAATTCTTTGTCGTCCTGCACACCCCGTAAGTAAGGTTAGCATGTTAAAGAGGAAATATACCATATAGCTTGCACTTCTTGTGTCCTGTATTGGGTGTCAGAATGTGGCCATATTCAGTTGTCTAACTCCCTTCCCCCCCCCCACCAAGCATTAAATGCATTCATGCTTCATCAGTGAGGACAGCGAATCTGTTTCCTGAGACAGGACTGTACTTGGCTTAACTGCTTGAAGGTTGGATTACAGATTTGACTCTTTACTAGAAGCTCAGATACTTTATCATTGCTTGAAAATCTGTGCCATGTGCACGAGGCATTGTGTGAAACCAGTTCAATCTACTATAAGCAGTTTTACTGCTTCTGTATTTACTATATACAGAGAAATCGTCCAAGGATCACAGGAGAAATTACCTTTTGCCGTCACTTATGTCCTCGGTTCTGGCCTCTCCTGGTTTTATCACCCCAAAGGTTGTCTTAGGTATTTAATATCTCAAATGTGGGTTATAAAACTGTCTGTGGACTGCTGTGACCACATGCAATATGAATAGTAAATGTTTTGTCAAATTGATATTCCATTATTTGATCAGGTTAATGGTTATGTAGTGTCCTTTTACTTGTTGCAAGGACAAGACATTAATCTTCAGTACAGAATGTTGAATTAGGTGGATTAGGTAAAAGTTAATTGAACTAAATGAATCTGATCATAACTCTTGCTCTGTTTGTTCATTCATTGTGATTTGTACTCCAAAAAAAAATTGTTCTCAGGAGGTGGGTGATGCCGACAAGGCTGCATTTATTGCCTATCCACTGTTACTCTGAGATGGCTATGGTGGGCCTTTTTCCATGAACCCCTGCAGTCCTTGTTCTGATGGTGCACCCACAATGATGTTAGGTACGCAATCTAGCAACAGTGAGGGAACAGCAATATATGCTCAAGTCAGGATGTTGTGTGACTTGGAGGGGAACTCGGGTGTGTTGGAGTTCCCACAACATTGCTGCTCTTATCCTTCTTGGTGGTAGAGGTTGCAGGGGAGGAAGGTGCTGTCCAAGAAAGGTTGATGAGTTGCTGCAGTGTACCCTGTAGATCGTAATTACTGCAGCCACGGTGCGCCGGGGTGGAGGAAGTAGATATTGAGTCCATTGGCAGGGGAACCAATCAGGTTAACTGCTCAGTCCTGGTGTCAAGCTTTTTGAATATTGTTGCAGCTGCGCCGTTTAGGGGAGCGGTGAGTATTCCCTCATGCTCCTGACTTGAGCCTTGTAAATGTTGGAGAACTTTGAGGGTCAGGAGGTGAGCCACTCATTGCAGAGTACCCAGCTTTTGCCTCGTAATTTTGAAAGGGCTGGTCATGTTCAACTTCTGGTCACTGGTGACCCCCAGGATATTGATGGTGGCGGACTCCGTGAGGTTGGTAACGTTGAAGGTCGGGGGAAATTGCTGGGATTTCTCTTTTTCATAATGTTTATTACCTGGCATTTACATAACGCGAATGTTACCTGCCACTTGTCAATCCAGGTCCTGCTGTAGGCTGGCATGGCCTGTTTCAATATCAGGGGAGTTGTGAATGGACCCAGGCCATCTGGTTACAGATTGTGGTGGTATACAATTCTGCTACTGGTAGCTCACAACGCCTTGTGGATGCTCAGTTTTGGGTTGCTAGATTAGTCCTTAGTCTGTCCCACTTAGCACTGTGGTAATGCCTCACAGTGGAGACAAGCCTTTTTTGCCTTTACAAGGACTGTACGGTGGTCCCGTCTACCAATGTGATAGTGGAGAACGTGTCTGCTATAGCTAGGTTGGTCAGGACATGGTCAAGTTTGTTGCTTTGTCGTATTGGTTCCCTCACCACGTGATGCAGGTGCACTCTGGCAAATATGGCCTTCAGGCCTCGGCCAGCTCGATCGGCGGTGGTACTACTGAGCTACTCTTGGTGATGGACGTTGAAGTCCCTCACCCAGACTACATTCTGTATCCTCGTTTCCCTCAGAGCTTCCTCCAAATGATGTTCAATATGGAGGAGTATTGACTTTTCAGTTGAGTGGAGTGGTAGGTGGTGATTAGCAGGGGATTACCTTGACCTTGTTTGACCTGAAGCCACGAGACTTTGTAGGAATGTTGAGAACTCCCAGGGCCAATCCCACCCAACTTACATAATTCTATAAAATCACTTCTCAGATGCCTCCTTTCCAAGTGGAAAATTCCAAGTCTCTCCAATCTTTCCTCTTAACTCAGACCCCTGATGCAGGAATCAGCCTTGTGGCTCTTCTCTGCACTACCTTCCTGGACCTCTAGAGTCCAGCAATGCCATTGTTTAAAAAAACCTATGACATAGATTACATTTGGGATGTAGAGAATGAACTGTAGTTCTTGGCCAGTCCTGGTTTGCCATTGCTCTCTGAAGTGGTGGGATGACTTATTTCAGATAAGATAAGCTGAGGATGTAAGTGTGCGACAGTCCCTAGGGTATGAAAGAAATTAACACAGAAGCAACGTGAAAATAGCAGAACGGTATTAAACTTACACATGCTTATTTCTTGATCAGAAAATAAAGTGTTCAGAGTCCTTACTCGGAATCTTTGAAGAGTCTTCTGATAATTGTTTATACAGTGCAGGTTTCTGCACCCAAAGTTCTATCTCTCTGCAGTGACCTGGAAATACTGTTGAATAGGGAAAGCTAGGAGCCAAATGTATCTCTTCACATGTTTTTTTTACACCTCAGATCAAAGCATCTTTGAAGAAATCCCAATTTTTTTCTAGACAGATAAGTGATCGGTGTTAATTATCTCTATTGCCCAAGTATATGGGACATGAATAGCAGCCCTCCTCGCTGTTTGGAGAGTTGTTTACCAGCTCAGGTTTGAGACAAAACCTATTGGAATTTTACGCCCTTATATGAAACATTATGCCTCTGCAAGTTATTGCATGCCTGCAGTGTTTCACAACCAGGAAAGGGATAATTTCTCTGCAATTAACAAGGAATGCCTTCAGGCAGTATTGTGTATTTTGCACTGCTTTCTTCCAGTAAAAGATTCTTTATAGAAGGCAGCTAACAGAATTCCAAGTTAATTTCACAGTACATTAGCTTAGTTGAAGTTCATGTGAAAAGATCTAACACAGCAATTTTATAATATGTTGCAGGAGAGAGCCTTACTTCCATCACAGACACTTCCTTGCAAAAGAAAAATCCTCTTTTGGCATAAATGCATCTTGTGATGCTGTTCTCTATTGGATTTACATGCTTAGGTATGCTATCTCATGAGGCATCAAGCACCTAATAGGCTAGAGTTAATGGTTGTTACATATAGCTTTCAGACATTGAGAATCTGGTGCAGGACAAGTCTGTCGGTTCTCGGACAGACAACCTGACAGCCATTTGTTATATAGGAACAGGAGGAGGCCATTCAGTCCCTTGAGCCTGTTCCGCCATTCAGTTAGATTATGGTTGATCTGTATCTTAACTCTGTCCACCCGCCTTGGTTCCGTAACCCTTAATACCCTTACCTAACAAAAATCTATCAATCTCATTTTGAAATTTTCAATTGACCCCCAGCCTCAACAGCTTTTTGGGGGAGAGAGTTCAAGATTTCCACTACCCTTTGTGTGAAGAAATGCTTCCTGACATCACCCCTGAACGGCCTGGCTCTAATTTTAAGGTTAAGCTCCCTTGTTCTGGACTCTCACCAGAGGAAATAGTTTCTCCCTATCTACGCTACTAAATTAGGTGCCAGCCGTGGCTTAGTGGGTAGCACTCTCGTCTCTCAGTTAGTAGGTTATGAGTTCAAGTCTCACTCCAGAGACTTGAGCATATAATCCAGGCTGACACTCCAGTGAATGAGGGAGATGAGGGAGTGCTGCACTGTCAGAGATGCCGTCTTTTGGATAAGATGTTAAACCAAGGCCTTCTCAGGTGGACGTGTAAGATCTGATGCACTATTTTGAATAAGAGTTGGGGAGTTCTCCCTGGTGTCCTGGCCAATATTTATCCCTCAACCAACATCAGTAAAACTGATCATCTGGTCATTATCACATTGCTGTTTGTGGGATCTTGCTGTGCACAAATTGGATGCCTAAATTACAACAGTGACTACACTTCAAAAGTACTTAATTGTCTGTAAAATGCTTTGGGACATCCTGAGGTCATGAAAGGCGCTATATAAATGCATGTCTTTTCTTTCAAATCCTTTAATCATCTTAAACACCTCAATTAGATCACCCCTTAGTCTTCTATACTTGAGGGAATACAACCCTATTCTATGCAATCTGTCCTCATAATTTAACCCTTTTAGCCCCGGAATCATTCTAGTGTATCTGCACTGCACCCCTTGCAAGGCCAATATATCCTTCCTGAGGTGCGGTGCCCAGAACTGAACCCAGTGCTCCAGATGGGGTTTAACCAGAGTTCTGTACAACTGTAACATAACTTCACCTCTTTGTATTCCCATTGAGATAAAGGCCAATATTCCATCAGCCTTTTTAATTATTTTATGTACTTGTCCACTAGCGTTTAGTGATTTCTGTACTTGGACCCCTAAATCTCTCTGCTCCTCCACAGTTCCCAGCTTCTCACTATTTAGAAAATACTCTGATCTATCTTTCTTAAGTCCAAAGTGGATGACCTCACACTTGCCCACACTGATCTCCATCTGCCATAGTTTTGTCCACTCACTTAATACAACAAAAGGATTCAACCTTTGGCAGGAAACCAAGGTGTGTCCAAACATTGCTCAATCAGAATACCAAATCAGGTCAGGCTCATCACTTGGATCTCACTAACCCTACATGCTAACACCAGAGCCACCAATAGTGTGGTACTTCCTGAGAGACATTTCAGATTGTAGGTGTTAAAGTGTTTCAACAGGAAGACCAGGGACGTTAACCGGTGCAAAAGGTGGTTTATCTGGATTCAACTTCCAGACTGTCATTAAATACTGAGACACCAGACAATGCTCGCCTAATCAACCTGAAGCAGGGGGTTCAAGAAGGAGTAGGCCATTCGACCACTCGAGCCTGCTCTACCATTTGATAAGATCATGGCTGATCTGATTGCGACCTCAACCCTACTTTCCCGTCTACCTACTATAACCTTTGACTCCCTTGTTAATCAGGAATCTGTCTAACTCAGCCTTAAAAATATTCAATGACCCTGCCTCCACCGCTCTCTGGGGAAGGGAGTTCCACAGACTCACGACCCTCTGAGAAAAAAAAATTTCTCCTCATCTCCGTCTTATTTTTAAACTGTGGCCCCTAGTTCTAGTCTCTCCCACAAGGGGAAAACATCCCCATAGCATCTACCCCTTCTAGTCCCCTCAGGATCTTATATGTTTCAATAAGATCGCCTCTCATTCTTCTAAACTCCAGTGTATACAGGCCCAACTTGTCCAACCTTTCCTCATAAGATAATCCCCTCATCCCAGGAATCAGTCGAGTGAACCGCCTCTAAAGCAATTATATCCTTTCTTAAATGAGACCAAAACTGCACACAGTATTCTAGATGTGATCTCACCAGTGCCCTGTACAACTGTAGCAAAACATCTCTACTTTTATATTCCATTCCCCTTGCAATAAATGACAACATTCCATTTGCCTTCCCAATCACTTGCTGTACCTGCATACTAACTTTTTGTGATTCATATACTAGGACACCCAGATCCCTCTGTACCTCAGAGTTCTGCAATCTCTCTCCATTTAAATAATATACTGCTTTTCTATTCCTCCTGCCAAAGTGGACAAGTTCACATTTTCCCACATTATGCTCCATCTGCCAAATTTTTGCCCACTCACTTAACCTATCTATATCCCTTTGCAGACTCCTTATGTCCTCTTCACTACTTACTTTCCTACCTACCTTTGTGTCATCAGCAAATTTAGCAACCATACATTTGGTCCCTTCATCCAAGTCATTGATATAGATTGTAAACAGTTGAGGCCCAAGCACTGATCCCTCTGGCACTCCACTCATTACATCTTACCAACCTAGAAATGACCCATTTATGCCTACTCTTTTTTTCCTGTTAGCTAACCAATCCTTTATCAATGCTAATATGTTACCCCCTACACCATGAGCTCTTATTTTGTGTAGTAGCCTTTGATGTGGCACCTTGTGAAAAGCCTTCTGGAAATCTAAGTACATCACATCCACAGGATCCCCTTTATCCACGATGCTTATTACTCCCTCAAAGAACTCTAATAAATTAGTCAAACACGATTTCCCTTTCACAAAGCCGTGTTGACTCTGCCTGATTGCATTGAGATTTTCTAAGTGCCCTGCTATAACCTCCTTAACAATAGATTCTAGCATTTTCCCTATGACAGATGTTAAGCTAACTGGCCTGTAGTTTCCTGCTTTCTGTCTCCCTCCTTTCTTGAATAAAGGAGTTACATTCGCTATTTTCCAATCTGATGGGACCCTTCCAGAATCTAGGGAATTTTGGAAAATTAATACCAATGCATCTACTATCTCTGCAGCCAATTCTTTTAAGACCCTAGGATGAAGTCCGTCAGGACCTGGGGACTTGTCAGCTTTTAGTTCTAATAATTTTTTCAGAACCCTTTCCCTGGTGATTGTAAATGTTTTAAGTTCCTCCCTCCCTTTTACCTCTTGATTTACAATTATTTCTGGCATGTTATTTGGATGCAAAATATCTGTTCAATTCATCCGCCATTTCCTTATTCTCCATTATTAATTCCCCAGACTCACTCTCTAGAGGACCAATGCTCACTTTACTTACTCTTTTCCTTTTTAAATACTTCTAGAAACTCTTACTATATTTCTAGCTAGATAGCTTTCTCTTGTACTCTAATTTCTCCCTCCTCATTATTCTTTTAGTCATTCTTTGCTGTTTTTTATATTCTGTCCAATCTTCTGACCTGCCACTAATCTTTGTGGAATTGTATGCATTTTCTTTCAATTTGATGTTATCTTTAACTTCCTTAGTTAGCCATGGATGGTACGTCCTTCCCCTAGAGTCTTTCTTTCTCACTGGAATGTATCTTTGCTGAGTGTTATGAAATATCTCATTAAATGTCTGCCACTGCATCTCCACTGACCGATCCCTTAACCTAAGTTCCCAGTTCACTTTAGCCAGCTCTGTCTTCATGCCCTCATAATTGCCCTTATTTAAGTTTAAAATACTAGTCTTAGACTTACTCTTCTCTCCCTCAAACTGAATGCAAAATTCAATCATATCATTTACAGTCGAAAAAGAGGATAGCATGCCGGAAATCCCAAGAAAACTAATATTGAATCGGGGACAGGGACTCGATAAAATTAACATAAGTAAAGCAACAGTAATGAAGAAAATAATAGCACGAAAGGGTGACAAATCCCCAGGACCAGATGGTTTCCATCCCAGGGTTTTAAAGAAAGTAGGTGAGCAGATTGCAGATGCCCTAACTACAATCTTCAAAGTTCTCTAGATTCAGGAACTGTCCCTCCAGATTGGAAAATTGCACATGTCACTCCGCTTTTTAAGAAAGGAGAGAGAGGGAAACCAGGGAATTATAGACCTGTTAGCCTAACATCTGTTGTGGGGAAAATGCTGGAGTCTATAATTAAGGATAGGGTGACTGAACACCTCGAGAATTTTCAGTTAATCAGGGAGAGCCAGCATGGATTTGTGAAAGGTAGGTCGTGCCTGACAAACCTGATTGAATTTTTTGAAGAGGTGACTAAAGTAGTTGACAGGGGAATGTCAGTGGATGTTATTTATATGGACTTCCAGAAGGCATTTGATAAGGTCCCACATAAGAGACTGTTAGCTAAGATAGAAGCCCATGGAATCGAGGGAAAAGTATGGACTTGGTTAGGAAGTTGACTGAGCGAAAGGCGACGAGAGTAGGGATAATGGGTAGGTACTCACATTGGCAGGATGTGACTAGTGGAGTCCCGCAGGGATCTGTCTTGGGGCCTCAATTATTCACAATATTTATTAACTACTTAGATGAAGGCATAGAAAGTCTCATATCTAAGTTTGCCGATGACACAAAGATTGGTGGCATTGTAAGCAGTGTCGATGAAAACATAAAATTACAAAGGGATATTGATAGATTAGGTGAATGGGCAAAATTGTGGCAAATGGAATTCAATGCAGACAAATGTGAGTTCATCCACTTTGGATCAAAAAAGGACAGAACAGGGTACTTTCTAAATGGTAAAAAGTTAAAAACTGTGGATGTCTAAAGGGACTTAGGGGTTCAGGTACTGTGAGCAGTTCTGGGCACCGCACCTTCGGAAGGACATATTGGCCTTGGAGGGAGTGCAGCGTAGGTTTACTGGAATGATACCCGGACTTCAAGGGTTAAGTTACGAGGAGAGATTACACAAATTGGGGTTGTATTCTCTCGAGTTTCGAAGGTTAAGGGGTGATCTGATCGAAGTTTATCAGATATTAAGGGGAACGGATAGGGTGGATAGAGAGAAACTATTTCCGCTGGTTGGGGATTCTAGGAGTAGCGGGCACAGTCCAAAAATGAGAGCCAGACCTTTCAGGAGCGAGATTAGAAAATATTTCTACACACAAAGGGTGGTAGAAGTTTGGAACTCTCTTCCGCAAACGGCAATTGATACTAGCTCAATTGCTAAATTTAAATGTGAGATAGCTAGCTTTTTGGCAACCAAAGGTATTAAGGGATATGGGCCAAAGGCAGGTATATGGAGTTAGATCACAGATCAGCCATGATCTTATCAAATGGCGGAGCAGGCACGAGGGGCTGAATGGCCTACTCCTGTTCCTATGTTCCTATTGTGATCATTTGGGAGTCCAAGTACAGAAATCATTAAAAGCTAGTGCACAGGTACAAAAATCAGTCAATAAGGTTAATGCAGTGTTGGCCTTTGCTAAGGGGGCTGGAATACAGTTGGGGAGGAAGTTATGCTTCAGTTGTATAGAGCCATGGTCAGTCCCCATCTGGAGTACTGTGTTTAGTTCTGGGCACCGCACCTCAGGAAGGATATATTGGCCTTGGAGGGGCTGCAGCGCAGATTCACCAGAATGATACCGGGGCTTAGAGGGTTAAATTATGAGGACAGGTTGCATAAACTTGGCTTATATTCCCTTGAGTTTAGAAGATTGAGGCGTCAAAAGCAAAATACTGCGCATGTTGGAAATTTGAAATAAAAACAGAAAATGCTGGAAATCCTCAGCAAGTGAGGCAGCATCTGTGGAGAAAGAAACAGAGTTAACATTTCAGGTCGATGGCCTTTTGTCAGAACTGGAAGAAGTTGAAGATTTAACACTTTAAGCAATTACAGAGCCAGGGAAAGGGATGGAGGGATAGGAGGAAAGAACAAAAGGGAAGGTCTCTGATAGGGTGGAGGGCAGGAGTGATTAAATGACAAAAGGGAAGGAGGGTGGTAATGGGACAAGTAAACTAACAAAGGATGGCTCTAGAGGAGTAAATGGCAACAGCAGAACCATTACCAGCACCTGCTGCCCGAAAAATGGGAGCAGTGGTCATGATCTGAAGTTATTGAAATCATTATTGAGTCCAGAGGTTGTAAAGTGCCTAATCGAAAGATTGGGGGAATGACCTGATTGAGGTGTTTAAAATGTTAAAAGGATTCGATAGAGAAACTATTTCCTCTGGTGGGGGAATCAAGAACATGGGACATAATCTTAAAATTAAAGCTTGGGAAATTAGGAAGCACTTTTTTACACAAAAGGCAGCGGAAATCTGGAGCTCTCTTCCCCCAAATGGCTGCGGATTCTGGGGGGTCAGTTGACTCTTTGAAGACTGAGATTGATAGATTTTTTGTTAAGTAAGAGTATCAAGGGATATAGAGCAAAGGTGGGTAAAAGGAGTTGAGGTACTGATCAGCCATGATCTAATTGAATGGCGGAGCAGCCTCGAGGGGCTGAATTGCCTATGTTTGTTTCTATGATCCTATCCCAGTTTCATATGAGTCAAGAAATTGTGACCTCCAATTTTTTAAATTTGAAAATACACATACATGATTTGTAAAGTCACTGACCAGTTTTGTCACATTCTGTCGAGGAGAATATCGGCACATTTAGGCTGTGCACATGTTGGCAAGCGCATGTTTTTTGGAAGTTAGGATAATCTGAAGAGTTCTTAGGGTTTGGTTGAGTCATTGGACGTCCAGGGTCCTGTCTAGTCACAAGGTAGGGTCACAGCCATTGTGGGGGCGCAGGGAGGGGTTGTTAGTCTGTAGTTCCGGGCTGATGCTGGGAGGGGTTGTTAGTCTGTAGTTCTGTGCTGACGCTGGGAGGGGTTGTTAGTCTGTAGTTCCGGGCTGATGCTGGGAGGGGTTGTTAGTCTGTAGTTCTGTGCTGACGCTGGGAGGGGTTGTTAGTCTGTAGTTCTGTGCTGACGCTGGGAGGGGTTGTTAGTCTGTAGTTCTGTGCTGATGCTGGGAGGGGTTGTTAGTCTGTAGTTCTGTGCTGACGCTGGGAGGGGTTGTTAGTCTGTAGTTCTGTGCTGATGCTGGGAGGGGTTGTTAGTCTGTAGTTCTGTGCTGACGCTGGGAGGGGTTGTTAGTCTGTAGTTCCGGGCTGATGCTGGGAGGGGTTGTTAGTCTGTAGTTCTGTGCTGATGCTGGGAGGGGTTGTTAGTCTGTAGTTCTGTGCTGATGCTGGGAGGGGTTGTTAGTCTGTAGTTCTGTGCTGACGCTGGGAGGGGTTGTTAGTCTGTAGTTCCGGGCTGATGCTGGGAGGGGTTGTTAGTCTGTAGTTCTGTGCTGACGCTGGGAGGGGTTGTTAGTCTGTAGTTCTGTGCTGATGCTGGGAGGGGTTGTTAGTCTGTAGTTCTGTGCTGACGCTGGGAGGGGTTGTTAGTCTGTAGTTCCGGGCTGATGCTGGGAGGGGTTGTTAGTCTGTAGTTCTGTGCTGACGCTGGGAGGGGTTGTTAGTCTGTCGTTCTGTGCTGACGCTGGGAGGGGTTGTTAGTCTGTAGTTCTGTGCTGATGCTGGGAGGGGTTGTTAGTCTGTAGTTCCGTGCTGATGCTGGGAGGGGTTGTTAGTCTGTACTTCTGTGCTGATGCTGGGAGGGGTTGTTAGTCTGTAGTTCTGTGCTGATGCTGGGAGGGGTTGTTAGTCTGTAGTTCTGTGCTGATGCTGGGAGGGGTTGTTAGTCTGTAGTTCTGTGCTGATGCTGGGAGGGGTTGTTTGTCTGTAGTTCCGGGCTGATGCTGGGAGGGGTTGTTAGTCTGTCGTTCCGTGCTGATGCTGGGAGGGGTTGTTAGTCTGTAGTTCCGTGCTGACGCTGGGAGGGGTTGTTAGTCTGTAGTTCCGTGCTGACGCTGGGAGGGGTTGTTAGTCTGTCGTTCTGTGCTGACGCTGGGAGGGGTTGTTAGTCTGTAGTTCCGGGCTGATGCTGGGAGGGGTTGTTAGTCTGTCGTTCTGTGCTGACGCTGGGAGGGGTTGTTAGTCTGTAGTTCCGGGCTGACGCTGGGAGGGGTTGTTAGTCTGTAGTTCCGTGCTGACGCTGGGAGGGGTTGTTAGTCTGTAGTTCAGTGCTGACGCTGGGAGGGGTTGTTAGTCTGTAGTTCTGTGCTGACGCTGGGAGGGGTTGTTAGTCTGTAGTTCTGTGCTGACGCTGGGAGGGGTTGTTAGTCTGTAGTTCTGTGCTGACGCTGGGAGGGGTTGTTAGTCTGTAGTTCCGGGCTGACGCTGGGAGGGGTTGTTAGTCTGTAGTTCCGTGCTGACGCTGGGAGGGGTTGTTAGTCTGTAGTTCTGTGCTGACGCTGGGAGGGGTTGTTAGTCTGTAGTTCTGTGCTGACGCTGGGAGGGGTTGTTAGTCTGTAGTTCCGGGCTGATGCTGGGAGGGGTTGTTAGTCTGTAGTTCCGGGCTGATGCTGGGAGGGGTTGTTCGTCTGTAGTTCCGTGCTGATGCTGGGAGGGGTTGTTAGTCTGTAGTTCCGAGCTGATGCTGGGAGGGGTTGTTCGTCTGTAGTTCCGTGCTGACGCTGGGAGGGGTTGTTAGTCTGTAGTTCCGTGCTGATGCTGGGAGGGGTTGTTAGTCTGTAGTTCCGTGCTGACGCTGGGAGGGGTTGTTAGTCTGTCGTTCTGTGCTGACGCTGGGATGGGTTGTTAGTCTGTCGTTCTGTGCTGACGCTGGGAGGGGTTGTTCGTCTGTAGTTCCGTGCTGACGCTGGGAGGTGTTCTGAGCCAAGTGGGCTGCCAGGAAAGAGCTCCAGACCGCCTGGCAGCTGCTGAGTTCCCGGTGTAGACCATACGTTACCAACTCCGATTGACCTATATCTCACAGTTGTTTCAGCTGCGTATTTGTTGTAGGCAGGGTTGTGCTTTGCTACAGTGGAGCAATGCACCTTCTTGTGGCTAGTACTGACAGTTGTGCTAGCCTACACTTTCCAGGAGGGGCTCGCACTCCAGTAGGTTTGTTGAGTCCATATTATGCTGTTACCGTCCAGTGAGCCGGAGGATTCAGTGAACGATCGTTCCACGGTTGCTTCCTGGGCATCCCTGAAACAGGTGTTTATAGATAATACAATGTAAAACAACAGCCTTCACCAAACGTCATTGTTTGCAGTCATGGAAGGGGTTTCATTTGGCAGCTCTGTCCTGGTGGCTGGAGTCTCTGTTCCCTTAGAAAGACCTCCCTCCTCCTTGTTTGTTTGCCGCAATGATACGATTGGTAGAACAAAGAAAGATGACTTAGTTTTAGGGTCTTTTTCGATCTTCTGCTGAGCATGCTTCACGCACTGCGCTGTCCCACCCGCCCAGCTGTCGACTCAGGCCTTGCAGGGAGCGGACCTAATTTAACTGTGTCTAATTTTAGGAATGTATTGATGCTGCAGGGTAAGGCACCAAATCATAGAATCATAGGAATTTATGGCACAGAAGCAGGCCATTCAGCCCATTGTGTCTGTGCCAGCCGAGAAAGAGCTATCCAACCTAATCCCACTTTCTAGCACTTGGCCCGTAGCCCTGTAGGTTACGGCACTTCAAGTGCATATCCAAGTACTTTTAAATGCAATGAGGGTTTCTGCCTCTACCATCCTTTCAGGCAGTGAGTTCCAGACCCCGACCACCCTCTGGGTGAAAACATTTCATCCTCAGCTCCCCTCTAGTCCTTCTATCAATTACTTTAAATCTATGCCCCCTATTGACCTCTCTGCTAAGGGAAATAGGTCCTTCCTGTCCACTCTATCGAGGCCCCTCATAATTTGATACACCTCAATTAAATCTCCCCTCGGCTTCCTCTGTTCCAAAGAAAACCACTCCAGCCTATCCAATCTTTCCTCATAGCTAAAATTCTCCAGTCCTGGCAACATCCTCGTAAATCTCCTCTGCACCCTGTCCAGTGCAATCACATCTTTCCTGTAATGTGGTGACCAGAACTGTACACAGTACTCAAGCTGTGGCCTCACTAGTGTTTTATACAGTTTTAGCATAACCGCCCTGCTCTTATATTCTATGCCTCGGCTAATAAAGGAAAGTATCCCATATGCCGCCTTAACCACTTTATCTATCTGTCCTGCTACCTTCAGGGATCTGTGGACATGCACTGCAAGGTCCCTTACTTCCTCTACACCTCTCAGTATCTTCCCTTTTGTTGTGTATTCCCTGGCCTTGTTTGCCCTCCCCAAATTCCTCAGAGGGAGGTGGTCACTTGATGCGCGTTTTCCTAGAACACGTGGCCCAGTGCCACTCTACTCAGTGGACAATGCTCCTTAAAAGCAAGAAGGCCTTATTATGTAGGCAAGCCTTTGCTGTCTAATGAAGGGTACGCTCCCAAAACTTCACAACTAGTCTGTTCTCTTTACAGATGCTGACTGACCTGGTGTGTATTTACAGCATTTCTGTTTCTGGAAAAAGCACTGCAGGCCAGGAGTCCGTGTCACTTGTACCTGTTGTGAGCAGTATTAATCCATATGTATTTTCAACAGAGCTGCCTGCACCAAAGTCTGCATCGCCCACTGCCGAGGAAGAGGAGAGTGTGCTGTTCAACAAGTTGACGTACCTGGGGTGCACGAAGGTGACTTCGCCACGCAACGAGGCAGAGGCTCTTCGTGTCATGGCCAACCTGCGTGCCAACTGCCAAGTTCCTATTCACGTTACCCTGTATGTGCCTAATGTAGGAGATGGATCTGTAAGGTAGGCTGGCCATTTAGTCCAATAAAATTGCACAGTCATTTTTCAGACTTTACTTATGAGATGGTGCAAACAGTAAACAATGGGGATATTTATCACTCGTTTAACAAAAAAAAAGCCCCAAAGATGGCATACAAACCTTTGTCTTGTGCTCATGGTGAGTGATGTCTATCTGGGAACGGCACACTTTTTGATGTTTGACAGTGTCAGCATCAATTGATCCCAGGTAGCCGCAACCACAGAAGATCACCCCTTCTGCGCACCTGTGTGAAATTTGTACATTTGAAATACCAGAGTTCTCATAGTAAGACTGTCGATTATGCTAAATTATGGTCCTGTTTTCTGCGGATTCCCAGTGCCCACCGGGAACCTGACAGAGACTGCCCAAACTCATTGTCAGTACCATTGTCAGAGACTCCAGCCATCAGGACCATTGTGATGAGCAGAGGGAGACATTTTTCTTCACGTCTGCCTGTGACGATCCGGATTCTTTCCCCTCAGTCTGGTTCAGTAATAACTGAAGTCGAATACATTTTAAAGTTCAACACATCTTTAATAGCAGGGTTCTTAGTCTGCAGCATTGATTTGGACTCCTGATAGAGTCCCTCTATGCTGGCAGAGCAAGAACAACAACATACAGAAATCCACACGTTTTTATACAGATGAATAGGGGTTGGAACATACTTAACGAGGGTCAACACCAATCATAAGCCGGGCACAGGTTGCCATGCGAGGTTACATTATTTCCGGCCAATCATAAATCGTCCATGTGCTGATCATGTTGCTGTTAGACATCAAAGGGAATAACTTCCTCACTTTCCAACTTAGAATGTTCTTCCCTGTTCCTTCTGTTCCTTATCTCCCAACCTGGAATGTCTTTCAACTTTGGCTAAGCTCGTTACCTATATTGATCTGCCATAAACATGGAGACATTCAGACCAGTCCTTGACTCACATCAAAGACCTATCATTGATAAGACAATGCAGGCCTGCTGACTAAGCAACCATATGGCCCAGCAGGAGGGCCAGGCCACTTGTATCAATCTCAGTTACTAACTAATTAACCCTTTCTAACCATTTTGCATTCTGCTTCTTTGCCACGTAGACATTTTAATATTTTACCGAAAACTGACCATGTAGGGATTCTCACCTGGGTTGGGTACAGAACCAGGTTTCAGAAATGAAACGGTGTTTCTACCCGACAAGGTGGAAGATTAGACAAAGTCAACATGGATTTATTAAAGGGAAATCATGTTTGACAAACCTACTGGAGTTTTTTGAGGATGTAACTGGTAGAAAGATAAGGGAAAACCAGTGGATGTGGTGTATTTCGATTTTCAGAAGGCCTTTGATAAAGTCCCACATGAGAGGTTAGTGTGCAAAATTAAAGCATATGAGATTGGTTAACAGACAGGAAACGGAGAGTAGGAATAAATGGGTGTTTTTCGGGGTGGCAGGCATTGACTAGTGGAGTACCGCAGGGAACAGAGCTTGGGCCCCAGCTATTCACAATGATTTGGATGAGGGAACCAAATGTAATATTTCCAAGTTTGCTGACGACACAAAACTAGTTGGGATTGTGAGTTGTGAGGAGGATGCAAAGAGGCTTCAAGGCAATTTAGATAAGTTGAGTGAGTGGGCAAATACATGGCAGATGCAGTATAATGTGGATAAATGTGAAGTTATCCACTTCGGAAGGAAAAACAGAAAGGAGAGTATTATTTAAATGGTGATAAATTGGGAAATGTTGATGTACAAAGGGACCTGGGTGTCCTTGTACACCAGTCACTGAAAGCAAACATTCAGGTGCAGCAAGCAGTTAGGAAGGCAAATGGTATGTTGGCCTTCATTGCAAGAGGATTTGAGTACAGGAGCAAGGATGTCTTACTGCAGTTATACATGGCCTTGGTGAGACCACACCTGGAGTATTGTGTGCAGTTTTGGTCTCCTTACCTAAGAAAGGATATACTTGCCATAGAAGGAGTGCAGCGAAGGTTCACCAGACTGATTCCTGGGATGACAGGACTGTCGTATGAGGAGAGATTGGGCGACTCGGTCTGTAATCACTAGAGTTTAGAAGAATGAGAGGGGATCTTATTGAAACGTATAAAATTCTGACAGGGCTAGACAGACAGGATGCAGGGAGGATGTTTCCCCTGGCTGGGGGGGTCCAGAACAAGGTCACAGTCTCAGGATACGGGGTAGGACATTTAGGACTGAGATGAGGAGAAATTTCTTCACTCAGGGTGGTGAACCTGTGGAATTCTCTACCACAGAAGGCTGTGGAGGCCAAGTCACTGAATATATTTACGAAGGAGCTAGATAGATTTCTAGACAAAAATGGCATCAAGGGGTATGAGGAGAGAGCGGGAATATGGTATTGAGATAGAGGATCAGCCATGCCGAATGGCCTACTCCTCCTATTTTCTGTGTTTCTATGTAAGATTGCTCAGGTATGGCCTTGCCACAAAAACAAAACAGGATCAATCTGATTGCTGCTCTATCAAACTCTCCTCCCAGTCATCAATAAAGTGATGAAAGGTATCATCAGTAATACCATCGCTGCTCCTGCTCACCACTGATATGTTCATCGATGCTCAGTTTGGATAACGCCAGAACTACTCATCCCAGCCTTGTTCCAAACATGGACACAAGAGCTGAACGCCAGAGGAGGTGAGAGTGGCTGCCCTCAACATCAAGGAAACATTCGACCCAGGATGGCACCAAGGCGCTCGAGCAAATCTGAGGTCAGTGGGGATCTAGGTGACACCCTCCAGTGGCAGGAGTCATACCTGATGCAAAGTAAGATGGTCGTAGCTGTCGGTGGCCAATCATCAGAGCCTTGGAACATCACCGCAGGAGTTCCGCAGGGAAAAGTCCTCAGCCCACCCATCATCAGCTTGGGGGGGGGGGGGTGGGGGCGGGGGTTGGGATGTGTGGGGGTGGGTGAGTGGTGGGTTGGGGGCTGGGGGTTGGGGATGAGGGGGTGGGGTTATCATTCGTTGATCAGAAGCTGAGCTGGGCCAGCCATATCAACACTGTGGCTACGAAAGCAGGGGCGAGGCCGTGTACTCTGTGACGGGTGGTTCATTTCAAAGCCTCTCTGTTGTCTACAAGGCTCAGATCAGGAGTGTGATGGGAAACTCACCACTCACCTGGATGGGTGCAACCGCACAACGCTCATGAAGCTCGACATCATCCAGGGCGGAGGAGTTCGCTTGATCGCGTCCCAGCCACTGGACTCAATATCTACCCCCTCCGTCACTGGCGCACTGTGACTGCAATATGTACAATCTACAGAATTCACTGCAGCAACTCACCAAGCTTACTTCAACAGCACCTCCCTCCAACTGTGACCTCTACCACTGAGAAGGACAAGATGTCATGGGAACACCATCACCTCCAAGTCACATACCATCCTGACTTGAACGTACATTGCTCTTTCATCATCAAAATCCTGGGACTCCCCACCTAATACCGTTGTGGGAGCACCATCAGCACAGGGACTGCTACGGTTCAAGGAGAGGGCCCACCACCATCACCACCTCAGGGTAACTGTGGATAGGCAATAAATGCGGCCTTGTCATCCCGAGCACAAGTTTAAAAAAACAGTACATTAGCCCATTGGTTCAACGAGTCCCTCAGTTGGTCAGCTTTATTTGTTTTAACCAGCTCTGTTCTTCCTCTAGATTCTTTCTTTCTTCCAATATATTTTTACTTCTCAGTTATTAAAAATTAGTTTTATGTATTGTTCCATCTGATTTTGGAATTGTTTCTGTATCTTGTTTCCTTAGTTGCTGTCCTTCTTCTACTTATGCTTCTGTTAATAGCTGAGTTAATGGTTTTACAGCCCACTGCAACACGCAGCCCGATTACAGAAAATCTACTAAATGAGTTTTGGTAGATGCTAGGGAGGACAGATTGGGGATGGCTGAAGAATATTATTTTTTTTGATGACTTTCCGCCTTCCCCCTTAGGTGGTATTTTAACATATTTTCTTCCCTGTTGCTGTCTACCCAAGCCCTTACCGTGGCTGAGAAAGTGAACAGGCAACCTACTTTCAGGTTTTTGCAAATGCTGCTATGCAACCAGATGTGTGGGGTGTGTGAGAGTGATGCGTCCTCTGATTTTATTGCCCCTCTTTCCCTCACCGCCATGTGGAAGCAGCTAACTATCACTTGGTATCTTTCCCGTCTTTACACCTGTGGTTGGAAATACCAAATAGCCTCCTTCTGTGCTGTAACTATTCTATGATCTTATCACCATTCTGCTCTCAAGTTGTAATATCTTCTCCAATACTACCTCACATCGAACGTACAGCACAGAAACAGGCCATTCGGCCCAACTAGTCTATGCCGGTGTTTATGCTCCACATGAGCCTTCTCTCACCTTTTCTCTAACCCTATCAGCATATCCTTCTATTCCTTTCTCCCTCACGTGTTTATCTAGCTTCCCCTTAAATGCACCTACGCTATTCGCCTCAACTTCTCCTTGTGGTAGCGAGTTCCACATTCCTACTATTCTCTGGGTAAAGAAGTTTCTCCTGAATTCCCTATTGGATTTATTGGCGACTATCTTGTATTTATGGCCCTTAGTTTTGGTCTCCTTAGAAAGTCTCTCTGAGCTACCAATCACATTATATAAGAGTACAATATACACACATTAGAAAAAGTGCTGTTTGGAAAGTTATTGCCCATTAACACCTCTAGTTAAGGAACAGTTTAGGCTATTATGAACAAAGGCCGATTGTATCATTTGTGATTTAGTCACATACATCGGTCAGTTCTTTAGACTTTGAAAAACTAAGCTTGGTGTCAAACTTGTTTGTGAAATTGTTTGTCCTTATATTTATTAAAGGTCTTCTATTAGTGAAGCACACATCCATGCACGTTGCTGAAATATGCAAAAGTGTTGCTGATTGGTGACACGGTATAAATTGTGTTGAGGCTTCCTTGTGCATTTCTGCTTTTATTTCTAAACCGAATGCAGAAGAGATCTAGGTATTGCACAACACTGCATGCAAGTCAGGCAGTACAAACACCTGGTGTGCATGCGTATGTGTAAAGATTAGGGCTGATTCCACGATCAGGTGTTTCTATGAGAGCCACTCCTTGCTGGGAGCGCCTGATTGTGCAATCAGTCCTATTGAGTCTACATTATGTTTTACCAGATACTGAGCGGAGAGTGTTACCAATGAGGTGTGCAGTTCTGTATAATGTGTAAAATGAGGCTGGAACAGGAAAAGTAGCACCTCCACTATCAGAAGCACACATACATTTATTGAGACTTATGGAAGTCGAGACAGAAGCAGGATCCAAATCAACTCCAAGACTTTCATTTTAAATACTGCTTTGCATATTTTACACTCGTGTAAATAATCCACCTCACGTTGTAACCTCTAGGTTTGTGTCCTACCACGTCCTGTACTAACTGATTCTACGTTTGTGCATGAAGCCACACGTGATATGCTGGAGTCTGTTCACTTATGGAAATAGGGCCCTGCACCTCCTTCCCGCTCCCTTCGCAAATGGGATCAGGAAAATACCGGCACAATTGATTTGTACGTCTGTACCTGTGTAATTTACACATCCTGAGTGTTAGGGGTAGGATAGGACCCTCTGCGTGGTGAGACACCTTACCGTGGTGCAGGGGTTAAGGATTTCTTTTGGAATCTTTCGAAGAGCTCACCTTACTGTTCCTGTACTGGGTGGAGATATGACGCTGGGATGAGTAGAGCTTTGTAGCTGTGCATTTGAAAGGCCCTTGGTAGGCATGCCTCAGCATTAGAAATCATTCCCATCTAGTCCCGGAGTCTCAGTCTTGCCAGCAGCACCTATATAGGCCCCACATTGAACTCTCATTACAGTTCTTTACACCATGTAGTTCCACAGAACTTTACCACATTTAAAATATGTTTAACTAAATATCCCCTAGTAGCGTTCTTTGCTTTGACTGCACGAACTGCTGACAGTGTGGTCTCTTTTTAAAAAAAAATCTTCCAGTCTCCTTTGACCGTATCAAGAGCATTTCTTAGTTTTACACAAATCTGCCACCTTTTGAAGTCCCTGAGACCCAACCTAAAGCCCACCACCTCTGTTTAAAATAAATAAATATCAAAGTATCACAGTAGGTACAGCACAGGAGGAGGCCATTCGGCCCATTGTGCCTGTGCCGGCTCTTTGAAAGAGCTGTCCAATTAGTCCCACTCCCCTGCTCTTTTTCCTTTTCTAGTATTTATCTAATTCCCTTTTGAAAGTTACTATTGAATCTGCTTCCACCACCCTTTTAAGCCGTGCAGTCCAGATCATTACAACTTGCTGCATAAAAAAATGTTTCCTCATCTCCCCTCTGGCTATTTTGCCAATCCCTGTAAATCTGTGCCCTTCTGCCCCTGGAAACAGCTTCTCCTTATTTACTCTGTCAAAACCTTAAATGATTTTGAACACCTCTATCAAATCTCCCCTTAACCTTCTCTGTTCTAAGGACACCAACCCCAGCTTCTCCAGTCTCTCCACGTAACTGAAGCCCCTCATCCCTGGTACCATTCCAATAAATCTCTTCTGCACCCTCTCTAAGGCCTTGAAATCCAGAATTGAACACACTACTCCAGCTGAGGCCTAACCTTATAAAGGTTTAGCATAACATCCTTGCTTTTGTGCTCCATGCCTCTATTAATAAAGCCCAGGATCCCATATGCTTTTTTAACAGCCTTCTCAACTTGTCCTGCCACCTTCAATATATTTAACAAGTTAAGACTGGAACTGTAATCATAGCATCCATCACATTAAACCACTTTAAGTAAGTACCTTCATTCAGCTGCCTCAAAGAAATCAGTCTTTTGTCTCACTCAAGACATTAATGCCTGGAGTCATTCTATTTACTGTCTCTTTCTGCTGAGTTGCTGTCTTAAGTCTTCCATCACCAACACTGGGCGACAGTCCTACATGTGGTCCCTCATTCAAATCTCTGCAAACGGCCATATTCCATGAGAATTGGGCTTCTTTGTCATCCCAAGCTGTGGTATTCTAAATTCTGTCTTACCTTGCACTGTCACACTTCTCTGCTGCAGCCACCTATTTAGTTTTGACAATCTTGATTTTCAGCTGCCTTTACATTAGCGATTTTACGAAGGGAATGCTTGTTTAAGGAATCACGCACGGCCTGTGAATGAAAACTCCTGCATGCATTGCTGCTCTTCACTAAACGTCTACCTGAGCCTGGCTGACGCTGGTCAGCTGGACTGGTTTCTGTGTCCTTATCACTTTGGACGTCTGTCAGAAAAATTTCATTTCAACCCTCCGAGAACTCTGCGTTCCTCCGATTCTGGCCTCTTGCGCATCCACGATTTTCATCGACCCACCATTGGCGGCCGTGTCTTCAGCTGCTTAGGCCCTATGCTCTGGAATTCCTTCCCTAAACCCCTTTGCCTCTCCTTCTCCTCCTTTATGACGGTCCTTAAAACTTAACTCTTTGACCAAACTTTTGGTCACCTGTCATATCGCCTTATGTGGCTCGGTGTCAAATTTTGTCCGATAACACTCCTGTGAAGTGCCTTGGGACATTTTACTACGTTAATGGTGCTATATAAGTGCAAGTTGCTGGGGATAATAAAGTGCAGGAAAGTGGCAGCTATTGACTGGACTTGCTGTCCAATGGTCTAGCATCTTCATTTCTCATGCTGTCATACTGTATCTCTTATGTACCCGTGTGTCACCTTGAGTGAGAAACTAGAAGTGTCAAACAGGGAGGTCTTTTTCAGTGAAGATTCAATGTGAATGTTTTTGCTAGGAACTAAACTAAATAAAAATAAATGCTGATCAATGAAACTGGAGTAGGGCAGGGGGAACAATCGAAACATTTGGAAACACGAGTTTCCCGGTTTCAAATTAATAGAGTCAGGAAAGGTTGGTCATCCTCCAGAGAAGTTCAGGAAAGAACTAGTAGTTATTATAGCACTTATCATACCCTCAAGATATCTACAAGTGGTTCACAGCCAATGAATTACTTTTGAAGAGCAGTCACTGTTGTTTGGTAGGCAAACATGGCGGCCAGTTGTGCACAGCAAGGTCCCACAACAGCAAATGAGATTAAACAACCAGTCAGTCTGTTGGCGGTGTTTGTTGAGGGAGAAATGTTGGCCAGGACACTGGGAAAACTCTCTGATCCTCTTTGAATAGTTCTAAGAACTTAAATGTCCACCTGACCAGGCAGGCAGGGCCTTGCTTCAACTTCTCATCTGAAAGACGGCACCTCTGACCAAGCAACACTTCCTGAGTAGTGCACACTGAAGTGACGGCCTCGATAATGTAGGTTAACTCAGAGCGCTACCAGCTGAGCCAAACTGGTACTTAATGAGTCAATATTTATCCAGTAAATAAACATGGTAAAACAAATATTGTGACCAGTATTGGAAGGGTAATGGCTGCTATCAGGAAAAGTTGTGTTTGATAGTTCCTCTTACTGCCCAGGTGACTAGCTAAACATATACAGTAAATGGTACTTTGAATTGTGCAGGAATGTTCTGCCTGTTTAGAAAGTGTTAGATTGCGATTCTTAGCTCTCAGAACACTTTGTGCATTGTTCTGTAAACTGTGTGCAGAAATCCAGCTAGTAACATTATGTTTTTACTTATTAAAGAGGGCAAAAGTTAGTTGTAGCAATTTGGATGCATCAAATTCCCTTCTGGTTTGATGTTTTGTTCTTTGTGGACACTACTGTATGTTCAACATTTGTTTTTAAAAAAAAAACAAGGGGCTTTTCGTCATTAGTTTTTTGGTGCAAGATTGGTTTATGTTAAAGTGGCTTTTGCTATTAATCTTTCGTCTTGCTTTATGTGCTGTCACTGTCCTGCGCAATATTGGCAGAGCAACAGGATTGGTTTGTGGGTGTGATGCAGTGTCTCAAAAAAGAATGCAGTTCAAATAACGAGGAAGAACGGCAAATCTGAAACAAAAAGATAGAAAGCTGGGAAATGACGTTCACCTGTCTATTTTTAACACACGCTGATTGATGTACCTGCTGTGTATTTCCAGCATTCTTTGTTATTTGTTATGTGAAAAAAAACTGTCTTAATATTCTACGCTTCATTGATTAAGTATTTGTAATACTCAAGAGTTTTCAAACTTTGCATGTACCCATCTCCCTGTCGGTTTACCATCTGTAACTGTTTCCCTGACCGCTTTGCGTCATCCAGACAGCGTTGCTGAAGAAGTAGATGGTCAGTAGCCTTTGAACAGTCCTTCAGCATTAACGACCCTCGTTTAGTTTTGTGCAAATTAACCCAGTTGCTCTGTTAGAAATCACTTTGGCACCAGTTGTGTGACGTCCCCTTCTCATGCTATGGCTGCACAGTCTTATCCCATGCATCTTCTTAGATCTGTCTGGCAATGTGGATGTAGCCTATACAAGTTTAACTGGTGGTTGTGCCTTTTTGAATAGGTGAATAGTTATAGAGATGTTTCTCTTCAGCTACGGAGTATGGATGCAATGCTGTTATTTTTACAAGTGGGATTATAACCATAAATTCAGTCTGTGACTCGTGTTGTCCATAGAAATGCAAGGAACACCACTTGTACCAATGGTTTTTAGATTGATGAGCGGGTCTGTTAATAAAACGGCAAAAACATTGTCGGTAGTTGAGATTGTTTTTCAGACCTCTTTACATTTTGACACTTTTTCTACGCGCCCCAAACACAAGTACATGCTCTCAGAAATAGGAGCGGTCAGTGCACCCCATCCAGCTGTTTATTGGGCTTCCTATTGTCAGACAGTTGAAGGCACATTGTCCACCGTCTTTGGTCGTATCACTACCTGTTGCAAGCTTTCCACAATATAGGTTTTTGGTAAGTAGGAAAGACTTATCTCGTTGTCCCTCCTTGATTTCTCTGCCACCTTTGACACTGACCAGTTGATTCTTCTTCAGCAAATCTCCTCTGCAGTCCATCTTCATGGAACTGTGCTCACTTGGTTCCATTTCCATCTCTCCCAATACAGCCATTTGATCTCTCCCAATACAGCCATTTGATCTCTCCCAATACAGCCATTTCATCTCTCCCAATACAGCCATTTCATCTCTCCCAATACAGCCATTTGATCTCTTTGAGAGGATTCACATCTCATGCCTAAATGGTTATTTGCAGTGGGCACCAGACGCCATCTATCATCCCCCTCCCATTTATCTAATCCTACCTCCCAGTGATATTATCCACGTACATAGCTCAATATTCACATGTACACTGATGAAACCAACTCAATCTCTTCACCTCCACCATTGATTCCATGGCTGCCATCGTACTATCCTTTTGTCTAATATCAGAGCTTGGGACGAGTTAATTTCTTCCAGCTCAAGCCATTATTTGTGGGTCAGCACCAACTTCCCTCAGTTGGTCTGCAGCATCGCCCTATATCTCGGATCCGAGCTGGCATTTAATCCCGAGATCTGGTCAGATGCCTTCGTGCACACACACTTCTCTCCCTCAATCGTCATGCCTTCATCGTGCTGAGGACTGAATACTTGAATGCCCTCTCCACCAGCCTCGCCTCCTTCAAAAACTCCAGTGTATACAAAACCTGTATGCCATGTCCTTTTGTACAGTAGATTGTGCATTTCCATTATCCCCATTCATTCCTAAATTCATTGGCTCTCTGCATCCCAACCTATTGATTTAAAGATCCTCGTCTTCATTTTCAAATCTCTTCCCCTCCTACCTACTCAAGCGATTTCCTGTAACCACGTGTTTTAACGTGCACCTCTACAGTGTGAATTTAGCTTACTGCATGCCCCCTGCACCTTCCGCTCTACTGTTGGCTAATCCTTCAGTCACAACACGCCCGCCCTCTGAAACTATCTCCCTAAACTATGTCCTGCTTCTGTGTCTCTTCCTTTAAAAATGTATCTCTCCGACTGTGCAAGAAAGATATGAGGATTTATATAGGGCCTTTCATGTCCTCAGGACGTCTCAAAGTGCTTTACAGCCAATGAAGTACTTTTGAAGTGTAGTCACTGTTGTAATGTAGGAAATGCGGCAGCCAATTTGCACACAGCAAAATCCCATAAACAGCATGAGATGAAAGATCAGTTAAACTGTTTTTGGTAGTGTTTGTTGAGGGATACATGTTGGCCAGAACTCCAGGAGAAATCCCCTGCTCTTCAAATAGTACCATGGGATTTTTTACTCCACCCGAGAGGTCAGACAGGACCTCGGTTTAACGCCAACACTTGCAACAATGCGGCATTCCCTCTGCTGTACTGAAGTGACAGTCTAGATTATGTGAACGAGTTCTGGAGTGGGGCTTGAACCTTCTTGCAAGCGTGTGGTCACAAAGCCAAGGCTGACACTTTGCATCTCCCCACGCCCCCCCCAATCCTCGTTAATTACCCCTGTCCCTGACTGGTGTCCTCTTCCTCTTCATTGTTAAGTGGCCTGAGGCGTGCTATGAAAAAGTAAGTTGTGTTCACGAGGTTTTCCACTGTGTGCAAGGTTCCTAATGTGCCTGAATCGCAGCTTGCATTCAGCAGTCATCCCTCACCCATTAATATGCACCGTCCTTGTCAGGCACCGTTTGGGCAGAATCCTATTGTAGTTGAAAGATAACGAGTGACAGAGAAGGATTGTCTACCTTCAGTGCTTTGAGTCTTCCTGGGAAAGACTGGGGAGTATCTGTGTTGGTGTTTCAGATAGGAGGGGAAAATCAATCAGCTTTTATAACCGTAGACAGGCTGGTATCTCTGATTCTCTTGTTGGATTATTTGTGAGGATTACTTTGTTTGGAGAATGAAGAAGGCAGTAAAACTAGTTTAACTTTTCTGCTACTTAATCCTGTTTGGGAGTTATAGTAACCAGCCGTACAGCAAAAGCCACTCCATTTTGGTTTAATTGGTTCATCTTTGTACATTTTGGTCCTTAAGGATCTAAGTCCCTGTAGGAATTTAATTAATGCTTCTGTGCTAGAGAACCTGGAAAAAGAGCTGTCAGGAATTATGTTTGTAAACAATTTTACAACACCAAGTTATAGTCCAGTAATTTTATTTTAAATTCACAAGCTTTCGGAGGCTACCTCCTTCCTCAGGTGAACGATGTGGATCGTTCACCTGAGGAAGGAGGTAGCCTCCGAAAGCTTGTGAATTTAAAATAAAATTGCTGGACTATAACTTGGTGTTGTAAAATTGTTTACAATTGTCAACCCCAGTCCATCACCGGCATCTCCACATCAGGAATTATGTTGCCCATCGTAGTATGGTATGGTGTGAATGGTTACCTTGTTGCAGCAGATTTTCATAGAATCTTACAGCACAGAAGTAGGCCATTTGGCCCATCGTGCCTGTGCCGGCTCTTTGAAAGAGTTATCCAATTAGCCCCACTCCCCGGTCTTTCCCCGTAGCCCTGAAAATTTTTCCTTTTCAACTATCTATCCAATTCCCTTTTGAAAGTTACTATTGAATCTGCTTCCACCACCCTTTCAGGTAGTGCATTCCAGATCATAACAAGTTCTCATCTCCCCTCTCGTTCTTTTGTCAATTATCTTAAATCTGTGTCCTCTGGTTACCGACCCTTCTGTTAGTGGAAACAGTTCCTCCTTATTTACTCTGTCAAAACCCTTTATAATTTTGAACAGCTCTATTAATTCTCCTCTTAACCTTCCCTGTTCTAAGGAGAATAACTCCAGCTTCTCTCCACATAACTGAAGTCCCTCACCCTGGAATCATTCTAGTAAATCTCTCCTGCACCCTCTCTAAGGCCTTGACGTCCTTCCTAAAGTGTGGTGCCCTGAATTGGACATAATACTCCAGCTGAGGCCTAACCAGTGATTTGTAAACTTTTAGCATAACTTCCTTGCTTTTGTAATCTTTGCCTCTATTTATAAAGCCAAGGATCCCACATGCTTTTTTAACAGCCTTCTCAACTTGTCAAAAGGGAATTGGATATATACTTTAAAAGAAAATTTTGCAGGGCTTTCAGGACAGAGTGCGGGAGTGGGACTAATTGGATAGCTGGTTCAAAGAGCCGGCACAGGCACGGCCTCCTTTGCTGTATGATTCTACAGATATCTTTAGTTAATTAGGGACCTCGCTAACCGTTGCTGATCACAAGAATAAATGCTTCTTTCTGTAAAAAGAAAGCCGATCTACCCCGATCAGGGCTAATTAATCTCTGGTATGAAGCCTTCAAACTTTAGGGGTTTTTTTTAATGTAAAAAAAATTTAAGAGAACCACTGTTTTCACTGCCTTTAAACTGAGTTCTGCATTGTTGTTTCTCCCCCCCTTCAGGATAATAGACCAGGCTACGACCACAGAGATAGCTGCCTTTCCGATCTATAAAGTGTTGTTCTGTGTCCGAGGCATCGATGGGACTTCGGAGAGTAATTGCTTCGCGTTTACCGAGAGTTACTGCAGTACAGATGAGTTCCAGACTCACGTGTTCTGCTGTGAGATCAAAGAAGCTGTGAGTACTGTATTTTAACCCTTCGAATGCTGAAATTATTTTAGTTTTCAAAATAAGCATATAAATATATGTCCAATGCAGTACCAAAAGTAGAAGCCATAATTCAGTTTTTATTTGCTTCTTTTTCCTAAATCTGCCAGACCTTTTTGTGCAAAAATTTAAGAGTAAGTAAAAAAAAAACAAAGACCTGAATTTATATAGTGCTTTATCACTTCTGTCGGAGATGTCTTAAAGCATGTCATATACAATGATTTACTTTTAAGTGTTACGCAGGTGAATACAGCTGAATAAACACTCTATCAGACCATGGCCTAGGCTATAAACTACCAAACAGATGTATTAACAGCAAATAGATAAGTAGCAAAGACAGGCAGTGGATTTACAGTACTATACAGACTATTCCTCCCTGAATGTTGGAAATAACAGATGTGGGCCATGATAAAGCTTGCAGTAAAATTCACCTGACAATGTCCCTTGACAAAGACTTTTTGTAGGGTTTGATGCAGGACCTGCCCTGGATTCACCGGTGCGCGCTCGTGTGCGCTCTCTCATATAATGCAGAAATGCTGGAAATACATCTGTGAAGAGAAAAGGCTGGTTTTGATGGTTCAGCTGCTGGTTCATATCTTCCCTCAATTTCTAGAACAAAAGGGAATCAAAGCAGTGTTTGTTAAAACAAATGCAGCTGTCACTCTCAGTAGGATTCAAAGCCATTTGACTGATGGATCTGCTGGTCTGGGGTGTTGAATGATTAAGCTGCCCATCACCCAGGCTGGGCATACCAACATCCATACAGATAGGTATCAGAGAAGCTTTTGAACATAGCAAGGCTAATGCTTTCCACTTAACAAGCATTAGGATATTAAAGCCACCATTTATTTAATTACAGCAACCTGCAGAATTACTATCTGTGGAATGCAATTTCTACAGTCCTCAGAGAAGTATAATCTACCCCCAATTGTTGCAGTAAGTAACATTTAAAGTGACCACCCGTTTCCTGTACCTGGATATTAAATTATAGACCTATGATTAGAATTGTGACTGAAAATCCCCATTCGATACATTCCCCTGTTCCCGCATCTTATAAATACCACATCCTTTCAGCCACTTCCAGGTCTTTGCTCATATATACTACCCATGCCTTGCTGCTGTTCGCCCACAGGGAAATAATTCTCTCTTTTTATCTTGGTGCTTCTCTTAAAACTTTGCTATTTTGCAAAGTTTTGGGTCTTTGAATTTGTTGTTTTCTGTTGACATCAGCTTCACCAGGGCCAGTGTCACCGTGATCTGATGGTAAGACATTGCTTTATGTTGAATTCTTCAGCATTGGCTTGTTCTCAACATGAGTGTTTTTTGTGGTGAAGTCCACCTTTAGCTAGCTTCAAATCTGTTGATCTTGTCATGGGCTTGGAGCAGCAGTCATGAACTTAGCATTTTTTTGCCTTTATATTCGACCTAACTTTGAGGAATGTGAAGACTCTTGACCATTCGGAAAGGCATAATACATACTCTCCAAATGCTGAAGGACTATGTTTGAGAACAGGGTGGCTTTGTTTTCAGATGTTCAGGAGTGAGCTTGTGTAGTTGGGTTCCTGATACAAATTTAGAATAATTCGAGGTCAGTAGGATTTGTTCAGCAAGCTGAACATTTGTTCACGCTCACAGAAACGCAAAGAAAAGTGGAAATTCAGCAGACTGGGAGAGCTATAAAAAGCAACAAAGGGACACAAAGGAAGTATTAAGAGCCGCAAAAAGGAATAAAAAAAAAACTTGCAAGGGATATCAAGGCTAACAGTAAAAGTTTTAATAAACATATTAAGAGAAAGAGTGGATGAGGGAAATGCGAGCCCATTAAAAACAGACGCAGGTGATACTGTAATCGGCAATCAGGAAATGGCAGACTTGTTAAATGAATAATTTGCATCTGTCTTCACAGTAGAGGAGGGGGACAAAATATCAAGTACAAGGGAAACTAAAAATAAATCAAGGGGAGGAACTTACTGGATTTAATCTAAGTTTTAAAAAAATGGTAATGGAGAAAATGATGAGACTGAAGATTGGCCAATCTCCAGGACCTGATGGTTTCTACCCCAGGGTATTAAAAGCAGTAGGTGAGAAAATTGCAGAAGCATTGGTAATAATCTTCCAAAGGTCTCTTGATTCGGGAATTGTACCGTTGGATTGGAAAATTGCAAATGCGTCTCCAATATTTAAGACGAGTGAGAGAGAAGAACCAGGTAACTACAGACCTGTCAAGCCTATTGTCAGCTGTGGGGAAATTACTAGAATCTGCCATTAAAGACAGAGTGATTGAGCACTTGGACGGATGTGAGCGTGGATTTGTGAAGGGGAAGTCATTTCTGATTCATTTAGTTGAATATTTTGAGGAGGTCACTAACGTGGTGGATATCTATGTGGACTTCCAGAAGGTATTTGATAAGATACTGCACAAGAGATTATTGGCAAAAAATGAAAGCCCATGGAATTGGAGGCAACCCTGCTGCCTGGGTTCGAAATTGGTAGGAAAGTAGGAGACAGAGAATGGGGATAAAAGGAATGTACTCCGATTGGCGGGATGTGACAAGTGGTGTTCCTCAGGGTGCTGGGGCCTCAGCTTTTCATCATATTTATCAATGACTTGATGAGGGAATAGAGTGTTGTATTTCAAAGTTTGCAGATGGCACTCAGTTGGGAGGCACAGTAAGTAGTGCAGATGGGAGCAGGAAGTTGTAAATGGACATAGATAGATTAAGTGAGTGGGTAAAACTGTGCCAAAGGGAGTTCAGTGTGGGGAAGTGCGAGGTCATCCACTTTGGATTCAAGAAAGATAAATCGGAGTATTTTCTAAATGGTGAGAAACTAGGATGTGTGGAGGAGCAGAGAGATTTCGGCGAGTGGCCAGGTACACAAAAATCAATCAGAAAAGCTAATGAAATGTTGGTCTTTATCTCAAGGGGGCTGAAATACAAAGGGGAGGAAGTGATGCTTCAGTTTGTAGAGCCGTGGTCAGATCCCATCTGGAGCATTGCGTTCAGTTCTGGGCACTGCACCTCACGAAGGATACATTGGCCTTGGAGGGGGTGCAGCGCAGATTCACCAGAATGATCCCGGGACTAAAAGAGTTAAATTATGAGGACAGGTTGCATAAACTTGGCTTGTATTCCCTTGAGTTTGGAAGATTTAGAGGTGATCTAATAGAGATGTTTAAAATGATAAAGGAATTGATAGGGTGGATAGAGAGAATCTATTTTCTCTGATGGGGGAAGTCCAAAACAAGGGGGCACAATTCCAAAATTAGAGTTAGGCCTCTAACAGGAGTAGAACATTCAGCCCCTCAAGCATGTTCTGTCATTCAGTGAGATCATGGTCAATCTGTACCTCAACTCCATTTACCCGCCTTAGCTCCCTATCCCTTGATACTCTTACCCACAAAAAACTATTCATCTCATTGGATCATACCGCACAGAAGGAGGCCATTCGGCCCATCATGCCTGTGCCGGCTCTTTGAAAGAGGTATCCAATTAGTCCCACTCCCCTGCCCTTTCCCTGTGGCCCTGTAAATTTTTTCCCTCCAAATATTTATCCAATTCCCTTTTGAAAGTTATTATTGAATTTGCTTCCACTACCTTTTCAGGCAGTGTATTCCAGATCATAACAATTCGCTGCGTAAAATAAATTCTCCTCATCTTGCCCCTGGTTCTTTTGCCAATTACCTTAAATCTGTGTCCCCTGGTTACCGACCCTCCTGCCAGTGGGAAACCTTATTTACTCTGTCAAATCTCCTCATAATTTTGAATACCTCCATTAAACCTCCCCTTAACCTTCCCTGCTGTAAGGAGAACAACCCCAGCATCTCCAGTCTCTCCACGTAACTGAAGTCTCTCATCCCTGGTACCATTCTAGTAAATCTCTTCTGCACCCTCTCCAAGGCCTTGACATCCTTCCTAAAGTGTGGTGCCCAGAATTGAACACTATACTCTAGTTGAGGCCTAACCAGTGATTTGTAAAGGTTTAGCATAACTACCTTGTTTTTGTACTCTATGCCTCTGTTTATAAAGCCCAGGATCCCATATATTTTTTTTTAACAGCCTTCTCAACTTGTCCTGCCACCATCAAAGATACACCCCCAGGTCTCTCTGTTCCTGCACCCCCTTTGGTTTATATTGCCTCTCCTCATTCTTCCTACCAAAATGCATCACTTCACACTTCTCTGCGTTAAATTTCATCTGCATGTGCCTGCCCATTTCACCAGTCTAATTTCAAGACTGATGAAAGGTCATCGACCTGAAACGGTAATTCTGTTTGTCTCGCCACAGATACTCCCTGACCTACTGAGTGTTTCCAGCATTTTCTGTTTTTTTTATTTGAAAATTTCAATTGAGCCAGCATCCACAATCTTTGTGGAGAGGGGAAAGAGTGAGAGAGAGAGAGTTTTAGATTTGCACTACCCTTTATGTGAAAAAATGCTTCCTGATTGTACTCCTAAATGCAATAGAGGAAATAGTTTCTCTGTATCGATTCCTTTATGATTTTAAACACCTTGATTAGATCATCCCGCAACTTCTATACTCATGGGAATGCAAGCCAAGTTTATGCAACCTGTCCTCATAATTTAACCCTAAGCCATGGTACCATTCTGGTGAATCTGTGCTGTACCTCTTCCAATGCCAATATATCTTTCCTGAGGTGCGATGCCCAAAACCGAATGCAGCACTCCAGATGGGGTCTGACCAAGGCTCTGTACAACTGAAGCATGTCCTCACTTTTTTGTTTTCCAGTCCAAATATCCAAATATTTCCCTGTCTTGGTTTAGCCATTGGCACTATCAGTGTTGGTTTTGATGGTCTTTGGTGTAATGATTTCTGTTTTGCTTGGCACGGACTGACACATGCACCTTCCTTGATGTCAGATCATGTTTGTACCTCAGAATCAGATGGCAAGAATGAGGAAGAACCTTTGTTTATTTCACAGTAAATCTATTTTGCCGAGCTCACTGTCCAGATTGTAACCATTTTGAGAACCTTGTTGCATGGACAGGCTTGAATTAAAGTTCCATTGAAATTTAAAACTCCGTACATCCTTTCCTTACGGTCTGAAACGATGTAGTGAATGTCTTTCACTAATTTTCCATTTCATCAAATCAGTACACCACCTTCATTCTTCTATTAAGCCAGTGTGCTCCATTTGTGGTTTGTCCTCAAATGATAAGGATGCTCCTAATCTTAGCCAGACGACTTTGTTGTAAAATGAGAGTTTTGAAATGCTGGCTGCTTACTACAAACATAACCCTTAGCTTTATTAAAGGCCACTTTATGGCATGTGGGAGGGAGGGCCCATCAGTAGCTAGCCAAACTGATGGCTACTTCACCAAACATTTTTGAAGAAATGACACTGTAAATCTAGGCAGCCCTTTACCTTTTGAGAAAATCGTTCCAGAACAGCGGTGATGCTGCAAAGCTAAGTACAGTTAGAGGAAGGATGTTCTTAATTAAAAGTTACTCAAAATAATAGGGCTCACAGCATTGCAAGTAGATATTCACAGATTTATTAAGCATATGATGATAACTATCATTGACAAGAATTAAACATGCACTTAACAGATAAAACCGTGCGCATTTTTACCGGAGAATCCACATGTTAACAGCAACATTGTTGGCTGATCAGGTCTCATCGAATTTTGAGGTCTCTCTCCCTGCAATAATTTTTTCCCCAATCCTGTTATGTTATACTGTTAACCTAATGGCTCCTTCATGTCCCCTGTCAATGGCTTCAGTTTTATACATCCTGATTGATCTGTCAATCAAATCCTAAGGATGAAGGCCATCGAACAATCCTGTGTGGGTGTTAGTATTCCATCACCTGAAGCCATGTTCCTTTCGACAGATGACACCTTCCAGGGTGTGGAGATGCCGGTGATGGACTGGGGTTGACAATTGTGAACAATTTTACAACACCAAGTTATAGTCCAATAAAATTGTTGGACTATAACTTGGTGTTGTAAAATTGTTTATAACCTTCCAGGGTGGCCTTTGTAGATAGATGTTTATGTGTCAATTCCACCGCCCTCAACTTTACAGACACCTAACCATCATAAAATGGTCAGATCTCTCCTATGTCCCTATGCAGTTAAAAGACGAATAATTTACACGACGGTGCTCCGTCTACATGCCCACTCAAACCTATAAGCCTCCCAAGGTCTTGTTACAAGATCTGTTCCTATCAAAGGGTTAATCAAACTGCTAGTGAGATCAGTTCCAATTGAAAACTCACTGAACATAGTTAAATGAATATAAAGAGAAACCAATAGCAGTCCCATTTGATTAACCCTTCGCTAACAGTACCATCAGCCATTCTGTCCACCTAATCTTCAGCTGAAGGGTACCGTGTTTATCTGCACACAAGGGTGGATGGGGATGACTGAAAACAATGTGTGTGAAGACGACGCTTGTTCATGAAATACAAAGGTATACGATTCCCCTCACCAGGAGAACCAAATAATATCCTCGGTGAAAGGTATATTAAAAATCTTACGACTGTGTGCACTTCCTACCTACAAAATCATACCTCCTGTGGCCACATTTTTGTCACAACCTTTGTGTTGAACATAAATTCTTGCATCCTCATTTATAATGGAAGCAACCTGCATTTACACAGCGCCTTTAACACAGTAAAACGTCCCCAGGTGCTTCACAGGAGTGTTATCAGACAAAATCAGACATTGAGCCAGAAGGAGATATCGGGACAGGTGACCAAAAGCTTGGTCAAAGAGGTAAGTTTTAAGGAGTATCTTAAAGGAGGAGAGAGGCGGAGAGGTTTAGGGAGGGAATTCCAGAGCTTAGGGCCTAGGCAGCTGAAGGCACGGCCGCCAATGATGGAGCGATTAAAATCAGGCAAGAGGCCAGAATTGGAGGAGCACAGAGACCTCGACCTATGTAAACTAATGATGCTGTAATGACACCCTCCTCCCAGCTCCTCAGCTTGGAGTGCAGAGAAACTTCTATTCTCCATCCGGCTGTACTTCTGCTTCCCAAACTGCTGTTTTACAATTTAACTACAAATAATATAAAATCAAAGTATTATATGAAAACTGGGACAGAATGTATGACTTGAAAATGGGGATTGAATCCTCCAGCTCTGCTTCACCTGAAGACTGCACTTGGTCCTGACTTCCTTTTTGTAACGTCTTGGGAGATGGACTAGTAACGAATTGTTTTTGGCAACTTTCTCTTTCCTCTTGCTCCTGTGAAGGCGATATCTCCTTGCTTGGGTGCAGTTAGGATTCCCTGTCATCGTCTTGCATCTCGCCCAACTATCCATTATTTATGTGAGCCTTGACAGTAAGTACCAGTCGGCTATTCAACCACACAGGGCATCACAGCTTACCCCAATCGCTATTCCACCTGGATAGGTGGCAGATAGTGATCAGAAGCAGGTACCTTGGTTCAGTTTTCCCTTTCCTAACTCAAGGCTGCAGAGGCTAACTGTAGTGCTCCGTCCACTGCCCTGGATATCATCATTTAATCCGTTCCGCACTAGCTTGGACTGTAGGTCCCAGTTGTTCTCTGGCATTGGAGGAGCCCACTGAACCAGTGGGGAAGCCTACCAATTTACTCTCTTTTGGGAGGGGGTGAGGAGTTGTGTTGTGTAATGGGTGCAATACATAAGGAACATAGGAATAGGAGGAGGCCATTCAGCCCCTCGAGCCTGTTCCGCCATTCAGTTAGATCATGGTTGACCTGTATCTTAATTCCATCTACCCGCCTTGATTCTGTGTCTCTTAATATCATTGCCTAATAAAAACCTTATCAATCTCAGTTTTGAAATTTTCAACAGCATTTTGGGGCAGAGAGTTCCAGATTTCCACTAAATTAAAAGCAAAATACTGCAGATGCTGGAAATTGAGGAACAGCACCTCATCTTTACAACAGTCCAGACTCAACATTGATTTCAACAACTTTAGATCAAAACCCATTTTTTCGGTCAGCTCGTGCTGGTAATAGTTCTGCTGCTGCCACTTACAGCTACTCCTGATCAATCTTTAGTTTCTCAACCTGTCCCATTACCACCTTCCTTGTCTTGCACCATCATCCCTTTTGTCATTTAATCACTTGTGCCCTCTACCCCATCACAGACCTTCCCTTTTGTTCTTTCCTTCCCTCCCCTCCTTTTCCCTGACTCTGTACTTGCGTAAAACCTTTAACATCTCCCAGTTCTGACGAAAGGTCTTCGACCTCAATTAGAAGAGTTGATAGGGTAGATATAGAGAAACTATTTCCCATGGTGAGAGAGTCTAGAACAAGTGAGCATAACCTTAAAATTAGAGGTAGGCCGTTCAGGGGTGATGTCAGGAAACAAAGGGTAGTGGAAATTTGGAATAAAACCAGAAAATGCTGGAGAAGCTCAGCAAGTGGAGAAAGAAACAGAGTTGACGTTTCAGGTCGATGAACTTTCGTCAGAACTGGGAGATGTTAAAGGTTTTTGTGCAAGTACAGAGCCAGGGGAGGAAGGAACAAAAGGGAAGGTCTAGCACAAAGGAAGATGGTATTGGTTGTTGGAGGCCAATCATCTCAGCCCCAGGACATCGCTGCAGGAGTTCCTCAGGGCAGTGACCTAGGCCCAGCCATCTTCAGCTGCTTCATCAATGACCTTCCCTCCATCATAACATCAGAAGTGGGGATGTTCGCTCATAGGAATATAGGAACAGGAGTAGGCCATTCAGCCCCTCGAGCCTGCTGCGCCATTTGATAAGATCATGGCTGATCTGTGATCTAACTCCATATACCTGCCTTTGGCCCATATCCCTTAATACCTTCGGTTGCCAAAAAGCTAGCTATCTCAGATTTAAATTCAGCAATTGAGCAAGCACAATTGCCGTTTGCGGAAGAGAGTTCCAAACTTCTACCACCCTTTGTGTGTAGAAATGTTTTCTAATCTCACTCCTGAAAGATCTGGCTCTAATTTTTTGACTGTGCCCCCTACTCCTAGAATCCCCAACCAGTGGAAATAGTTTCTCTCTATCCACCCTGTCTGTTCCCCTTAATACCTTATAAACTTCGATCAGATCACCCCTTACAACTTGTGTAATCTCTCCTCGTAACTTAACCCTTGAAGTCCGGGTATCATTCTAGTAAACCTACGCTGCACTCCCTTCAAGGCCAGTATGTCCTTCCGAAGGTGTGGTGCCCAGAACTGCTCACAGTACTCCAGGTGCGGTCTAACCAGGGTTTTGTATAGCTGCAGCATAACTTCTGCCCCCGTACTCTAGTCCTCCAGATATAAAGGCCAGCATTCCATTAGCCTTCTTGATTATTTTCTGCACCTGTTCATGACACTTCAATGATCTATGTACCTGAACCCCTAAGTCCCTTTGGACATCCACTGTTTTTAACTTTTTACCATTTAGAAAGTACCCTGTTCTATCCTTTTTTGTTCCAAAGTGGATGACCTCACATTTGTCTACATTGAATTCCATTTGCCACAGTTTTGCCCATTCACCTAATCTATCAATATCGCTTTGTAATTTTATGTTTCCATCTACACTGCTTACAATGCCACCAATCTTTGTGTCATTGGCAAACTTAGATATGAGACTTTCTATGCCTTCATCTAAGTCGTTAATAAATATTGTGAATAATTGAGGCCCCAAGACACATCCCTGCGGGACTCCACTAGTCACATCCTGCCAATGTGAGTACCTATCCATTATCCCTACTCGCTCAGCCAACTTCCTAACCAAGTCCGTACTTTTCTCTTGATTCGATGGGTTTCTATCTTGGCTAACAGTCTCTTATGTGCGACTTTATCAAATGCCTTCTGGAAGTCCATATAAATAACATCCGTTGACACTCCCCTGTCCACTACTTTAGTCACCTCTTCAAAAAATTCAGTCAGGTTTGCCAGGCACGAACTACCTTTCACAAATCCATGCTGGCTCTCTCTGATTAACTGAAAATTCTCGAGGTGTTCAGTCACCCTATCCTTAATTATAGAGTCCAGCATTTTCCCCACAACAGATGTTAGGCTAACTGATCTATAATTCCCTAGTTTCCTTCTCTCTCCTTTCTTAAAAAGCGGAGTGACATGTACAATTTTCCAATCCAGAGGGACAGTTCCTGAATCTAGAGAACTTTGAAAGATTATAGTTAGGGCTTCTGCAATGTGCTCACCTACTTCCTTTAAAACCCTGGGATGGAAACCATCTGGTCCTGGGGATTTGTCACTCTTTAGTGCTATTGTTTTCTTCATTACTGTTGTTTTACTTATGTTCATTTTATTGAGTCCCTGTCCCCGATTCAATATTAGTTTTCTTTTTCTACTGTAAATACTGACGCAAAGTAATTGTTCAACATGTCCGCCATTTCCCCATTGTCAATGACAATTTCCCCACTTTCAGTTTTTAAGGGGCCAACACTGCTCCTGACCACTCTCTTTTTCCTAATATAACTCTCAAAGTTCTTCGTATTGGTTTTGATATCCCTTGCGAGTTTCTTTTCATGCTCTCTTTTTGTAGCTCTTCCCATCTGTTTTGTGACCCTTTGTTGATCTTTGTATCTTTCCCATTCGCCAGGATCTGTGCCATTTTTTGCCTTTTTGTATGCCCTTTCCTTATGTCTTATACTGTCCCTTACCTCTTTAAGTTGTCCATGGCTGTTTTTTTTGGCAAGTAGAGTTCTTGCCCCTCAGGGGTATAAACCGATTCTGTATCACGTTAAATGTTTCTTTAAACATTTCCCACTGATCATCAGTTGTTTTACCCATTACCAGATTTGCCCAGTTTACTGTGGACAGTCTCTGTCTCATCCCATTGAAGTTGGCCTTACCCAAGTCTAGAATCTTAGCAGCCGATTCACTTTTTTCCCTTTCATACACTACCTTGAACTCGATCATGTTATGATTGCTATTGGATAGATGTTCACGCACAGTTAAACTGTCAACTAAATCTGGTTCATTACTCATTACTAAATCTAGTATGGCTTGCCCCCTTGTTGCCTCTAGGACATACTGCTGTAGAAAACTATCCTGGACACACTCAGGAAATTCACTACCTTTCTGACAGTTGCTAGTCTGCTTTTCTTAATCTATGTGAAGTTTAAAGTTCTCCATTAAGACCACTATGCCTTTGTTACAAGCTTGTCTAATCTCTGCATTTATACAATCTAGCACTTCAGAGCTGCTGCCAGGGGTCCGATACACAACTCCCACTGTAGTCCTAGATCCTTTCCTATTTCTCAATTCAACCCATAAGGTGTGTGTTGGCTGCTTACCTCTCGTTATATCCTCCTTTATCATTGAAGTGATTTCATCTCTAATCACTCAGGCTACTCCTCCCCCTCATCCATTTTCCCTGTCTCTCCTGTAGACCTTATAACCTGGTATATTTAGTTTCCAATCCTGACCATCCTGCAGCCATGTCTCAGTAATAGCTATCATGTCATACTCTCCAATTTGAATTTGTACCTGTAGTTCATTTAATTTATTCCTTATACTCTGTGCATTTGTATATAGAACTCTTAGTTGGGCCACACACCCTAGCCTGACCTTTAGCTTTGATGCTGGGTTAATCGCTTTACGCCTTCTAGTTTTCACTTTATCTGTTGTGCCTAAAGTGCACTTTCTTTCTGCTGCTCTACGCTTTTCCCTTTCACTTGTTCTTGAATTACTATTTGTATTGTAAATTTCCCCTGGGTCCTCCCCTCTCTTGGCTGCTCTCAACTTTACTCTCTTCTGACTCCCCGCTCAGGTTCCCATGATGATTTATGTTCAGTTTTCCGTTCCATTCGCAACCCCTCTGAAAATGAAGCAGTCCGTGCCCGCATGCAGCAAGACCTGGAGAACATCCAGGCTTGGGCTGATAAGTGACAAGTAACATTCGCGCCAGACAAGTGCCAGGCAATGACCATCTCCAACAAGAGAGAGTCTAACCACCTCCCCATGACAGGCAGAGGAAACAAAGGTTAGAAAATAAACAGCAAGGGAGTCTGGCAGTGCTTAATGGTATATACGTCAATGGAAGGTGTATAGTGAATAAGGCAGATGAGCTGAGGGCACAGATAGACATGTGGCAGTACGATATCTTAGCTATTACAGAAACATGGCGTGAAGAGGGGCAGGAATGGCAGCTCAATGTTCCTGGGTTACAGGGTTTTCAGACGAGATAGAGAAGGTGATAAAAAAGGAGGGGTTGGCAATTTTGGTTAAAGAAACAATCACAGCTGTGAGGAGGGATGATATGTTGGAAGGACCATCAAATGAGGCGACATGGGTTGAGCTAAGGAGCAAAAAAAGGGGCAGTCACACTACTGGGAGTGTACTATAGACCCCCAAACAGTCAGAGGGAGATAGAGGAGCAAATATGGAGGCAAACTTCTGAGAAGTGCAAAAACAATAGGCCAGTAATGGTAGGGGATTTCAACTAACCTAATATTAACTGGGACACAAACAGTGTGAAGGATATAGAGGGCGCAGAATTCTTAAATTGCATTCAGGAGAACCTTTTTAGCCAGTATATAGCGAGCCCAACAAGAGAGGGAGCAGTTCTGGATTTAGTTTTAGGAAATGAGGCTGGGCAGGTGGAAGGATTATCAGTGGGAGATCATTTTGGCGGAAGTGATCGTAATTCAGTTAGTTTTAGCATAGTTATGGAAATGGACCAAGATAGAACAGGTGTTAAAGTTCTCAGTTGGGGAAAGGCCAATTTTATTAAGCTAAGAAGTGATTTAGCAAAAGTGGACTCGAAACAGCTACTTGAAGGTAAATCAATGTCAGAGAAGGGGGAGATTCAAGGGGTGCAGAGTAAACATGTTCCCACAAAAGAAAAGGGTGGGACTGCCAAATCTAGAGCCCCCTGGATGTCAAGGAGCATACAGAGTAAGATAAGGCAGAAAAGGAAAGCTTATGTCAGACATTGAGAACTCAATGCTACAGAAAGCCTAGAGGAGTATAAAAAATGCAGGGTTGAAATTGAAATGGAAATTAGGAAAGCAAAGAGAAGGCATGAAAAGATATTGGTAAGTAAAATCAAGAAAAACCCAAAGATGTTTTATAATTATATTAAGAGCAAGAGGATAACTAAGGAAAGAGTAGGGTCTATTAGAGTCCAAAAAGGTAAACTATGTATGGAGGCTGAAGATGTGGGTATGGTTCTCAATGAATACTTTGCATCTGTCTTCACAAAAGAGAGGGACAATGCTGGGATTAAAGTTAAGGAGGAGGAGTGTGAAATATTGGATGGGATAAACATAGTGAGAGAGGAAGTATTAAGGGGATTAGCATCTTTGAAAGTAGATAAATCACCAGGGCCAGATGAAATGTATCCCAGGTTGTTAAAAGAAGCAAGGGAGGAAATAGCAGAGGCTCTGACCATCATTTTCCAATCTTCCCTGGATACAGGCACAGTGCTGGAAGATTGGAGGACTGCTAACGTTGTACCGTTGTTTAAAAAGGGAGCGAGGAATAGACCGAGTAATTACAGTCCAGTCAGTCTAACCTCGGTGGTGGGCAAATTATTGGAATCAATTCTGAGGGACAGGATTAACTGTCATTTAGACAGGCATGGACTAATCAAGGACAGTCAGCATGGATTTGTTAAGGGAAGGTCGTGTCTGACTAACTTGATTGAATTTTTTGAGGAGGTAACAAGGAGGGTCGATGAGGGTAGCATGTTTGATGTATTCTACATGGATTTTAGCAAGGCTTTTGACAAGGTCCCACATGGCAGACTGGTCAAAAAAGTACAAGCCCATGGGATCCAAGGGAGAGTGGCAAGTTTGATCCAAAATTGGCTCAGTGACAGGAAGCAAAGGGTAATGGTGGACGGGTGTTTTTGTGACTGGAAGGCTTCTGCAGGGCTCAGTACTGGGTCCCTTGCTTTTTGTGATATAAATGATTTGGACTTAAATGTAGGGGGCATGATTAAGAAGTTTGCAGATGAAACAAAAATTGGCTGGGTGATTGATAGTGAGGAGGAAAGCTGTAGACTGCAGAAAGATATCAATGGACTGGTTAGGTGGGCAGAAAAGTGGCAAATGGATTTCAATCCGGAGAAGTGTGAGGTAATGCAATTGGGAGGACAAACAAGGCAATGGGAGATACTGAGAGGTGTAGAGGAAGTGAGGGACCTTGGAGTGCATGTCCACAGATCCCTGAAGGTAGCAGGGCAGGTAGATAAGGTGGTTAAGAAGGCATATGGGATACTTTCATATATTAGCCGAGGCACAGAATGTAAGAGCAGGGAGGTTATGCTGGAACTGTATAAAACACTGGTTAGGCCACAGCTTGAGTACCGTGTGCAGTTCTGGTCACCACGTTATAGGAAAGATGTGATTGTAGTAGAGAGGATACAGAGGAGATTTATGAGAATGTTGCCAGGTCTGGAGAATTTTAGTTATGAGGAAAGATTGGATCGGCTGGGGTTGTTCTCTTTGGAACAGAGGAGGCTGAGGGGTGATTTACTTGAGGTGTACAAAATTTTGAGGGGCTAAGATAGACTGGACAGGAAGGACCTATTTCCCTTAGCAGAGGGGTTAGTGACTCGGGGGCATAGATTTAAAGTGATTGGTAGAAGGATTAGAGGGGAGCTGAGGAAAAAGTTTTTCACCCAGAGAGTGGTGGGGGTCTAGAACTCACTGTCTGAGAGGGTGGTAGAGGCAGAAACACTCAACTCATTTAAAAAGTACCTGGATGTACACCTGAAGTGCCGTAACCTACAGGGATACGGACCAAGTGCTGGAAAGTGGGATTAAGCTGGATGGCTCATTTTCGGCTGGCATGGATACAATGGGCCGAATGGCCGCCTTCTGTGCTGTAAATTTTCTATGATACTATGACATTCAACGGCATTACCATTGCCGAATCCCCCACCATCAACATCCTGGGGGTCACCGTTGACCAGAAACTTAACTGGACCAGCCACATAAATACTATGGCCAAAGGAGCAGGTCAGAGGCTGGGTATTCTGCGGCGAGTGACTCACCTCCTGACTCCCCAAAGCCTTTCCACCATCTACAAGGCACAAGTCAGGAGTGTGATGGAATACTCTCCACTTGCCTGGATGAGTGCACCTCCAACAACACGCAAGAAGCTCGACACCATCCAGGACAAAGCAGCCCGCTTGATTGGCACCCCATCCACCACCCTAAACATTCACTCCCTTCACCAATGGCGCACCGTGGCTGCAGTGTGTACGATCCACAGGATGCACTGCAGCAACTTGCCAAGGCTTTTTCAACAGCACCTCCCAAATCCGCGACCTCTACCACCTAGAAGGACAAGGGCAGCAGGTACATGGGAACGACACCACCTGCATGTTCCCGTCCAAGTCACACACCATCCCGACTTGGAAATATATCACCGTTCCTTCATCGTCGCTGGGTCAAAATCTTGGAACTCCCTTCCTAACAGCACTGTGGGAGAACCTTCACCACACGGACTGTAGCGGTTCAAGAAGGCGGCTCACCACCACCTTCTCAAGGGCAATTAGGGATGGGCAATAAATGACTTGCCAGTGACGCCTACATCCCACGAACGAAAGAAATTAAGGATAGTATTAGAAACAAAGAGGAGTCATATAAAGTTGCCAGAAAAAGTAGCAAGCCTGAGGATTGGGAGCAGTTTAGAATTCAACAAAAAAGGACCAAGAGATTGATTAAGAGGGGAAAAATAGAGTATGAGAGTAAACTAGCAAGGAACATTAAAGTGGACTGTAAAAGCTTCTACAAGTATGTAAACAGAAAAAGATTAGTGAAGACAAATGTAGGTCCCTTACAGTCAGAAACGGGAGAATTTATAATGGGGAGCAAGGAAATGGCAGAGCAATTAAACAAATACTTTGGTTCTGTCTTCACGGAAGAGGACACAAATAACTTCCCAGAAATGCATGGGGACCAAGGGACTAATGAGAAATCGGAATTAAAGGAAATTAGTATTAGTAAAAAAAAATAGTGCTGGAGAAATTAATGGGATTGAAAGCCGATAAATCCCCAGGGCCTGATAATCTGCATCCCACAGTACTAAAAGAGGTAGCCATGGAAATAGTGGATGCATTAGTTGTCATCTTCCAAAAATCTATAGATTATGGAACAGTTCCTGCAGATTGGAGGGTGGCAAATGTAACCCCACTATTTAAAAAGGGAGGGAGAGAGAAAACAGGGTACTACAGACCAGTTAGCCTAACATCAGTAATAGGGAAAATGCTAGAGTCTATTATAAAGGATGTGATAACAGGACACTTAGAAAATATCAACGGGATTAGACAAAGTCCGCATGGATTTATGAAAGGGAAATCCTGTTTGATAAACCTACTGGAGTTTTTTGAGGATGTAGCTGGTCGATAGATAAGGGAGAACCAGTGGATGTGGCTTATTTGGATTTTCAGAAGGACTTTGATAAAGTCCCATATAAGAGGTTAGTGTGCAAAATTAAAGCACATTGGATTGAGTGTAATATACTGGCATGGATTGAAAATTGGTTAACAGACAGGAAACAGAGTAGGAATAAATGGGTCTTTTTCAGGGTGGCAGGCAGTGACGAGTGGGGTACCGCAGGGATCAGTGCTTGGGCCCCAGCTATTGACAATATACATCAATGATTTGGATGAGGGAACCAAATGTAATATTTCCAAGTTTGCTGACGACACAAAACTAGTTGGGATTGTGAGTTGTGAGCTGGATGCAAAGAGGCTTCAAGGCAATTTAGACAAGTTGAGTGAGTGGGCAAATACATGGCAGATGCAGTATAATGTGGATAAATGTGAAGTTATCCACTTCGGAAGGAAAAACAGAAAGGCAGAGTATGATTTAAACGGTGATAGATTGGGAAATGTTGATGTACAAAGGGACCTGGGTGTCCTTGTACACCAGTCATTGAAAGCACACATGCAGGTGCAGCAAGCAGTTAGGAAGGCAAATGGTATGTTAGCCTTCACTGCAAGAGGATTTGAGTATAGGAGCAAGGATGTCTTACTGCAGTTATACATGGCCTTGGTGAGACCACACCTGGAGTATTGCGTGCAGTTTTGGTCTCCTTACCTAAGGAAAGATATACTTGCCATAGAGGGAGTGCAGCAAAGGTTCACCAGACTGATTCCTGGGATGGCAGGACTGTCGTATGAGGAGAGATTGGGTCGACTCATAGAAACGTAGAAAATAGGAAGAAGAGTAGGCCATTCAGCCCTTCGAGCCTGTTCCCCCAATCAGTATGATCATGGCTGATCCTCTTTCTGGACCCCCCCAGCTTCTACAAGTATGAATACAGGCTGAGTCAACCCAATCTCTCTTCATATGACAGTCCTGCCATCCCAGAAATCAGTCTGGTGAACCTTCGCTGCACTCCCTCTATGGCAAGTATATCCTTTCTTAGGCTAACCAGTCTGTCGTTCCCTGTTTTCTCTCCCTCTTTTAAATAGTGGGGTTACATTTGCCACCCTCCAATCGGATTGGACTACTTCACTTTCCATCTCAATGAAGAATTCTATTAAGTTATGCACTTGGCCTGAATTCACTTGAGTTTAGAAGAATGAGAGGGGATCTCATTGAAACATATAAAATTCTGACAGGACTAGTCAGACCGGATGCAGGGAGGATGTTTCCCCTGGATTGGGGGGGTCCAGAACGAGGGGTCACAGTCTCAGGATACGGGGTAGGACAGTTAGGACTGAGATGAGGAGAAATTTCTTCACTGAGGGTGGTGAACCTGTGGAATTCTCTACCACAGAAGGCTGTGGAGGCCAAGTCACTGAATATATTTAAGAAAGAGCTAGATAGATTTCTGGACACGAAAGCATCAAGGGGTATGAGGAGAGAGCGGGAATATGGTATTGAGATAGAGGATCAGCCATGATCATGTTGAATGGCGGAGCAGGTTCGAAGGGCCGAATGGCCTCCTCCTATTTTCTATGTTTCATAGAATCATAGAATCATAGAAGTTACAACATGGAAACAGGCCCTTCGGCCCAACATGTCCATGTCGCCCAGTTTATACCACTAAGCTAGTCCCAATTGCCTGCACTTGGCCCATATCCCTCGATACCCATCTTACCCATGTAACTGTCCAAATGCTTTTTAAAAGACAAAATTGTACCCGCCTCTACTACTGCCTCTGGCAGCTCGTTCCAGACACTCACCACCCTTTGAGTGTAAAAATTGCCCCTCTGGATCCTTTTGTATCTCTACCCTCTCACCTTAAATCTGTGCCCCCTCGTTATAGACTCCCCTACCTTTGGGAAAAGATTTTGACTATCGACCTTATCTATGCCCCTCATTATTTTATAGACTTCTATAAGATCACCCCTTAACCTCCTACTCTCCAGGGAAAAAAGTCCCAGTCTGTCTAACCTCTCCCTGTAAGTCAAACCATCAAGTCCCGGTAGCATCCTAGTAAATCTTTTCTGCACTCTTTCTAGTTTAATAATATCCTTTCTTTGAACAAATAAAAAAAAGACACGTGTTACTGAGGATCTAAACCTGTATGTTTCTGTCTGCTTCTCTCCAGGTCAGTAGAATTCTGTACAGTTTTTCCACTTCTTTTCGCCGATTTTCCAAACAAACAGCAGAAGTAAAAGACATGGGCGACGCAAGTCCTGAGAGTGACAGCTACCACTTCACTGTTACTCTTGAAGTCAAGGAGGATGATGGAAAAGGGAATTTCAGGTGAAATGAAGTTAAAGTGTATGTGATTTCAAAGTGTGCGCAGGGATTATGGTACTTTGGGGATTGACTCCGGTCCCTCACACTTCAAGATGTGTTGCAGTGCAGGCTATTGGTAATGCTACACTGATTGCCCCCTGTCATTTGTCAGTCTTAAAGTAAAAAAAAAAGAAAGAACGACTTGCATTTCTATCGCGCCTTTCACAACCTCAGGACGTCCCAAAGCACTTTACAGCCAATGAAGTACTTTTGAAGCATAGTCACTGTCGTAAAGTAGAAAACGCGGCAGCTAATTTGCGCACACCAAGATCCCACAAAAAAGCAATGAGATAATGACCAGATAATCTGTCTTGGTGATGTTGGTTCAGGGATAAATATTGGCCCAGGACACTGGGGAGAGCTCCCCTGCTCATCTTCAAATGGTGGCCGTGGGATCTTTTCCATCCACCTGAGAGGCAGACAGGGCTTCGGTTTAATGTCTCATCCGAAAGACGGCACTTCTGACACTGCAGCACTCCCTCAGTACTGCACAAGAGTGTCAGCCTAGATTTTGGAGTCTTAAAGTAATGCTTTCCAGTTAAAGAGGAACCCACAAGCCCGCTCTCTGCTTAATTTAGAAGACACTGCTGCCTAAACCCTGCAGCGGTGGTCACCATTTGCATCAACTATTGGGCTATTATGAAGCATCTTCAATATAGAAAATGTCTCATGGAGCTTCACAGAGCAGAATCGATCAGTGAGCATTCATAGACGAGCAGAGAGATAACCATAAGCATGGCCGAAAAAGGGGTTGAGGGAGTTCCAGAGAGTACGGCTGAGTGCTCTGCCACTGAGGGTGGAGTGGGAGGATGCAGAGGGGGCAGACCAAAGGGCACGAGCTGGGAGGTTGGAGAAAGTTGCAGGGGGTATGGACTAATTTATAAATGAGGATGAGGATTTTGAAGTTGATGCGTTGATGGATAGGAAGCTGATGGAGGCTAGAGGACAGGCGATAGACGAACGAGACTTGGTGTGGGATTGAACGTGGGTGCCCAGAGTTTTGGTTGAGTTGGAAAATGTATTTGTGATGGAGCTCAAGAGTCCAGTGAGGAAGTTGAGTCTGGAGGTAGCACAAAGCGTGGATGAAGGTTTGAGCAATGGTGGCTCGAGGTGAGGCTGAGGCAGCTGGAAGTTAGGGGTCTTGGTGATGGATAGGTATGGAATTTGATGTTCAACCAGGAGTCGAACAGGATCCCCAAGTTTACACACGGGGCTGGTAATCATTCCTAATGGCAGAATCCAGTTGTTTTAGGACCCGCCTCTCTCTCGACTCCTAATCAGTGTCAGTGTTACACTCAGCTCTTACGACCATGGACATCATACAAATGGAGCAAAGTAGTCCAGGAGGCAAGGTTAGACATGGTATATTGGTGTTTTTCTTTTTGCATGATGAGGGGGAGAGGAAGGGATCATATAGAAGCATTTTCTCGTCCCATGCTTTCTAATGTTGCTACAATTCTTTGCAGCTGTTTGATTTTTTTTTAAAGGATTATATTAATTTCAGATATTTTGAGAATGACAAGTAGGTTCTTTGCTCCAAAATGCACCAAGCTTCATTTTTACACTGTAAAGTAGTATAAATTGATCCTTTATAAAGTGGTTTCTCTCTGCAGCAATTCTGCATCTATAGGTTGTTTACCAATATCCTTGAGGTTGATTGCACATGTGAACTAACATTCACAGAATGTGCACACCTCACATTCCTGTTACATTTTAAATTCCCCTCGTGTCTCATTATGAGGTCTAGGGAGTGTTGATGCTATTGACAATGCTGGAAACTGAAATAACTCCTGTTGTCTACACAGTGCTGTACCAAAGGACAGAGAGAAATTGTATTTTAAGCTGCGACAGGGGATAGAGAAGAAATTAATTATCAACGTGCAGCAAACATCGAACAGTGAGCTCGCTGTTGAGCGGTAAGCTTCTTATCTTACTTTGTAAAATAACTGTGAAATGCTTCCTATTAAAGACTGCAGTTAAGATGAGCTACAGCTGTGGACAGAGGTGAGTGACTTTCGTTGGCTTCACAACCTCCAGTAGCCTGCCACATGATGGCATTGTATACAATCTCCTAGCCCCGTCCCCATTTCCTGAAGGTGTTGACTGGTGGTGGGAGTCGGCAGCTTCCTGATCTCTTGCTCAGGTGCTCGTTCTTGATGGGTGTGTCCATACAGTGCAAGTCAGCAGGCTGCTCGACCGACCCACCCTCCCGATCCCCACGTACGTGCACCTTCAGTATAACTGTCAGGAGTGCAAACCCTGCCCCCCACCCTCTGCCCAACTCATGGATTCTCAGCACGTAGCATCTCCACTGCTGCCCTGGTTCAATTCTATTTTAAATTCACAAGCTTTCGGAGATTTTCTCCTTCATTTGCCTGAGGAAGGAGGAAGCCTCCGAAAGCTTGTGAATTTAAAATAAAATTGCTGGACTATAACTTGGTGTTGTAAAATTGTTTACAATTGTCAACCCCAGTCCATCACCGGCATCTCCACATCCTGGTTCAATTCAGCAGCGTCTGGGATTGGACTTGAGACATCTGAGTGACATAACTACTCTGCCCTAACCAGGGGAATCATAAGTATATCTTTTGTTAAAACATTTCCAGGGTTATTTTCCCAATGGCTTAGCTTATTAACACATTGTAGCTGAGCCACGCACACCAGGAAGGGTCTCGGATTCAGTCTGTGCTGAATTAGCTGATCTCCACCAGGGTGATGGTGGAGGTTGTGGGGGGGGGGTTCACAATTGGCCTCAGTATCCCTGGATTAGGGAGGGAAACATCAGCCAGGATCTTTGCTCCTGATTGCCATCCAACAACCCCGACTGAAGGTGCATGATTGCTGGGAGTGCGTGCGTGTGTACGTCAGGTGGGGATTGGATTCTGTTGTAATGCAACCCCTCCCCCCACAGTCAAATAGCTTTCCAGCACTCGCGGTCTAGGCTCACACATGCAAAATGCCCACTCGGGCAAAGCACTGGAGGGTGACTATACCCGTGGAAATAGATCCCAGCAAGGAGCTAACATCTTCAGAGGAGGAGAGGAGATTGGTAGAAAAAGATGCAGATGAAAAAAAACAGTACTTTGTTTGCACCGGATGCTGTTTGTGAAGTCTTCTGTGGTGATGCACAATCTCCAGTACTTTTCTGTTGCATAAACTTGTAAATGGCATTTAAGTTTCCTGTATTATTGCACCTTCCTGCTTACCACATTCCTTCACTGGGGATTTCTCCAGTTGCCACCTTAATAGTCGGTGGGACTGTCCTGTTGCACTGCACACGGCAGGACTGTTCCAATAATCGAGAGTCCAGATAAAGAGTTTTCTATAATCAGGTTGATTTACTTTCTGACGCAGTGCAACTGTAATCGTAAAATATTTAAACACATTCTGCCAAAATGAGATGTAGACCAGAAAACCCTTTGAATCTGCTTTTTTTTTCCCCCTCTGGTTTTAAAATTAAATTTACTCGGAATTTCATTTGAAGTTATTCACTAACCTAATTAAATGCTGTCTCACAAACGTATCTCAGTAAATTATGTTAAAAGTATCCTTGAGCTTCTAGATAATGTGGAATGTGTTTTGAGCAGACCATGCTCAGTGTCACAATACAGTGAGTAAATATGATACAGAAGGTGGCATTTATAATAAATACTTGACGTTATATTTTTAGAGGCTTACATAAAAGTTGTATAGAAAAACATTGGGCTGAAATAAGATTTGATAAACTGAAACTCCTCCCCAATGTTTTGATCCCAGTACAAATTTTTGTCTATCAGCACAGTACAAATAATTTCTCAAATAACTTCAAATGAAATTCCAAGTAAATTTAATTTTAAAACCAGAGGGGGAGAAAAAGCAGCTTCAAAGGATTTTCTAGTCTACATCTCATCGTCTAGTTGTGGCCATTAGCTTTTTGTGAGAGCTTACTTGCATCTTGATATTGTTTTCATTGCCCCAACATAGATAAGGTTACAGGAAGAGCAATTATTGGGGTTCAAGGGTCGGTAGGCTAAGATTGCACCAAATGCAAGTCTACTGGAGGAGAGAGAAAGAAAGAACTTATATTTATATAGTGCCGTACCACATTCTCAAGATGCATGAAAGTGCTACGTTTCCAATGAATGTCTTTTTTGAACTGTAATCACTGTTGTTATGTACGCAAGTATGGCAGACATTTTGGACACAGCAAGGTCTTACACTTGAGATAAATGTTGATCTGTTTAGGCAGTGGTATTTGAGAGAGGAATGTTGGCCATGCTCTTCTTCAGAAGCCAGTTGTGTTATGTCCACCTGAGTGAGCAGATGGGGCCTCTGTTTAAGGTTCAAAAGATCGAGGCATAGAGTACAAAAGCAAGGAATTTATGATGAACCTTTATAAAACACGGGTTCGGCCACAATTAGAGTATTGTGTCCAGTTCTGGGCACCTCACTTTAGGAAGGATGTGAAGGCGTTAGAGAGGGTGCAGAAAAGATTTACTGGAATGGCTCCAGGGATGAGGGACTTCAATAACGTGGATACACTGGAGAAGCTGGGGTTGACCAGAGAAGGTTGAGAGGAGTTTTGGCAGATGTTTTCAAAATCATGAAGGGTTTAGATAAAGTAAATGAGAAACTGTTCCCATTGGTGGAAGGGTCGAGAACCAGAGGACACAGATTTATGATTGGCAAAAGAACCAAAGGCGACATGAGGAGAAACTTTTTTAATGCAGCGAGTAGTTATGATCTGGAAAGCGCTGCCTGAAAGGGTGGTGGATGCAGATTCAATTGTGGCTGTCAAAAAGGAATTAGATAAATACTTGCAGGGAAAAAAAATTCAGGACTAGGCGAAAGAGTGGGGGAATGGGACTAACTGAATTGCTCTTACAAGAAGCCAGCATTGGCTTGATGGGCCAAATGGCGGCCATCTTTGCTCTGACCATTTTATGATTCTAATCATTCCTAAAAATGTTGACAAGCTCAAAAGAGCCAGAAGTTGAAATGGCACATTTAACAGTGCACGACAAAATGAGAACTTCAGTCAAAGGAGTGAGAGGTTCAGTTGAGAGAATATTATCCTTCAGCTAGAGAACGAGCGAGAAAAAAGTAGACAGAAAGAAGAGCAAGGCAAGCAGGAACAAGAGAGGGAGCAATGGAAATTCGAGGCCAGCGAGAACAGAAGAACTGCGCCACAGTGAGGTGGAAAAGAAGGAGAGTGTGTGCCAGATTGAGGTGGATGAGAAGGAGAGTGTGTGCCAGATTGAGGTGGAAGAGAAGGAGAGACTGGGCCAGATTGAGGTGGATGAGAAGGAGAGACTGGGCCAGATTGAGGTGGATGAGGAGGAGAGACTGGGCCAGATTGAGGTGGATGAGAAGGAGAGACTGGGCCAGATTGAGGTGGATGAGGAGGAGAGACTGGGCCAGATTGAGGTGGATGAGAAGGAGAGACTGGGCCAGATTGAGGTGGATGAGAAGGAGAGACTGGGCCAGATTGAGGTGGATGAGAAGGAGAGACTGGGCCAGATTGAGGTGGATGAGAAGGAGAGACTGGGCCAGATTGAGGTGGACGAGGAGGAGAGACTGGGCCAGATTGAGGTGGAAGAGGAGTAGAGACTGGGCCAGATTGAGGTGGATGAGAAGGAGAGACTGGGCCAGAGTGAGGTGGAAGAGGAGGAGAAACTGGGCCAGAGTGAGGTGGAAGAGGAGGAGAGACTGGGCCAGTTTGAGGTGGATGAGAAGGAGAGACTGGGCCAGATTGAGGTGGATGAGAAGGAGAGACTGGGCCAGATTGAGGTGGATGAGAAGGAGAGACTGGGCCAGATTGAGGTGGATGAGGAGGAGAGACTGGGCCAGGTTGAGGTGGATGAGGAGGAGAGACTGGGCCAGAGTGAGGTGGATGAGAAGGAGAGACTGGGCCAGATTGAGGTGGAAGAGGAGGAGAAACTGGGCCAGAGTGAGGTGGAAGAGGAGGAGAGACTGGGCCAGAGTGAGGTGGATGAGAATGAGAGACTGGGCCAGATTGAGGTGGATAGGAGGAGAGACTGGGCCAGGTTGAGGTGGAAGAGAAGGAGAGACTGGGCCAGAGTGAGGTGGAAGAGAGGGAGAGACTGGGCCAGAGTGAGGTGGAAGAGAAGGAGAGACTGGGCCAGAGTGAGGTGGATAGGAGGAGAGACTGGGCCAGATTGAGGTGGATGAGAAGGAGAGACTGGGCCAGGTTGAAGTGGAAGAGAAGGAGAGACTGGGCCAGATTGAGGTGGAAGTGGAGGAGAGACCGGGCCAGATTGAGGTGGATGAGAAGGAGAGACTGGGCCAGATTGAGGTGGATGAGAAGGAGAGACTGGGCCAGAGTGAGGTGGAAGAGGAGGAGAGACTGGGCCAGAGTGAGGTGGATGAGGAGGAGAGACTGGGCCAGATTGAGGTGGAAGAGGAGGAGAGACTGGGCCAGATTGAGGTGGAAGAGGAGGAGAGACTGGGCCAGATTGAGGTGGAAGAGAAGGAGAGACTGGGCCAGATTGAGGTGGATGAGAAGGAGAGACTGGGCCAGATTGAGGTGGATGAGAAGGAGAGACTTGGCCAGTTTGAGGTGGAAGAGGAGGAGAGACTGGGCCAGATTGAGGTGGATGAGAAGGAGAGACTGGGCCAGATTGAGGTGGATGAGAAGGAGAGACTGGGCCAGTTTGAGGTGGATGAGAAGGAGAGACTGGGCCAGATTGAGGTGGATGAGAAGGAGAGACTGGCCAGATTGAGGTGGATGAGGAGGAGAGACTGGGCCAGGTTGAGGTGGAAGAGGAGGAGAGACTGGGCCAGAGTGAGGTGGATGAGGAGGAGAGACTGGGCCAGATTGAGGTGGATGAGAAGGAGAGACTGGGCCAGATTGAGGTGGAAGAGGAGGAGAAACTGGGCCAGATTGAGGTGGAAGAGAAGGAGTGACTGGGCCAGATTGAGGTGGAAGAGGAGGAGAGACTGGGCCAGATTGAGGTGGATGAGAAGGAGAGACTGGGCCAGAGTGAGGTGGAAGAGGAGGAGAGACTGGGCCAGATTGAGGTGGATGAGAAGGAGAGACTGGGCCAGATTGAGGTGGATGAGAAGGAGAGACTGGGCCAGGTTGAAGTGGAAGAGAAGGAGAGACTGGGCCAGATTGAGGTGGAAGTGGAGGAGAGACTGGGCCAGATTGAGGTGGAAGAGGAGGAGAGACTGGGCCAGATTGAGGTGGATGAGGAGGAGAGACTGGGCCAGATTGAGGTGGATGAGAAGGAGAGACTGGGCCAGATTGAGGTGGAAGAGGAGGAGAGACTGGGCCAGATTGAGGTGGATGAGAAGGAGAGACTGGGCTAGATTGAGGTGGAAGAGGAGGAGAGACTGGGCCAGATTGAGGTGGAAGAGGAGGAGAGACTGGGCCAGAGTGAGGTGGATGAGGAGGAGAGACTGGGCCAGATTGAGGTGGATAAATCCCAAGGACCGGATGATCTGCATCCCAGGGTTTTGAAAGAGGTGGCTGTAGAGATAGGGGATGCATTGGTTGTCATCTTCCAAAATTCTATAGATTCTGGAATGATTCCTGCAGATTGGAGGGTAGCAAATGTTTATGAAAGGAGGGAGAGAGAAAATAGGGAACTACAGACCTGTATCCTGACATCAGTAGTAGGGAAAATGCTAGAATCTATTATAAAGGATGTGATAACAGGACATTTAGAAAATAATAATAGGATTTGGCAGAGTCAACATGGATTTATGAAAGGGAAATCATGTTTGACAAACCTATTGGAGTTCTTTGAGGATGTAACTGGTAGAATAGATAAGGGGGAACCAGTGGATGTGGTGTATTTGGATTTTCAGAAGGCTTTTGATAAGGTCCCACACAGGAGGTTGGTGAACAAAGTTAGAGCACATGGAATTGGGGGTAATATACTGGCATGGATTGAGAATTGGTTATCAGACAGAAAACAGAGAGTAGAAATAAACAGGTCTTTTTCAGGGTGGCAGGCATTGACTAGTGGGGTACCGCAGGGATCAGTGCTTGGGCCCCAGCTATTCACAATCTATATCAATGATCTGGATGAGGGAACCAAATGTAATATTTCCAAGTTTGCTGATGACACAAAACTAGGTGGGAATGTGAGTTGTGAGGAGGATGCAAAGAGGCTTCAAGGGGATATAGACAGGCTAAGTGAGTGGTCAAGAACATGGCAGATGGAATATAATGTGGAAAAATGTGAAGTTATCCACTTTGGTAGGAAAAACACAAATGCAGAGTATTTTTTAAATGGTGAGAGATTGGGAAATGTTGATGTTCAAAGGGACCTGGGTGTCCTTGTACATGAGTCACTGAGAGCTAACATACAGGTGCAGCAAGCAGTTAGGAAGGCAAATGGTATGTTGGCCTTTATTACAAGAGGATTTGAGTACAGGAGTAAAGATGTCTTACTGCAGTTATACAGGGCCTTGGTGAGACCGCACCTGGAGTATTGTGTACAATTTTGGTCTACTTACCTAAGAAAGGATATACTTGCCATAGAAGGTTCACCAAACTGATTCCTGGGAAGGCAGGAATGTTAAATGAGGAGAGATTGAGTAGACTAGGCCTGTATTCTCTGGAGTTTAGAAGAATGAGAGGTGATCTTGTTGAAACATACAAAATTCTTACAGGGCTCGACAGGGTAGACGCAGGGAGGATGTTTCCCCTGGCTGGGGAGTCTAGAACCAGGGGTCACAGTCTCAGAATAAGGGGCAGGCCATTTAGGACTGAGATGAGGAGAAATTTCTTCACTCAGGATGGTGATTGTTTGGAATTCTCTACCCCAGAGGGCTGTGGAGGCTCAGTCATTGAGTACATTCAAAACAGAGATCGATAGATTTCAAGATATTAAAGGCATCAAGGGATAAGGGTATGGTGCAGGCAAATGATGTTGAGGTAGAAGATCAGCCATGATCTTGTTGAATGGCGGAGCAGGCTCGAGGGGCCAGATGGCCTATTCCTGCTGCTATTTCTTATGTTCTTATATTCCAGACTGAGACCGATGGATATTTGGAAACTCAGGGAATCAAGGGATATGTGGATCAGGCGAGAAAATGGAGTTGAGGTCGAAGATTAGTCATGATCTTACTGAATGGTGGAACAGGGTCGAGGGGCTGTATGGCCTGCTCCTGCTCGCAATTCTTATGCTCTAATGAGAGAGTGCGGCAGGTTGAGATGGAAGAGAAGGAGATAGTGCGCCAGGTTGAGGTGGAAGGGGAGGAGAATCCTTTGTTGCTTGGTCTGTGATAAAGATCCAACTATGGTCTGCTTATAACTTGGCAGTACAGGGCTTCCATTTTAGGTTCATAGCATTAATCATACAATTACATTTCTGGATTTGACTACTTGATTGGATGGTTCCAATTTGTTCTGCACGCCGGAGTACCCTGTGTAACCGAGTACAAGAGGAGATTAAGGGTTCATGTCGTGGTTGATTTGGGTATTTCGTTTTTCTGTCTGATCAGGATTCTGAAAGGAGACTGGATGATCAATACCTGTTGTGAGGCCGTAGCTCTCCCTTTGATGTGGAGTAATTTTGTCACTGCCACCTCTGCTAGGTGAGCCCATGAATGACAACCATTGGTAAAACTGTCATTCCCTGGTTTGGCTTGAGGTTAGAGTAGTGCATCATGCTTGGTTTCCTTTAGTGTAAGTCATTCTTTCTTTCCTTTGCCTCATACATCGACGAGCAATGCAATACTACCTGAATAGGAGGAGGCAGATCAGGAAGTCCAGTCGATTGTTTGTATTCCATGGGGATGAAACATAAGGTCACAGAAAGGATTGGCAAATTGTCTAGAGCGATGAATGTTACCTGGTATTAACGGTTTGGGTAGGACCCAGGATCATGCACAGAGAACCCCATTAGTCAAGGTGGAGAATTTGTACCTCTGTATTTTCAGCACACTCTTTACTTGACTGCCTATCATTGGATACTGGAATGCTTTCAGAGTTGACAGCACTGATTTCATGGTATTTTGTATGTTTAAACACTGATGGGGTAGATTTTGGTCTTCACTGCCTGGGCAGTAATCTGGCAGAGAGGATTGTCCGCCCTTTATACTTTGATTGCATTGATTTCAATGGATTATAGATCAGATCACTCCCATCAAATCACTGCCCTGGCAGTGGAGATGAAAATTTACCCCTGATTTATCATCTCAACTACTATAAGGCCGTTGGTATTTGAAATAAGCAGACAAGTTTCTCTCCTTTTCCTCTCCGTCTCTTAAGTATCTCCGAGTAGGGCTGATTGCGTCAAGTGTGCTGGTCGTCGTCGGTGTGTAAATGCTTTCTTTTTGAATGTTTATTTATCACCCCACCCATGTGCCACCTTCTCTTCTCAGACATTGGGTTTCTTTTGAGCACAAGAACAGAAGGAGGCCGTTCAGCCTCTCTCGCCTTCTCCGCTATTCAGTTAGATCATGGCTGATCTGTACCTCAACTCCATTTATCCCTTGATACACTTACCCAACAAAAACATCAGTCTTGAAATCTCCAATTGTCCCCCAACATCCATGGCCTTTTGGGGGCGAGAATTCCAGATTTCTACTATTTTTTGTATGGAAAAGTGCTTCCTGATTTCCCTCCTAAATAGCCTAGCTCTGATTTTAAGATAGTGTCCCCTTGATCTTGATTCCTCCATCAGAGGAAATAGTTTCTCTGCATCTACCCTATTGAATACTTAAAAAAAAATTTTAAACACCTCAATCTTCTAAACTCAAGGGAATATAAGCCAAGTTTATGCAACCTGTCTTCATAATTTAACCCTCTGAGCCCTGTATCATTCTGGTGAATCTGCGCTGCACCCCCTCCAAGGCCAATATATTCTTCCTGAGGTGTGGTGCCAAAACTGAACGCAGTGCTCTAGGTGGGGACTAACCAAGGCTCTATACAACTGACGTATAATTGGGAAATAAAATTGACACGTAAGTGCCAGCATATAAATGCAGCATTGTTACTACTGTAGTAAATACCTTACCCTCGAAATTGCTTCTTATAATACTTGTTAAAGGCATTGCATGTGTTCTTTGATGTGTGAACCGTCAATAACATACAGAGATTTCACTTAATTACATCCATTTGATCTCAAGTAGCTTCCTGTCATCAGACTCCAGTTCCTGTCCCAAAATGTGATTGAATGGGAGTGTTTGTGCATTAGCGACTAACTGAATTAGCATGGTTCCAAAACCCACTGAGTGAAGAGCCAGAGACAGGCCTTGTGATCTCAGTGTATATTTCCTTTGTAGAGCGCTGTGGAATGTCTTGTATGTTAAATGTGAGTTGTTCTCTCTGTCGCAGATAGTGATGTTGTCACAGATTTACATCAAATCCACTATCCGTAAGCCAACCCGTAATTCTGTGGACAGAAATCGGCCCGCTCCCACGTGCAGAAAATTGCACCCTTTAATGTTAACTGATGGTATGATGTACATTCAATAGAAGATAGTACTGTTTTATTCTGTGTTACTTAATTTCCACCACTAGATGACATTCCAGCCATGGGTAGTTGCAGGAAGCAGTGTCGGAAGCTTCAGAATGGAGGGATTACATTAGCGTTTATCATTTGACAGCTTCACAATATTTTGCTGATAATGTAGGCCATAGCTTGAACTTGTGTATGAAGACATGGGCTGGTATTAAAGTGGAGTGTGGTTGTGGTTTAATTGCTGGAGTTATAGGGGAACATCACACTTTGTTAATCATCAAAAGGCCAGGGGACGTTTCTCACCACCTTGACACAGATGCAGATTTCGTGGTTTAATTTAATAGCGTGAAGCATTTAAGGCTGAAGTTTCCTTCTGTGTTTGAAGTGTTGTATGATATTTGCAGTATTTTGCATTTTCCAGGTGTTTCGGCATGCTCCTGAGCCCAGGGCGAAATATACGGAACAGTGACATGCATTTGCTTGACATGGTGAGTTTGGTGGAGTGAGCAAACTTTTTACATTTGAAGTTGTGATTAACAGGTGAACATACAAAGAAAAGGCAAGAAAAATACCTGTAGCTGGTGGGCAAGGCTTACCCACAGGCAGGGCAAATTCGGCATTTCCACAATACTTTGTGAAACTTGGAGATATTAACATTGCAAGTCTCAGTGGGCATCACTCTCACCTCTGAGTCAGAAGGTCGTGGGTTCAAGTCCCACTCCAGAGACTTGAGCCCATAATCCAGGCTGACACTCCCAGTGTCCAGTACTGAGGGAGTGCTGCACTGACGGAGGTATCGTCTTTCGGATAAAATGTTAAATCGAGGCCCCGTCTGCCCTCTCAGATGGATATAAAAGATCCCACGGCCACTATTTGAAGAAGTAAACAATTTTACAACACCAAGTTGGTGTTGCATATTTGAAGAAGAACAGGGGAGTTCTCCCTGGTGTTCTGGCCAATATTTATCCCTCAACCAACATCACTTTAACAGATTATTTGGTCATTATCACATTGTCACAACCTGGCTGCCGTGTTTCCTACAGTGACTATATTTCAAAAAAGTATTTCATTGGCTGTAAAGCGCTTTGGGGCGTCCTGTGGAAGGCACGTATAAATGCAAGTCCTTTCTTGGGTACTTGCCTCCATTAAACCTGACGTTCTAATCCCTGTTCCTTATTGATTTCCACTCTGCTTGTCAAATCATTGCTTTTACTGTTCTGTTGTGTAATTTGGCAAATTTGTGGATGGATGGAAAACCTGTTGGGGAGCAATAGAGTTTTGATATTGGGAAATAGAAAGAAATATCTTGCATTTATCTGGCACCGTTGACATCCTCAGGACGTCCTGAAGTGCTTCACAGCCGAAGAATTACTTTTGAAGTGCAGTCACCGTTGTTTTTGTAATCTAACTCAGCCAATTTGCGTACAGCAAGATCCCACAGACAGCAACAAGATAAATGACCAGTTAATCTGTTTTTGGTGGCTTCGGCTGAGGAATGAATGTTGGCTCAGGACACGAGGAGAACGCTGTTGCTTTCTTTCCAAAAGTGCCGTTGGATCTTTTACGTCCACCCGAGAGAGCAGATAGGGCCTCGGCCTAATGTCTCATCTGAAAGACGGCATTCATGACAGTGTAGCACTCCCTCAATACTGCACTGTGGTGTTAGCCTAGATTATGTGCTGAAATCTTGAAATGGGGCCTCAAGTCCACGAGCTGCAGACTCCGAGACGAGGGTGCTACCACTGAGCCAAGCTTGGTTTGGCAGGCTTTTCTTTTCATGCAGTGGCTGTTCACCCTCTCACCACCTGCTCATTTTTTTTTTCTGTCTAATTTCACTCAGGAGTCCATGGGAAAAAGCGCTGATGGGAAGTCTTACATCATCACAGGAACGTGGAACCCTAATGGTCCAGCCTTTCAGGCGTTGAATGAGGAGACCCCGAAAGGTAATTCACTGCTGAGAAGCTGCCTGTTGTAATCCACCTCCTTCACTACATTGCTTTGTCAGTCAAAATACTGCACAAAGAGTAATTGACTCTGCCCTGTTCACACTCAAACGTTTGTGTGGGGGGAGCCCTTGCAAACATTAACAGTCCTAGAGGCCCACTGCCCTAATGGCTTCCAGACTACTCATTAGGAAAACGCTGCCGAAAACACTTGCTTTACAGGCAACCGAAATAACTAGAAATATACAAATTAGAGGATCCCCTTGTGGAGCCACTGAGGATTGTAAAGAAAGAAAGACTTGCATTTATATAGCACCTTTCATGACCTCAGTACATCCCAAAGTGCTTTATAGCCAATGAAGTACTTTTGAAGTGTAGTCACTGTTGTTATGTCGGAAATACGGCAACCAATTTGCACACAGCAAGATCCCACAAACAGCAATGAGATAAATAACCAAGTAATCTGTTTTTTTAGTGATGGTTGAGGATAAATATTGGCCAGGATACTGGGGAGAACTCCGCTGCTCATCTTCGAAATAATGTTATGGGATCTTTTACTTCCACCTGAGCGGGCAGACGTGGACTCAGTTTAACTTCTCATCCGAAAGGCGGCACCTCCGACAGTGTAGCACTCCCTCAGTACTGCACTGGGAGCGTCAGCCTGGATTATGTGCTTAAGTCTCTGGATTTGAACCCACAACCTTCTGACTCGGAGGCGAGAGTTACCACCCACTGGGCTACGGCTAGCACATTGGAAACATATGCTCCAGGTTTAAGTATTAATTGGGTGGGGGGTTCGTGGTTTTAACTGAAAGCTGTGTCAGTGGTGAGAGTACATCACTGGTACAGTCTGGGGAACATTAGTTGGGGGCCCATTCTTGGCCTATAGATTCTGTGGAGTTTCTCAATTAGTTCCCATGTACCCAGAGAACTCTTGTGAACTTTAAGCCTCTTGATGATCTTAGTGAACTAAGTTTTTACCTGAAAAAAGTGTTAGTTTTTTTTTGTCACGGTTACGTTGAAGCTTCTGGTAACATGTAAAGAAGTAACACTGTACCTTAAAAGGGGCAAAGTCAAAGGGAAATAAAAATGAGATAAAACCAACAGAAACTGCAGGAAGAAAGTAGACAGGGTAGAATAACAAGAGACAGAGGAGGCTGCTCAATATATACTGATTTGCTGGGGTAGGTCCATGCTCAGCCTCGGCCACTGCTGAGTGGAGGTGAGGTATGCATACTGAAAGAGGAAGGACCCAGAAAGAGGGGAGGTACATCCAGTGACAGAGTAAGTGATCAAGCAAAGATGAGCACTCGGTGACTGAGGAAGGGGATAGATTTTGGTGAAGGTTTGTCTGGTGGCTGAGGAAGGGGATGTGTTTGGATGAAGGTTTGTCTGGTGAATGAGGAAGGGGATGTGTTTGGGTGCAGGTTTGTCTGGTGAATGAGGAAGGGGATGTGTTTGGGTGAAGGTTTGTCTGGTGAATGAGGAAGGGGATGTGTTTGGGTGAAGGTTTGTCTGGTGAATGAGGAAGGGGATGTGTTTGGGTGAAGGTTTGTCTGGTGAATGAGGAGGGGGATGTGTTTGGGTGAAGGTTTGTCTGGTGAATGAGGAAGGGGATGTGTTTGGGTGAAGGTTTGTCTGGTGAATGAGGAAGGGGATGTGTTTGGGTGAAGGTTTGTCTGGTGAATGAGGAAGGGGATGTGTTTGGGTGAAGGTTTGTCTGGTGAATGAGGAAGGGGATGTGTTTGGGTGAAGGTTTGTCTGGTGAATGAGGAAGGGGATGTGTTTGGGTGAAGGTTTGTCTGGTGAATGAGGAAGGGGATGTGTTTGGGTGAAGGTTTGTCTGGTGAATGAGGAGGGGGATGTGTTTGGGTGAAGGTTTGTCTGGTGAATGAGGAAGGGGATGTGTTTGGGTGAAGGTTTGTCTGGTGAATGAGGAAGGGGATGTGTTTGGGTGAAGGTTTGTCTGGTGAATGAGGAAGGGGATGTGTTTGGGTGAAGGTTTGTCTGGTGAATGAGGAAGGGGATGTGTTTGGGTGAAGGTTTGTCTGGTGAATGAGGAAGGGGATGTGTTTGGGTGAAGGTTTGTCTGGTGAATGAGGAGGGGGATGTGTTTGGGTGAAGGTTTGTCTGGTGAATGAGGAAGGGGATGTGTTTGGGTGAAGGTTTGTCTGGTGAATGAGGAAGGGGATGTGTTTGGGTGAAGGTTTGTCTGGTGAATGAGGAAGGGGATGTGTTTGGGTGAAGGTTTGTCTGGTGAATGAGGAGGGGGATGTGTTTGGGTGAAGGTTTGTCTGGTGAATGAGGAAGGGGATGTGTTTGGGTGAAGGTTTGTCTGGTGAATGAGGAAGGGGATGTGTTTGGGTGAAGGTTTGTCTGGTGAATGAGGAAGGGGATGTGTTTGGGTGAAGGTTTACCTTGTGTTGAAGCAAGGGCTGGGTGGAAGTCAAGGGGAGTTGGATGTTGGTGACAGAGCAAGAGGCCAAGTGGAGGTGCGGTGCTCTGTGACCAAGGAGACAGCCTATTAACATGGGTAGGGAATTGTTTAGGGGGTAGGAGACAGAGAGTAGAGATAATGGGTACGTACTCCCATTGGCAGGATGTGACCAGTGGTGTCCCCCAGGGATCTGTACTGGAACCTCAGCTTTTCATTATATTTATCAATGACCTGGATGAAGGAATAGAGAGCCGTATATCCAAGTTTGCTGATGACACTAAGTTAGGCAGCACAGTAAGTAGTGGAGATGGGAGCAGAAAGTTACAAAGGGACATTGATAGATTAAATAAATGGGCAAAACTGTGGCAAATGGAGATCAGTGTGGGGAAGTGTGAGGTCATCCACTTTGGACCTAAGAAAGATAGATCAGAGTATTTTCTAAACGGTGAGAAGCTCGGAACTGTGGAGGAGCAGAGAGATTCAGAGGCCCAAGTACAGAAATCACTAAACGCTAGTGGACAGGTACAAAAAATAATTAAAAAGGCTGATGGAATATTGGCCTTTATCTCAAGGGGGATACAAAGAGGTGAAGTTATGTTACAGTTGTACAGAACTCTGGTTAGACCCCATCTGGAGACTGTGTTCAGTTCTGGGCACCGCACCTCAGGAAGGATATATCGGCCTTGGAGGGGGTGCAGCGCAGATTCACCAGAATGATACTGGGGCTAAAAGGGTTAAATTATGAGACCAGGCTTGTATTCCCTTGAGTATAGAAGATCTAATTGAGGTGTTTAAGATGATTAAAGGATTTGATAGGGTAGATAGAGAGAAACTATTTCCTCCGGTGGGGGGAGTCCAGAACAAGGGGGCATCACCTTAAAATTAGAGCCAGGCTGTTCAGAGGTGATGTCAGGAAGCATTTCTTCACACAAAGGGGAGTGGGAATCTGGAACTCTCTCCCCCAAAATGCTGTTGAGGCTGGGGGGGTCAATCGAAAATTTCAAAACTGAGATAGATAGATTTTTGTCAGGTAAGCGTATTAAGGGTTACAGAATCAAGGCAGGTAGATGGAGTTAAGATACAGATCAGCCATGATCGAACTGAATGGCGGAACAGGCTCGAGGGGCTGAATGGCCTCCTCCTGTTCCTCTGTTCCAAGGAAGGAGGCAAGCCAGGTGACAGATGGAGATGGAGCAAGAAGGTGATGGAGAAAACAAAAGTGAAATGGAATTGGCTTCGACACTTGAATGTCTCAGAGGCTTGTTGCAGGGCAGGGGCAGGGTGGTGGTGGTATTGTTAGGGCCTGTAGATGGTCTGTGCCTTGAATGGAAAGGTAACTGTAAAGGGCAGTAAATGCAGTTCTAGCAACATAATAAAACTGAAAACTGCAATAATAGCCTGATGTATATTGTGCAAAGACAATACCGATTGACTTATCGCAGCTTGGTTTTTGTTTTACTCACAGATAAGAGGGTGTACATGACTGTAGCAGTGGACTTGGTAATCACAGAGGTGGTAGAACCAGTGCGGTTTCTGTTGGAGACGGTGGTCCGTGTGTATCCAACCAACGAGAGGTTCTGGTACTTCAGCAGAAAAACCTTCAGGGAAGCATTTTACATGAAGCTGAAACAGGTACGGGTTTTAAAAAGAAAACAAAGGCGCCAGCTCTCTCGTATTTTGTAGAAGGGAAGTATTTTGTGAATGGCAACTGAGCTGTTGCTGGGCAATATCCGGGAACAACTTAACCACATGTAGTATGATTTGAGTGTCGTAAGTCTACAGAAAATGTCTAAGCGGCTGTGCAAATTCTGGTTTCTGTGCCCGCGAGCCGCCTGCCCCGGCGCCGTGCCCGCGAGCCGCCTGCCCCGGCGCCGTGCCCGCGAGCCGCCTGCCCCGGCGCCGAGGGATCTTCTAGATTTACTCGCTTGGAAAGATATCGACAGCTCCCATGAAACATTCCAGATAACTGGTACCATTATGGAGCTGTGGGCTGGAGCAAGCGGGACTGATGAATGAGTATGATAGCTGTTTAATGTTTTCTGATTAGCTCTGTTGTAATTGGCTTGTCTTGATTTCTGCAGTGACAACTCTAGTATGAAATCAAGCTATTAGTGCTTGGCATTATCAGCATTACATTCAACAGCCATCGATAATTGTCAATTGGATCCCAAGCGTACTGTTAATCACATGCTTCCTTACCCTTTGTACCCTCTCACTCGCCTGATCCCTTTCACTTGTTGGACCGAGTATAAAGCTCTTGAAGCCGCCACTTGTGAGGAATTGCATGGTTTAGGCACTAATATAAGGCCGTGGAGGGTTTGAGGTTAAATTAGTTATGGGGCTGAAATTGTGTTGTTGCGCGTGATCTAACCCAGACAATGTGGACAAGGAACAAATACTGAAACATAGCTGCCCCATATAAGGCAATTTCCAGCTTAGTGACATGCAGCATGGTGTATTCAAGCTTAGAATACTGGAAGTTTTAAGGCTGCTGCTGCACCACCATTTAGTTACTGGGGATTTCCTACATAAATTCCCCACATGTCACAACAACGAGATTTATAAATATTTTATTATCCAAGGAAGGTGGGGCCGATTAAGAACCAAAAAGGAGATCATCTTGTGGAGGCAGAGGGCAAGTATGAGGTACTTAATAAGTACTTTGCATCTGTCTTCACTAAAGAGGAAGATATTGCCAATGTCACAGTAAAGGAGGAGATGATAGAGAAATTGGATCGGATAAAAATAGACAAAGATGAGGTACTAAAAAGATTGGCAGTACTCAAAAGTAGAAAAGTCACCTGGTCCAGATGGGATGCACCCCAGGTTGTTGAGGGAAGTAAGGGTGGAAATTGCAGAGGCTCTGGCCACAATCTTCCACTCCTCCTTGGATATGGGAGCGGTGCTAGAGCTGGGGGGGGAGGGGGGGTTGCAAATTTCACACCCTTTTTCAAAAAAGGGGAGAGAGATAAACCAGGTAACTACAGGCCAGTCAACCTAACATCGGTGGTGGGGAAACGTCTAGAGAAAATAATCCAGGACAAATTTAATTGTCACTTGGAAGAATATGGGTTAATAAATAAGGGTCAACAAGGATTTGTTAAAGACAAATCGTGTTTGACTAACTTGATTGAGTTCTTTGATGCAGTAACGGAGAGGGTTGATGAGGGTAATGCGGTTGATGTTGTGTATATGGACTTTCAGAAGGCATTTGATAAAGTGCCACATAATAGACTTGTTAGCAAAATTGAAGTCCATGGGATTAAAGGGACAGTGGCAGCTTGGATACAAAATTGGCTAAGGGACAGAAAGCAGAGAGTAGTGGTGAATGGTTATTTTTCAGACTGCAGGGAAGTATACAGTGGTGTTCCCCAGGGGTCAGTATTAGGACCACTGCTCTTTTTGATATATATTAATGACCTGGACTTGGATAAAGGGGGCATAATTTCAAAGTTGCAAATAACACAAAGCTTGGAAATGCAGTAAACAATGAGGAGGATAATAACAGACTTCAGGAGGACATGGACAGACTGGTGAAATGGGCAGACGCATGGCAGATGAAATTTAACGCAGAGAAGTGTGAAGTGATACATTTGGGAAGGAAAAATGAGGAGAGGCAATATAAATTAAATGGTACAATTTTAAAGGGGGTGCAGGAACAGAGAGACCTGGGGGTGTATGTACACAAATCTTTGAAGGTGGCAGGACAGGTTGATAAAGCTGTTAAAAAGGCATACAGGATCCTAGGCTTTATAAATAGAGGCATAGAGTACAAAAGCAAGGAAGTTATGCTAAACCTTTATAAAACACTGGTTAGGCCTCAGCTGGAGTATTGTGTCTGATCCTGGGCACCATACTTTAGGAAGGATGTCAAGGCCTTAGAGAGGGTGCAGAAGAGATTTACTAGAATGGTTCCAGGGATGAGGGAACATACGAATTAAGAGCAGGAGTAGGCCATTCGGCCCCTCGAGCCTCCTCTGCCATTTGATAAGCTCATGGCTGACCTGATTGTGACCTCAACCCTACCTTCCCATCTACCTACTATAACCTTTGACTCCCTTGTTAATCAGGAATCTGTCTAACTCAGCCTTAAAAATATTCAATGACCCTGCCTCCACCGCTCTCTGGGGAAGGGAGTTCCACAGACTCACGACCCTCTGAGAGAAAAAATTTCTCCTCATCTCCGCCTTAAATGCGAGACCCCTTATTTTTAAACTGTGGTCTCTAGTTCTGGTCTCTTCCACAAGGGGAAACATCCCCTCAGCATCTACCCCGTTAAGTCCCCTCAGGATCTTATATGTTTCAATAAGATCACACCTCATTCTTCTAAACTCCAGTGTATACAGGCCCAACTTGTCCAACCTTTCCTCATAAGATAATCCCCTCATCCCAGGAATCAGTCGAGTGAATCATCTCTGAACTGCCTCTAAAGCAATTCTGTATTTTCTTAAATAAGGAGACCAAAACGGCACACAGTATTCTAGATGTGATCTCACCAATGCCCTGTACAACTGCAGCAAAACATCTCTACTTTTATATTCCATTCCCCTTGCAATAAATGACAACATTCCATTTGCAAAATAATTGGCAAAAAAGGCCAGAGGGTGGAGATGAGAAATATTTTTTACTCAGCGAGTTGTTATGACCTGGAATACACTGCCTGAAAGGGTGTTGGAAGCAGATTCAGTGGTAACTTTCAAAAGGGAATTAGATCTCTACTTAAAATGGAAAAAATTGCAGGGCTATGAGGAAAGAGCAGGGCAATGGGACTATTTGGTAGCACTTCCAGAGAGCCAGCACAGGCACGATGGGCCGAATGGCCTCCTTCTATGCTGTACAATTCTATGAATCTTCCTCCCCATTCCCCTGACAGGACTGATGTTGATGGGGTACAGATCCATCTTCCTGTACATCATCTGTGTATGAGTCTGTACATCGTGTATTGGCAGGCCTTTTAATGGGGCAGGGGGAGGATTTGAATGACTGAATAGTTCCCCGATGAGTCCAAACCCCTCCTCACCAATGTCCACACAAGCACGCTTTCCTGCAGGGGTCAATGGCTAGCAAGCGGGAGTGGGACACTTCCCTCCATGGTGGAGGGGGATGACTGAGGCCAATTTTACTGCTCCAACCGCATCCTAAGGAGTGGGGCAGTTCTCTACCGCTTCCATGTTCACTTCCATTCACAACTCCTCCAATAATAAAGCAGCCTACGCCAGCCTACAGCAAAACTTGGATATCATCCAGCTTGGACTGACAAGTGGCAGGTGTAATACTCCTGCCACAGAAGTGCCAGTCAGTGACCATCTCCAGCAAGAAAAGGCCTAACCATGTCCCCCTGACGTTCAACAGCGCTACCTCGCAGAGTCCCCCGATATCAACATCTTTGGGGTCACCCTGATCAGAAGCTTAACTGGACCAGATGTATCAACCATGTGGCTCCAAGAGCAGGGCACAAGTCGGGTGCTCTTCCATGAGTGGCTCACTTCCTGACCCCTCACAGCCTCTCCACCATCTACAAGGCTCAAACCACAGGTGTGGTGGAAGCAGATTCACTAGTAACTTTCAAAAGGGCATTGGATATATACATGAAAAGGAGTAATTTGCAGGGTAATAGGAAAAGAGCAGGGGAGTGGGACTAACTGGATAGCTCTTTCAAAGAGCTGGCACAGGCATGATGGGCTGAATGGCCTCCTGCGCTCTATGATTCTACTTGTGATGGAATACTCACAACTCACCTGGATGGGCAGAACCTGAACAGCGTGGAAGAAATTCAGCACCACCCAGGACAAAGCAGACTGTTCGACCAGCACCTCTGCCACTGGACTGTGCGCACGCCCTCCATCACCGGCGCACTGTGGCTGCAGTATGCAGTATCTACAGGATGTACTGCAGCAACTCGACAAGGTTACTTTGACAGCACCTCCCAGCCCTATCTCTGTGAACTAAAAGAGTAGCAAAATTATGGGAGCACCATTGTCTCCCAAGTTCCCCTCGAGCTCACGCACCATCCTGACTTGGACATAGACTTCCATTCCTTCATCATCGCTGGTTCAGTATCCTGGAATTCCCTACTCAACACCATTGTGGGAGCACTGTCACCACAAGTAATGAAGCGGTGCAAGGAGAAGACCAGCAACTTCTGCACGGAGCAGCTAGGGATGGGCAATACATACAGGCTTGCCAGCGTCGCCCATATCCTGAGGGGAAAGAAACGAACTCAGCAGAGACCTTCTGGTATTTATCCCGTATCCTAACTCGCACCAAGCCCCGTTCACCCATCACCCCTGTGCTCGCTGACCTACATTGACTCCTGGTCCAGCAACGCCTCAAATTTAAAATTCTCATCCTTGTCTTCAAATCCCTCTATAGCCTCGCCCCTCCCTATCTCTGTAACCTCCTCCCTATCTCTGTAACCTCCTCCCTATCTCTGTAACCTCCTCCCTATCTCTGTAACCCTCCTCCCTATCTCTGTAACCTCCTCCCTATCTCTGTAACCTCCTCCCTATCTCTGTAACCTCCTCCCTATCTCTGTAACCTCCTCCCTATCTCTGTAACCCCCCTCCCTATCTCTGTAACCTCCTCCCTATCTCTGTAACCTCCTCCCTATCTCTGTAACCTCCTCCCTATCTCTGTAACCCTCCTCCCTATCTCTGTAACCCCCCTCCCTATCTCTGTAACCTCCTCCCTATCTCTGTAACCTCCTCCCTATCTCTGTAACCTCCTCCCTATCTCTGTAACCTCCTCCCTATCTCTGTAACCTCCTCCCTATCTCTGTAACCTCCTCCCTATCTCTGTAACCTCCTCCCTATCTCTGTAACCTCCTCCCTATCTCTGTAACCTCCTCCCTATCTCTGTAACCTCCTCCCTATCTCTGTAACCCTCCTCCCTATCTCTGTAACCTCCTCCCTATCTCTGTAACCCTCCTCCCTATCTCTGTAACCCCCCTCCCTATCTCTGTAACCCCCCTCCCTATCTCTGTAACCTCCTCCCTATCTCTGTAACCTCCTCCCTATCTCTGTAACCTCCTCCCTATCTCTGTAACCTCCTCCCTATCTCTGTAACCTCCTCCCTAAATCAACCCACCCGTTCTTGGGGTTTAAAATCACCCCCCTAGTCTCCATATTATAGAAAAGATATGGAGGCATTGAAGAGGGTGCAAAAAGATTTACAAGGATTCTATAAGGATGATAGCAGAACTGAGAGGATATACTTATTCGAAAAGACTGTACAGGCTGGGGCTCTTTTCTCTAGAAAAGGGAAGGCTGAGGGGTGACCTGATAGAAATGAAAGCGTTTGACTTGTGGGGAACTTCAAAACTAGAGGCCATAAATATAAAATAGTCGCTAATAAATCCAATAGGTAATTCAGGAGAAACTTCTTTACCCAGAGAGTGGTTAGAATGTGGAACGCACTACCACAAGGAGTAGTTGAGGCAAATAGCATAGATATATTTAAGAGGAAGCTAGATAAACATATGAGGGAGAAAGAAATAGAAGGATATGCTGATATGGGTAGATGAAGTAGGGAGGGAGGAGGCTCGTGTGGAGCATATACCAGTTGGACCGAAAGTCCTGTTTCTGTGCTGTAGTCTCGATGTAACCCTCCGAGATCTCTGCGCTCCTCCAATTCTGGCCTCTTAAGCATTCCCGATTTTTATCGCTCCACCATTGGCGGCCATGCCTTTAGCCACCTAGATTCTGAGCTCTGGAATTCCCTCCATAAACCTCTTTCCTCCATCTCCTTCTTAAAACCTTATTTGACCATCTCCTTCTTAAAACCTTCTTATTTGACTAAGCTTTTGGTCATCTAGCCTAATTTCTCCTTATGTGGCTCGGTGTCACATTTTGTCTGATAATGCTCCTGTGAAGTGCCTTGGGACGTTTTACTCTGGTAAAGGCGCTATATAAATGCAACTCGCTGTTGTATGGCTTGATGTTACACTACGGTGTATTTACCCAGCAGGCTGTTGGGGAAGTCTGAAACCAGCTGTGTGACGGAACAGTGTAGTTTTGAGCCATACTGGCCTCACTTTTTTAAAAAAAAAGAAAATTACCCTTTTGAAACCATAGAAACATTTTTGTAGGTTACGCCCTCAGTATGAATCCTGATAATTACAGTGTGATAAAGGCAGTGGCAGGCTGAGCGCCTTCTTTTCGCAATGATTTTTACAACGGAATGAATGAATTTGCAATGAAATTACTGGTCATGAATCATTCTTGAGAGTTTAACCAGTTATTTTTAGCATGGAGCAGCTGGGTTTATTTTAATATTCTGGTTGTTTTAAGTTTTCTCAGAGTATGATTTATGTTCCTTGCTTGGTATGAAGCTGTTACAGAAGTCATTATAAACCCGAGTCGGGTGGACAATGCAGTAAACTCACAAGGCACTACTTAGTACATTTACATTTCAAAGCACTTCTACTTTGGCTTACAGACCAGTTCACTTGATTGGCACCCCATCCACCACCGTAAACATTCACTCCCTTCACCAGCGCACAGTGGCTGCAGTGTGTACCATCCACAGGATGCATTGCAGCAACTCGCCAAGGCTTCTTCGATAGCACCTCCCAAACCCGCGACCTCTACCACCTAGAAGGATAAGGGCAGCAGGCACATGGGAACAACACCACCTGCACGTTCCCCTCCAAGTCACACACCATCCCGACTTGGAAATATATCACCGTTCCTTCATCGTCACTGGGTCAAAATCCTGGAACTCCCCTCCTAACAGCACTGTGGGAGAACCTTCACCACACGGACTGCAGCGGTTCAAGAAGGCGGCTCACCACCACCTTCTCAAGGGCAATTAGGGATGGGCAATAAATGCCGGCCTCGCCAGCGACGCCCACATCATGAACGAATATAAAAAAAACCTCACACTTGTGGTTTGTATGAAAATGGACTAAATCTAGTTCGCATTTTTTGGTGTGAATTTTGTGATTGTCGTAGCAGTGGAGAATGAAACACTTGAGTGCCTGAAATTGAAAGTGTCACCATCAAACACTCCCAGGACAGGCATAACACAGGTCTAGATACAGAGTAAAGCTCCCTCTACACTGTCCCATCAAACACTCCCAGGACAGGCATAACACAGGTCTAGATACAGAGTAAAGCTCCCTCTACACTGTCCCATCAAACACTCCCAGGGCAGGTACAGCAAGGGTTAGATACAGAGTAAAGCTCCCTCTACACTGTCCCATCAAACACTCCCAGGGCAGGTACAGCACGGGTTAGATACAGAGTAAAGCTCCCTCTACACTGTCCCATCAAACACTCCCAGGGCAGGTACAGGATTAGATACAGAGTAAAGCTCCCTCTACACTGTCCCATCAAACACTCCCAGGACAGGTACAGCACGGGTTAGATACAGAGTAAAGCTCCCTCTACACTGTCCCATCAAACACTCCCAGGGCAGGTACAGCACGGGTTAGATACAGAGTAAAGCTCACTCTACACTGTCCCATCAAACACTCCCAGGGCAGGTAGAATAGGGGCTAGATACAAAGTTAAGTAGTTAATGTGCAGATCCAAAAAACTGATGATTTGAAAAAAAAATTAAATTATAAAACTAGAGAAAATAATATAATTAGAGTAGTCCATCTTTGAAACAGCCAATGTGCAGTGAAAAGTTAGTGGCTGGAGGCTGACACTGTATGGGGCTGAATGGCTTCAGGCCGCTGTTGTGTGGAGTGGGATGGGGTGCGATAGATTGCCTGTTGTGTGGAATGAGGTGGGGTGTGATAGATTGCCTGTTGTGTGGAACGGGGTGGGTTGCGATAGATTGCCTGTTGTGTGGAACGGGGTGGGTTGCGATAGATTGCCTGTTGTGTGGAACGGGGTGGGGTGCGATAGATTGCCTGTTGTGTGGAACGGGGTGGGTTGCGATAGATTGCCTGTTGTGTGGAACGGGGTGGGGTGCGATAGATTGCCTGTTGTGTGGAACGGGGTGGGTTGCGATAGATTGCCTGTTGTGTGGAACGGGGTGGGTTGCGATAGATTGCCTGTTGTGTGGAACGGGGTGGGGTGCGATAGATTGCCTGTTGTGTGGAACGGGGTGGGGTGCGATAGATTGCCTGTTGTGTGGAACGGGGTGGGGTGCGATAGATTGCCTGTTGTGTGGAACGGGGTGGGGTGCGATAGATTGCCTGTTGTGTGGAATGAGGTGGGGTGTGATAGATTGCCTGTTGTGTGGAACGGGGTGGGTTGCGATAGATTGCCTGTTGTGTGGAACGGGGTGGGGTGCGATAGATTGCCTGTTGTGTGGAACGGGGTGGGGTGCGATAGATTGCCTGTTGTGTGGAATGAGGTGGGGTGTGATAGATTGCCTGTTGTGTGGAATGAGGTGGGGTGTGATAGATTGCCTGTTGTGTGGAACGGGGTGGGGTGTGATAGATTGCCTGTTGTGTGGAACGGGGTGGGTTGCGATAGATTGCCTGTTGTGTGGAACGGGGTGGGTTGCGATAGATTGCCTGTTGTGTGGAGCGGGGTGGGGTGTGATAGATTGCCTGTTGTGTGGAACGGGGTGGGGTGTGATAGATTGCCTGTTGTGTGGAACGGGGTGGGGTGTGATAGATTGCCTGTTGTGTGGAACGGGGTGGGTTGCGATAGATTGCCTGTTGTGTGGAACGGGGTGGGTTGCGATAGATTGCCTGTTTGGAACGGGGTGGGTTGTGATAGATTGCCTGTTGTGTGGAATGGGGTGGGGTGCGATAGATTGCCTGTTGTGTGGAGTGGGGTGGGGTGGGGTGCGATAGATTGCCTGTTGTGTGGAGTGGGGTGGGGTGGGGTGTGATAGATTGCCTGTTGTGTGGAGTGGGATGGGGTGGGGTGGGATGGGGTGGGGTGGGGTGCGATGCGATAGATTGCCTGTTGTGTGGGGTGGGGTGGGATGGGGTGGGGTGGGGTGCGATGCGATAGATTGCCTGTTGTGTGGAGTGGGGTGGGGTGGGGTGCGATAGATTGCCTGTTGTGTGGAGTGGGATGGGGTGGGGTGGGGTGCGATAGATTGCCTGTTGTGTGGAGTGGGGTGGGGTGGGATGGGGTGGGGTGGGATGGGGTGGGGTGGGGTGCGATGCGATAGATTGCCTGTTGTGTGGAGTGGGGTGGGGTGGGGTGGGATGGGGCGGGGTGGGGTGGCTGGGGAGTTTGCCTTCATGGATGCTGTGCTGAAACAACCCACGTTTCAGCCGAGCCTTTGAACAACACGCTGTATAGTTGCAGCTGGCTTAGAGTACTGACCATAATGAGAGGTCAATTTCTCGGCTATTACACCACCTAGTACCGAGGACACACACATTGTAGAGAGTACTCCCAATACTAAGGAGCACCAGTCCTTAGCCACAGTCCGCCTAATCCCATACATGCAGAATAGAGGAGGTAAGTCTCCCGACCAGGAGTCACAGCATTTTCTGCCCATTGTGTGCTTTCACGTAGTAAGGTGCATACTTTGCCTTGGAGAGCTGAACTGCAGCAAAACGTGCCACTATACTTTGTGTATTGGGTGAGATTTGTCTACCAACGTACAATCTTGTCCATCACAGAGGATGTGCAAATGCCTGCGGTATGGCTCTGGGATGTTTGGTGCTCTGGACATGAGTCGGATCACCCAATCTATCTTGCATTTGGAAAAGTATATTGTGTTTTAAAACAAAAATGTTTAATTTTTGGGTATTTTAATTAAACTGTTTTTGCTCTCAGCGGTAGTTCCTGTAAGCAGACTGTTAGCCACAAGCTATGTTCTTATTCCTAGTATGCCTTGATTTGAGGGTTAGTGATTACTCCACCTTTTAGTAATTTGCAAACTGGATTAAGAGTAGTCTTTTAAAGGAAAGAACTTGCTTTTATATCATGCCTTTCATGACCTCAGGACGTCCTAAAGCGCTTCACAACTAATGAAGTACTTTTGAAGTGTGGTCACTGTTGTAATGTAGGAAGCACGGCAGCCAATTTGTGCACAGCAAGATCCCACAAACAGCAATGTGATAATGACCAGATAATCTGTTTTAGTGATGTTGGTTGAGGGATAAATATTGGCCCAGGACACCGGGGAGAACTCCCCTGCTCTTCTTCCAGTAGTGCCATGGAATCTTTTACATCCACCTGGGGGCAGGTGGGGCCTCGGTTTAACGTCTCATCTGAAAGATGCCACTTCTGACAGTACAGCACCCCCTCAGTACTGCACTGGGAGTGTCAGCCTGGATTATGTGCTCAAGTCTCTGAGGCGAGAGTGCTACCACTGAGCCACGGCTGACACAAAGAGAGGTCAAAAGACTGCCTGCAATGACGTTTAATATAGAGGGTTGATTGCATCACACGGTGAGAGCAGCATCGATATCTTGGCGATATCAATGATCGCAAGTCAACCTGATTGACAAAAGGTGACATTTCAGCTGAAATCCACTGGGGAAGTGGAAATGGATTTTGGCAGATACACTGCCATAAACAAGCAGCACGAGGGTGAAAGCCTCGAGAGAAACCGAACTTCGAGGCTGGTGTATCCAATTAACCAGTCAATAATCTTACTACTGTTTGTGAGCTTTGATGTGTGCCAATTGGATGCCACGTTTGTCTTCAAAACAACAGTGACTGCTCTTCAAAATTAACTCACTGGATGTTCAGTGCTTCGGGATGTCCCGAGGATGTGAATGTCACTACGTAAACACAAGGCCTTTCTTTGCCTATTAGGGTCAGGCCTTTGAGCCAAGCAGTAAAGCTGAAAAGGAAAAGTGCAATTGCTAGAAACTGCAGCAAAAAGCAAAAGACACTGTAAATACACAGGAGGTCCACCAACGTCTGTAAAGGGAAGGGGCAGCTTCCCGTTGAGACGAGGCACTTTGTCAGAATTCGGTTCTCCATCAGAAATGGTTTTTTTTTCAGATGCTGACAGATCTGCTGTTTAATAACGAGACTTGTGTTTTTTATGGTCTTTTTATGGGTTTATTTTCATCTCCCCTGATTCGGTAATTCAGAGCCGGCTTCAGCCAACGTGCAACCACAAGCAGCAGCAGATGGGGAGTTTAATTTGCCGTGGGCCTTAGTTGCCTCCAGTCACTGGTTAATTTCCTTGGTGCACTCTTGGACTAATTATGCTGCCATTGAGTGCTCATTCTATCTGTGCAACACACAGTATTGCAGGGAGACTTGTGCACAGGTTGACGAAGGACCAAAAAGGGAAAATGCGGCCGATGTCAGTCGACCTCTGGAAGAGAAAGCTGGGTTAACGATTCAGAATTTCTGATTGGGATAGTTTTCACTGTAACCCACGCTGTACAGTCATTGGGATAGTTTGCACTGTAATCCACGCTGTACAGTCATTGGGTTAGTTTGCACTGTAATCCACGCTGTACAGTCACTGGGATAGTTTGCACTGTAATCCACACCATACAGTCATTGGGTTAGTTTTCACTGTAATCCACACCGTACAGTCATTGGGTTAGTTTTCACTGTAATCCATACTGTACAGTCATTGGGTTAGTTTTCACTGTAATCCACACCGTACAGTCATTGGGATAGTTTTCACTGTAATCCACGCTGTACAGTCACTGGGATAGTTTTCACTGTAATCCACGCTGTACAGTCACTGGGATAGTTTTCACTGTAATCCACACTGTACAGTTATTGGGATAGTTTTCAGTGTAATCCACGCTGTACAGTCACTGGGATAGTTTTCACTGTAATCCACACTGTACAGTCACTGGGATAGTTTTCACTGTAATCCACACTGTACAGTCACTGGGATAGTTTTCACTGTAATCCACACCGTACAGTCACTGGGATAGTTTTCACTGTAATCCACACTGTACAGTCACTGGGATAGTTTGCACTGTAATCCACGCTGTACAGTCACTGGGATAGTTTGCACTGTAATCCACACTGTACAGTCACTGGGATAGTTTTCACTGTAATCCACACTGTACAGTTATTGGGATAGTTTTCACTGTAATCCACACCGTACAGTCACTGGGATAGTTTTCACTGTAATCCACGCTGTACAGTCACTGGGATAGTTTGCACTGTAATCCACACTGTACAGTCATTGGGATAGTTTTCACTGTAATCCACACTGTACAGTCACTGGGATAGTTTTCACTGTAATCCACACTGTACAGTCACTGGGATAGTTTGCACTGAATTCCACACTGTACAGTTATTGGGATAGTTTTCACTGTAATCCACACCGTACAGTCACTGGGATAGTTTTCACTGTAATCCACGCTGTACAGTCACTGGGATAGTTTGCACTGTAATCCACACTGTACAGTCATTGGGATAGTTTTCACTGTAATCCACACTGTACAGTCACTGGGATAGTTTGCACTGTAATCCACACTGTACAGTCATTGGGATAGTTTTCACTGTAATCCACACTGTATGGTCTCTGGGATAGTTTTCACTGTAATCCACACTGTACGGTCACTGGGATAGTTTTCACTGTAATCCACACTGTACAGTCACTGGGATAGTTTGCACTGTAATCCACACTGTACGGTCACTGGGATAGTTTTCACTGTAATCCACACTGTACGGTCACTGGGATAGTTTTCACTGTAATCCACACTGTACAGTCACTGGGATAGTTTTCACTGTAATCCACGCTGTACGGTCACTGGGATAGTTTTCACTGTAATCCACACTGTACAGTCACTGGGATAGTTTTCACTGTAATCCACACTGTATGGTCTCTGGGATAGTTTTCACTGTAATCCACACTGTATGGTCTCTGGGATAGTTTTCACTGTAATCCACACTGTACGGTCACTGGGATAGTTTTCACTGTAATCCACACTGTACGGTCACTGGGATAGTTTTCACTGTAATCCACACTGTACAGTCACTGGGATAGTTTTCACTGTAATCCACGCTGTACGGTCACTGGGATAGTTTTCACTGTAATCCACACTGTACAGTCACTGGGATAGTTTTCACTGTAATCCACACTGTATGGTCTCTGGGATAGTTTTCACTGTAATCCACGCTGTATGGTCTCTGGGATAGTTTTCACTGTAATCCACACTGTATGGTCTCTGGGATAGTTTTCACTGTAATCCACGCTGTACAGTCACTGGGTTAGTTTTCACTGTAATCCACACTGTACAGTCATTGGGATAATTTTCACTGTAATCCACACTGTACAGTCACTGGGATAGTTTTCACTGTAATCCACACTGTACAGTCACTGGGATAGTTTTCACTGTAATCCACACTGTACAGTCATTGGGATAGTTTTCAGTGTAATCCACGCTGTACAGTCACTGGGATAGTTTTCAGTGTAATCCACACTGTACAGTCATTGGGATAGTTTTCACTGTAATCCACACTGTACAGTCATTGGGATAGTTTTCAGTGTAATCCACACTGTACAGTCATTGGGATAGTTTTCACTGTAATCCACACTGTACAGTCATTGGGATAGTTTTCAGTGTAATCCACACTGTACAGTCACTGGGATAGTTTTCAGTGTAATCCACACTGTACAGTCATTGGGATAGTTTTCACTGTAATCCACACTGTACAGTCATTGGGATAGTTTTCACTGTAATCCACACTGTACAGTCATTGGGATAGTTTTCACTGTAATCCACACTGTACAGTCATTGGGATAGTTTTCACTGTAATCCACACTGTACAGTCATTGGGATAGTTTTCACTGTAATCCACACTGTACAGTCATTGGGATAGTTTTCAGTGTAATCCACACTGTACAGTCATTGGGATAGTTTTCAGTGTAATCCACACCGTACAGTCACTGGGATAGTTTTCACTGTAATCCACACCGTACAGTCACTGGGATAGTTTTCACTGTAATCCACACCGTACAGTCACTGGGATAGTTTTCACTGTAATCCACACCGTACAGTCATTGAGATAGTTTTCACTGTAATTCACGCTGTACAGTCACTGGGATAGTTTTCAGTGTAATCCATGCCGTACAGTCATTGGGATAGTTTTCAGTGTAATCCACACCGTACAGTCACTGGGATAGTTTTCAGTGTAATCCATGCCGTACAGTCATTGGGATAGTTTTCAGTGTAATCCATGCCGTACAGTCATTGGGATAGTTTTCAGTGTAATCCACACCGTACAGTCACTGGGATAGTTTTCACTGTAATCCACGCTGTACGGTCACTGGGATAGTTTTCACTGTAATCCACACTGTACAGTCACTGGGATAGTTTTCACTGTAATCCACACTGTATGGTCTCTGGGATAGTTTTCACTGTAATCCACGCTGTATGGTCTCTGGGATAGTTTTCACTGTAATCCACACTGTATGGTCTCTGGGATAGTTTTCACTGTAATCCACGCTGTACAGTCACTGGGTTAGTTTTCACTGTAATCCACACTGTACAGTCATTGGGATAATTTTCACTGTAATCCACACTGTACAGTCACTGGGATAGTTTTCACTGTAATCCACACTGTACAGTCACTGGGATAGTTTTCACTGTAATCCACACTGTACAGTCATTGGGATAGTTTTCAGTGTAATCCACGCTGTACAGTCACTGGGATAGTTTTCAGTGTAATCCACACTGTACAGTCATTGGGATAGTTTTCACTGTAATCCACACTGTACAGTCATTGGGATAGTTTTCAGTGTAATCCACACTGTACAGTCATTGGGATAGTTTTCACTGTAATCCACACTGTACAGTCATTGGGATAGTTTTCAGTGTAATCCACACTGTACAGTCACTGGGATAGTTTTCAGTGTAATCCACACTGTACAGTCATTGGGATAGTTTTCACTGTAATCCACACTGTACAGTCATTGGGATAGTTTTCACTGTAATCCACACTGTACAGTCATTGGGATAGTTTTCACTGTAATCCACACTGTACAGTCATTGGGATAGTTTTCACTGTAATCCACACTGTACAGTCATTGGGATAGTTTTCACTGTAATCCACACTGTACAGTCATTGGGATAGTTTTCAGTGTAATCCACACTGTACAGTCATTGGGATAGTTTTCAGTGTAATCCACACCGTACAGTCACTGGGATAGTTTTCACTGTAATCCACACCGTACAGTCACTGGGATAGTTTTCACTGTAATCCACACCGTACAGTCACTGGGATAGTTTTCACTGTAATCCACACCGTACAGTCATTGAGATAGTTTTCACTGTAATTCACGCTGTACAGTCACTGGGATAGTTTTCAGTGTAATCCATGCCGTACAGTCATTGGGATAGTTTTCAGTGTAATCCACACCGTACAGTCACTGGGATAGTTTTCAGTGTAATCCATGCCGTACAGTCATTGGGATAGTTTTCAGTGTAATCCATGCCGTACAGTCATTGGGATAGTTTTCAGTGTAATCCACACCGTACAGTCACTGGGATAGTTTTCAGTGTAATCCATGCCGTACAGTCATTGGGATAGTTTTCACTGTAATCCACATGGCAGAGCTGCACTAAATATGTCGTGTTACCTCACTTATTGGAAACTTTGCTATGAATGACTTTAGAGAGCTTCTTTATGGCGTTGTTAGTAAAGGATGAAATCAGAGCAATAGCGAGAAAGGATATTGGCTCAGAAAATCAAGATGTAGAATCAGTCTGGGTGGAGTTAAGAAGCACCAAGGGGCAGAAAACACTGGTAGGAGTTGTCTGTCGGCCTCCAAACAGTAGCGGTAATGTAGGAGATTGGATCAAACAGGAAATTAGAGATTCATGTAACAAGGGTACTACAGTAATCATGGGTGACTTTAATCTACATATAGACTGGCCAAACCAAATTAGCAATAATACTGTGGAGGATGAATTCCTGGAGTGTGTACAAGATGGTTTTTTAGACTAGTACTTTGAGGAGCCAACCAGGGAACAGGCTATTCTAGATTGGGTATTGTGCAATGAGAAGGGGTTAATTAATAATCTTATTGTGCGGGGTCCTTTCGGGAAGAGTGACCATAACATGATAGAATTCTTCATTATGATAGAAAGTGAAGTAGTCCAATCCGAAACTAGGGTCCTAAATCCAAACAGGAAACTATGGAGGTATGAGGAGTGAGTTGGCTGTGATAGATTGGGGAGCTTCATTAAAAGGCATGACGGTGGATAGGCAATGGTTAACATTTAAGGAACGAATGCATGAATTGCAACAATTATACATTCCTTTCTGGTGCAAAAACACAAAAGGAATTGCGGCCCAACCACGGCTAACAAAAGAAATTAAGGATAGTATTAGATCCAAAGAGGAGTCATATAAAGTTGCCAGAAAAAGTAGCAAAACCTGAGGATTGGGAGCAGTTTAGAATTCAGCAAAAAAGGACCAAGAGATTGACTAAGAGGGGAAAAATAGAGTATGAGAGTAAACTTGCAAGGAACATTAAAGTGGACTGTAAAAGCTTCTACAAGTATGTAAAAAGAAAAAGATTAGTGAAGACAAATGTAGGTCCCTTACAGTCAGAAACAGGAGAATTTATAATGGGGAACAGGGAACTGGCAGAGCAATTAAAAAAATATTTTGGTTCTTTCTTCATGGAAGACGACGCAAATAACTTCCCAGAAATGCTCGGGAACCAAGGGACTAGTGAGAAGGAGGAATTAAAGGAAATTAGTATTAGTAAAAAAATAGTGCTGGAGAAATTAATGGGACTGAAAGCTGATAAATCCCCAGGGCCTGATAATCTGCATCCCAGAGTACTAAAAGAGGTAGCCATGGAAATAGTGGATGCATTAGTTGTCATCTTCCAAAATTCTATAGATTATGGAACAGTTCCTGCAGATTGGAGGGTGGCAAATGTAACCCCACTATTTAAAAAAGGAGGGAGAGAGAAAACAGGGAACTACAAACCGGTTAGCCTAACATCAGTAATAGGGAAAATGCTAGAGTCTATTATAAAGGATGTGATAACAGGACTCTTAGAAATATCAGTGGGATTAGACAAAGTCAACATGGATTTATGAAAGGGAAATCATGTTTAACAAACCTACTGGAGTTTTTTGAGGATGTAACTGGTAGAATAGATAAGGGAGAACCAATGGATATGGTTTATTTGGATTTTCAGAACGCCTTTGATAAGGTCCCACACGAGGTTAGTGTGCAAAATTAAAGCACAAGGGATTGGGGGGAATATACTGGCAAGGATTGGAAATTGGTTAACAGACAGAAAACAGAGAGTAGGAATAAATGTGTCTTTTTCGGGGTGGCAGGCAGTGACTAGTGGGGTACCGCAGGGATCAGAGCTTGGGCCCCAGCTATTCACAATATATATCAATGATTTGGATGAGGGAACCAAATGTAATATTTCCAAGTTTGCTGACGACACCAAACTAGGTGGGATTGTGAGTTGTGAGGAGGATGCAAAGAGGCTTCAAGGCGATTTAGACAAGTTGAGTGAGTGGGCAAATACATGGCAGATGCAGTATAATGTGGATAAATGTGAAGTTATCCACTTCGGAAGGAAAAACAAAAAACAGAGTATTAGTTAAACGGAGATAGATTGGGAAATGTTGATGTACAAAGGGACCTGGGTGTCCTTGTACACCAGTCACTGAAAGCACACATGCAGGTGCAGCAAGCAGTTAGGAAGGCAAATGGTACGTTGGCTTTCGTTGCAAGAGGATTTGAGTACAGGAGCAAGGATGTCTTACTGCAGTGATACAGGGCCTTGGTGAGACCACACCTGGAATATTGTGTGCAGTTTTGGTCTCCTTACCTAAGAAAGGATATACTTGCCATAGAGGGAGTGCAGCGAAGGTTCACCAGACTGATTCCTGGGATGGCAGGACTGTCGTATGAGGAGTGTTTGGGTCGACTCGGCTTGTATTCACTTGAGTTTAGAAGAATGAGAGGGGCTCTCATTGAAACATATAAAATTCTGACAGGGCTAGACAGACTGGATGCAGGGAGGATGTTTCCCCTGGCTGGGGGGGTCCAGAACGAGGGGTCACAGTCTCAGGATACGGGGTAGGACAGTTAGGACTGAGATGAGGAGAAATTTCTTCGCTCAGGGTGGTGAACCTGTGGAATTCTCTACCACAGAAGGCAGTGGAGGCCAAGTCACTGAATATATTTAAGAAGGAGCTGGATAGATTTCTAGACACAAAAGGCATCAAGGGGTATGGGGAGAGAGTGAGAATATGGTATTGAGATAGAGGATCAGACACGATTTGATTGAATGGCGGAGCAGGCTCGAAGGGCCAAATGGTCTATTCCTGCTCCTATTTTCTATGTATCAATGTTTTTAGTTCTAATTGAATTGAGACCGTACAAATTCTAAACTGTTCACCAATTGAACTGATACCCTACCGCCACCAAATCCCACGCACCCATCTCCCTAGTACTTGCTGACCTACATTGGCTCCCAATCCCTCAAACCTTCAAGTTTAAAATTCGCAACCTCGTGTTTAAATTCCTTCATGGCCTTGCCCCTCCCTATCTCTGTAACCCCCTTCCCCCTACACACCCCACCCCTGAACTTCCCATTTCTCCAACTCTGGCCTCTTGCGCATTCACTTCCCCCTTTCACCCCACCATTGGCAGCCTTGTCTTTGGCTGCTTAGGCCCTATGCTGTGCAGTTCCCTCCCTAAACCTTGGCACGTTGCCTCTCCACCTTTATGTCCCTCTATAAAACCCACCACTTTGACCAGGCTTTTGGTCACCACTCCTAATATCTCTTCCTTTGACTCAGTATCCATTTTTGCACCTCTGTGAAGCTGCTTTGGACGTTTTTCTATGTTAAAGGTGCCAGATATAAATGCAAGTTGTGGTTGTTATCGTTAAACTCCACTAAAGGATCTTATTCAATCAATATAGAATCATAGAATCATAGAAGTTTACAACATGGAAACAGGCCCTTCGGCCCAACATATCCATGTCGCCCAGTTTATACCACTAAGCTAGTCCCAATTGCCTGCACTTGGCCCATATCCCTCTATACCCATCTTACCCATGTAACTCTCCAAATGCTTTTTAAAAGACAAAATTGTACCCGCCTCTACTACTGCCTCTGGCAGCTCGTTCCAGACACTCACCACCCTGAGTGAAAAAATTGCTCCTCTGGACCCTTTTGTATCTCTCCCCTCTCACCTTAAATCTATGCCCCCTCGTTATAGACTCCCCTACCTTTGGGAAAAGATTTTGACTATCTACCTTATCTATGCCCCTCATTATTTTATAGACTTCTATAAGATCACCCCTAAACCTCCTAATCTCCAGGGAAAAAAGTCTCAGTCTATCCAACCTCTCCCTATAAGTCAAACCATCAAGTCCCGGTAGCATCCTAGTAAATCTTTTCTGCACTCTTTCTAGTTTAATAATATCCTTTCTATAATAGGGTGACCAGAACTGTACACAGTATTCCAAGTGTGGCCTTACTAATGTCTTGTACAACTTCAACAAGACATCCCAACTCCTGTATTCAATGTTCTGACCAATGAAACCAAGCATGCTGAATGCCTTCTTCACCACCCTATCCACCTGTGACTCCACTTTCAAGGAGCTATGAACCTGTACTCCTCGATCTCTTTGTTCTATAACTCTTCCCAACGCCCTACCATTAACGGAGTAGGTCCTGGCCCGATTCGATCTACCAAAATGCATCACCTCACATTTATCTAAATTAAACTCCATCTGCCATTCATCGGCCCACTGGCCCAATTTATCAAGATCCCGTTGCAATCCTAGATAACCTTCTTCACTGTCCACAATGCCACCAATCTTGGTGTCATCTGCAAACTTACTAACCATGCCTCCTAAATTCTCATCCAAATCATTAATATAAATAACAAATAACAGCGGACCCAGCACCGATCCCTGAGGCACACCGCTGGTCACAGGCCTCCAGTTTGAAAAACAACCCTCTACAACCACCCTCTGTCCTCTGTCGTCAATCCAATTTTGTATCCAATTGGCTACCTCACCTTGGATCCCGTGAGATTTAACCTTATGTAACAACCTACCATGCGGTACCTTGTCAAAGGCTTTGCTAAAGTGCTAAATATGTTGATTTGTTGACATTTTGCAGAGTTCTCAGACTCGTGCGTCTCTAATATTTTTCATTATGCAGTGTTTCAGTTCCAGGCAGTGTTTGCACCCTCATGGTTTTCAGTGTTATTACAAACCTGGGTTCTTAGCAGAAATATCAGATTACATTGCCCTCCTTTTGCAGGAAACCCAAGTTTAGTGGCAGTGCTGCATATTATGCTGCAGTGGCATAGCGAACAAGCACAGCTAATAAAACAAACACAATCCGAGTTTGCAAGCAACCTGTAAGAAAACCGTCCAGTAAAGCTCCAGAGTAAGAGTGGGAATCGAGTTCTAGCTAGCAGAAGCAATGCCTTAACCTTAATCGTGCGTCTTGGTGGGCATACAATGATAGTATTTTCAAATAGTGCACCTAATCTAAAGACACCGGAAGTTTGCAAGGCGAGGAGTTGCATCTAAATATTGCTGGTGTGTGATCCGAATTCGCCAGCTCAGTAGCGTTTACGAACAAATGCATTGACCGTCACTCCTTAAAAAGGAGCTTCGATCTGTAAAATCATTGACCTGAGGAGGGCAGTGTGGTCCAAATTTAGTGGGATCTGCTGACAATTTGCAGCTGAGCCAGAGATTCCCCAATACAATTGAGGTAAGTGCACTTCCCACTTGAGGGGAAACCCTGTCCCCACATCACAGCAAAGACTCGGAGGGACGCAGGGGAATAAAAGTCACTCATGGTTAGCTTTTCCTTTTATAAATTAAAAAATTTATCTCTCATGCTATTGCTCAGTAAAATATAAATCTTGTCTCTCTTCCTGTACCCATGTCTGTGTTTCTCTCGTACTCTCTTTGCCCTGCTTTGTGTCTGTTTTTATTCTTCCATCCCTTCTCTTGTTTTCACACATTTTCTCTCAATGTTGTTTCTTTACTGGTCCGTTTGTTTCTGACTCTCATTTTCGCTCTTATTTCCCCCCTCATTTTTTGCAAGTGTATGCGTCAGTCTGCCGCTTCCCTTCTGTTCATTTTGTATTTCTGTATGCATACGTTTCTGTGTTTTACACTCGCGCATACGTTTCTGTGTTTTACACTCGTGCATACGTTTCTGTGTTTTACACTCGCGCATACGTTTCTGTGTTTTACACTCGCGCATACATTTCTGTATGTTTTGCACTGTATGCATATGTTTGTGTTATGATTTGCGCTGTGTATGCTTGCTATGTGTACCAAGTCTGCCTACTTCCACCTCCGTAACATCGCCCATCTCCCTCATCCATGCCTTTGTTACCTCTAGACTCGACTATTCCAGTGCTCTCCTGGCTGGCAGACCTCCCGCCTTGTACCCTCCATAAACTTGAGCTCATCCAAAACTCTGCTGCCCGTATCCTAACTCGCACCAAGTCCTGTTCACCCATCACCCCTGTGCTCGCTGACTTACATTTGCTCCCGGTCCGGAACGCCTCGATTTTAAAATTCTCATCCTTGTTGTCAAATCCCTCCATGGCCTCACCCCTCCCTATTTCTGTAACCTCCTCCAGCCCTACAACCCTCCTAGATCTCAACACTCCTTCAATTCTGACCTATTGGGGTTGCCCATTTTTAATTGCTCCACCATTGGCGGCCGTGCCTTCAGCTGCCTAGGTCCTAAGCTCTGGAATTCCCTCCCTAAACCTCTCCGCCCCTCTCCCCTCCTTTAAGACACTCCTTAAAACCTACTTCTTTGACCAATGTTTTAGTCACCTGTACCAGTATCTCCTTATGTGGCTCGGTGACCAATTTTGTTTGATTACGCTCCTGTGAAGCGCCTTGGGAAGTTTTACTATGTGAAAGGCGCTACAAAACTCACATCCTGCTGTGCCCCTGATTTGAGGAGCAGGGCTTGGAGGTGGGAAAGAGATGACGGGGGATGTTGGCGGAGAAGAGAGGATCCTAGGGAAGTAGGGCTGGTCCTAAAGCTCCTGAAACTGCTGTGAGAAAGTTGGGGGAGGAGAGGGAATGAGTGGAGAAGGTCCGGAACACTTGGAATGGTCCTTGGTCGGAGCGAGTGGAGCTACAGCACTCTGGCCAGGTTTGAGTGGGAATGATTAAGGATGAGGAGTGGAGTTGAGGCTTGGAGCTGGTTGTGGGTGAAGCAGAGGTCGGGCAGAAGGTTGAAATACCCGGGGTAGAGAATTAGTTGGCAGTGGGGGGAAGGGAACTTTTGCGGTGGCCAAAAACTGGCTGGCAATTTTTTTCTTAACATCCTGATTGATTTGTGGTGTCACATGGTTTGCACGGACACATGTTGGGATCTGATTGATTTGTGGTGTCACGTGGTTTGCACGGACACATGTTGGGATCTGATTGATTTGTGGTGTCACGTGGTTTGCACGGACACGTGTTGGGATCTGATTGATTTGTGGTGTCACATGGCTTGCACGGACACGTGTTGGGATCTGATTGATTTGTGGCCACATGGTTTGCACGGACACGTGTTGGGATCTGATTGATTTGTGGTGTCACATGGTTTGCACGGACACGTGTTGGGATCTGATTGGTTTGTGGTCACATGGTTTGCACGGACACGTGTTGGGATCTGATTGATTTGTGGTGTCACATGGTTTGCACGGACATATGTTGGGATCTGATTGATTTGTGGTGTCACGTGGCTTGCACGGACACATGTTGGGATCTGATTGATTTGTGGTGTCACATGGCTTGCACGGACACGTGTTGGGATCTGATTGATTTGTGGTGTCACATGGCTTGCACGGACATGTGTTGGGATCTGATTGATTTGTGGTGTCACATGGCTTGCACGGACACGTGTTGGGATCTGATTGATTTGTGGTGTCACATGGCTTGCACGGACATGTGTTGGGATCTGATTGATTTGTGGTCACGTGGTTTGCACGGACACATGTTGGGATCTGATTGATTTGTGGTCACGTGGCTTGCACGGACACATGTTGGTATCCACTTGACCACTTGAAAGGGACAAAACAGGATTGAATTGGTCCGTGTTAACGACTTAATGCCACAGACCAACTCATGACATGATAGTATTGCAGTGTTAGATATAGACGGTATTACAAACGGATACACAACCTGTGATTATATAGGCAGGTAGGCCATTACTGTAAAATAAAGACTCTCGTTCATATAGCACCTTTCGCAACCTCGGGACGTCCCAAAGTGCTTTACAGCCAATGAAGTACTTTTAAAGTGTAGTCACTGTTGTAATGTAGGAAGCACGGCAGCCAATTTGCTCACAGCAAGATCCCACAAACAGCAATGTAATAATGACCAGATCATCTGTTTGTGATGTAGGCTGTTACTGTGATCTGATGGAATCTGTTTAAATGCCTTTGCTATGGGAATAATGGCAAATTGGCAGATGGTATTTTTAGTGACAAAACCTATTTACTGTCCTGAATTACTATGCTTATTGTACCATTTCAGTACCATCAATCATTTTCGTGGCCTCAAACAGGTTCATTTTGTTCCAATGGCTTAACGAGAGTTTTTTTCTTTTGCAGTCGGAAGGCAAAGACCACGCAGGCACTGGTGACACGATGTATGAAGTGGTGTCCCTGCAGAAGCAGTCTGAGAGAGATGGAGCTGCTCCTGCTATATCTGGCTTTATGCTGTATCATGGGAGGCAGGCCAGCGTGACCCTCTCCCCTCAGGATGACGAGGAAGAAGAAGGTATGTAACGAGGTTTTAAAAAAAAAAACGTTGTTCTTGAATTGAGCTGTGGGTAAAACATTTGTATAAAGACAACATTGTTATACAAGGCATTGGATATATGATGCATGTTTATTGTCAGTGGGCAGCAGCGTTCAGTGGCTGCTGCAAAACCTATTGGAAGTAAAAACCCCATGCCCTCTGACCCAGAGCAAAGCCAGTATTTAAAAAAAAAACCTCTATATATTTGATTCAGGATATTATCACTGACTTAGAGAACATAAGAAATAGGAGCAGGAGTAGACCATACGGCCCCTCGAGCCTGCTCCACCATTCAATCAGATCGTGGCTGATCTTCGACCTCAACTCCACTTTTTAGAGCAGTGATGTCCAATACGTTAGCCACTAGCCACATGCGGCTAATTGGGAATCGAGATTTGGCGAATTGCATTTCTGATCAATAAATATAGAAATGAGTAATATACCCCATCGTTGGGCATGTGACCCCAATACTCATTTGCACGGCGTATGCATGTTTTGATCGCTGTGAGTTCTTTACTTCCTTGGCTACTGAACGGTAGTAAATGTTAAGTAAATATACATGTGAGGTATCTTGGGAGTGTATGCGAGGCGCTTTCTACTAAAATTAGTGCGTGTGGCTGAAACGGTGGCACCGTAGCCACCTAGCCTGTGGCTAGTCAGCGATATCTATTGGACAATGCTGACTTAGAGTCAATGGACACGTGCCGCCACTCGCTGGTTAAACTGGAGGCGTTAGCAAACAAATGCTCGGCAAACTGCACGGTTGTGTGAAACGCATTGTCACTTGTTTGTAATGGCACCGTGACAGAAAAATAGCCCACGGCTACTGCTTCCCAAACCTGGAGAAGATGTAGCAAACCGAAGGATTGTGAAGTTTTTTTTTAACATAATAGGGTTGTATCTTGATTTTGGTTCAGTAATAATGGTCAAAGTAGGAAGTCTCCGTGCTGTCCACGATGGGTACAAAGTCACAGTGCCTCTTTCCCAGCCTTTTCTGCAGACCTGTAGATTTGAAGGGAACAGCTTCTGAGGCGCTTTGTCAGAATTTGTGGCCGTTGATATTTATTCATGCTGTCTGTTCGGTGATTCCAAACGACCCGCGGATGAAATATATATTCCTCTATCCTTGATCTTTTGCATGTATCATCATCTTGACATGAATGCTCATAGAATCATACCGCACAGGAGGCCATTCAGCCCATCGTCACTAAACCTTTTGACGATCTGGTGCCCAGAATAAAATGGCCTCAGCAGTGAAGTTACAACGATATATTTCGACTGGTGGTCAAATGGCTTTGAGATGTCACCCAGGAATTGTTTAGCTTCACCGATAACCGCATCACATTGATGAGCAATTTTGAATGAGCGACCACACTCAGATCCTTTTCTTTCTCTACCCCTGCTATTGAACGCCCTTTCATTGTGCACAGTGTTTTAAGCTCTAGTTCACACCCAACTGATCCTTGAGCACGTGTCTGCCAACCCACCGGTTGCCTTCTCTACCTGATGGGTAGTGCGTGGCACTTTTACTTGATGTTTTTTCTTGATTTTACCATTTGGGTTTGATCTCTGTTTATTTTTGTTCATAACAGCTTGAGTTGGCCAACCCCTCCCTGACTTAATAGTGGTACCTGCCCGTACCAGGGGTATTCAATATTTAGGCAGGGCAGGCAAAAAGGGAAAGGAGGTGGGGCAGCATTGTTAGTCAAGGAGGAAATCAATGCAATAGTGAGGAAGGATATTGGCTCGGAAAATCACAATGTGGAATCTGTATGGGTGGAGCTAAGAAACACCAAGGGGCAGAAAACGTTGGTGGGGGTTGTCTATAGGCCCCCAAACAGTAGTGGAGATGTAGGGGAGGGCATTAAACTGGAAATTAGAGACGCATGCAAGAAGGGTACAACTATAATCATGGGTTACTTTAATCTACATATAGATTGGTCAAACCAAATTAGCAATAATACTGTGGGGGAGGAATTCCTGGAGTGTGTACGTGATGGTTTTCTAAACCAATACATTGAGGAACCAACTAGAGAACAGGCGATCCTAGACTGGGTATTGTGCAATGAGAAAGGATTAATTAACAATCTTGTTGTGCGGGGTCCCTGAGGGAAGAGCGACCATAACATGATAGAATTCCTCATTAAGATGGAGAGTGAAGTAGTTGAATCCGAAACTAGGGTCCTGAATCTAAATAAAGGAAATTACGAAAGTATGAGGTGTGAGTTGACTATAATAGATTGGGGAACTTTACTAAAAGGGATGACGGTGGATAGGCAATGGCTAATATTTAAAGAATGTGTGCAGGAATTACAACAATTATTTATTCCTGTCTGGCGCAAAAATAAAACAGGAAAGGTGGCTCAACCGTGGCTTACAAAAGAAATTAGGGATAGTATTAGATCCAAAGAGGAGACATATAAAATTGCCAGAAAAAGCGGCAAGCCTGAGGATTGGGAGCAGTTCAGAATTCAGCAAAGGAGGACAAAGAGATTGATGAAGAGGGGAAAAATAGAGTATGAGAGTAAACTAGCAGGGAACATAAAAACTGACTGTAAAAGCTTCTATAAATATGTCAAGAGAAAAAGATTAGTGAAGACAAATGTAGGTCCCTTACAGTCAGAAATGGGGGAAATTATAATGGGGAACAAAGAAATGGCAGAATAATTAAACACATACTTTGGTTCTGTCTTCACAAAGGAGGACACAAATAACCTCCCGGAAATGTTAGAGAACCAAGGGTCTAGTGAGAGGGAGGAACTGAAGGAGACCAGTATTAGTAAAAAAATAGTGCTAGGGAAATTAATGGGACTAAAGGCTGACAAATCCCTAGGGCCTGATAATCTATATCCCAAAGTACTAAAGGAAGTGGCCCTGGAAATAGTGGATGCATTGGTGATCATCTTCCAAAATTCTATAGACTCTGGACAGATTGGAGGGTGGCAAATGTAACCCCACTATTTAAAAAAGGAGGGAGAGAAAAAACAGGGAATTACAGACCAGTTAGCCTAACATCAGTAGTGGGGAAAATGCTAGAGTCAATTATAAAAGATGTGATAACAGAACACCTGGAGGGCATTAACGGGATTGGACAAAGTCAGCATGGGTTTATGAAAGGGAAATCATGCTTAACAAATCTACTGGAGTTTTTTGAGGATGTAACTAGTAGAATAGATAGGGGAGAACCAGTGGTGTACTTGGATTTTCAGAAGGCTTTTGATAAGGTCCCACACAAGAGGTTAGTGTGCAAAATTAAAGCACATGGGATTGGGGGGAATATACTGGCATGGATTGAGAATTGGTTAACAGACAGGACACAGAGAATAGGAATAAACGGGTCTTTTTCCGGGTGGCAGGCAGTGACTAGTGGGGTACCGCAGGGATCAGTGCTTGGGCCCCAGCTATTCACAATTTATATCAATGATTTGGATGAGGGAACTAAATGTAACATTTCCAAGTTTGCAGACGACACTAAGCTGGGGTGGAATGTGAGCTGTGAGGAGGATGCAAAGAGGCTCCAATGTGATTTAGACAAGTTGGGTGAGTGGGCAAGAACATGGCAGATGCAGTATAAAGTGGATAAATGTGAGGTTATCCACTTTGGTTGTAAAAACAGAAAGGCAGATTATTATCTGAATGGTGATAGATTGGGAAAAGGGGAGGTGCAACGAGACCTGGGTGTCCTTGTACACCAGTCGCTGAAAGCGAGCATTCAGGTGCAGCAAGCAGTTAGGAAGTGAATGGTATGTTGGCCTTCGTTGCAAGAGGATTTGAGTACAGGAGCAGGGATGTCTAACTGCAGTTGCACAGGGCCTTGGTGTGACCACATCTTGGAGTATTGTGTGCAGTTTTGGCCTCCTTATCTGTGGAAGGATGTCCTTGCCATGAAGGGAGTGCAACGAAGGTTTACCGGACTGATTCCTGGGATGGCAGGACTGACGTATGAGGAGAGATTGGGTCGACTAGGCCTGTATTCACTAGAGGTTAGAAGAATGAGGCGATCTCATTGAATCATAGAGTCATAGAGTTATACAGCACGGATAGAGGCCCTTCGGCCCATCGTGTCCGCGCCGGCCATCAAGCCCTGTCTACTCTAATCCCATATTCCAGCATTTGGTCCGTAGCCTTGTATGCTATGGCATTTCAAGTGCTCATCCAAATGCTTCTTGAATGTTGTGAGGGTTCCTGCCTCCACAACCCTTTCAGGCAGTGAGTTCCAGACTCCAACCACCCTCTGGGTGAAAAAGTTCTCTCAAATCCCCTCTAAACCTCCCACCTTTTACCTTGAATCTATGTCCCCTTGTTATAGAACCCTCAACTAAGGGAAAAAGCTCCTTAGTATCCATCCTATCTGTGCCCCTCATAATTTTGTACACCTCAATCATGTCCCCCCTCAGCCTCCTCTGCTCCAAGGAAAACAAACCCAATCTTCCCAGTCTCTCTTCATAGCTGAAGCGCTCCAGCCTTGGTAACATCCTGGTGAATCTCCTCTGCACCCTCTCCAAAGCGATCACATCCTTCCTGTAGTGTGGCGACCAGAACTGCACAGTACTCCAGCTGTGGCCTAACCAGTGTTTTATACAGCTCCATCATAACCTCCTTGCACTTATATTCTATGCCTCGGCTAATAAAGGCAAGTATCCCATATGCCTTCTTTACCACCTTATCTACCTGTTCCGCCGCCTTCAGGGATCTGTGAACTTGCACACCAAGATCCCTCTGACCCTCTGTCTTGCCTAGGGTCCTCCCATTCATTGTGTATTCCCTTGCCTTGTTAGTCCCTCCAAAGTGCATCACCTCGCACTTTTCCGGGTTAAATTCCATTTGCCACTGTTCCGCCCATCTGACCAACCCATCTATATCGTCCTGCAGACTGAGGCTATCCTCCTCGCTATTTACCACCCTACCAATTTTTGTATCATCAGCGAACTTACTGATCATACCTTTTACATTCATATCCAAGTCATTAATGTAGACCACAAACAGCAAGGGACCCAGCACCGATCCCTGTGGTACCCCACTGGCCACAGGCTTCCAGTCACAAAAACAACCTTCGACCATCACCCTCTGCCTTCTGCCACTAAGCCAGTTTTGTATCCAAAGTGCCAAGGCACCCTGGATTCCATGGGCTCGTACCTTCTTGACCAGTCTCCTGTGGGGGACTTTATCGAAGGCCTTACTGAAATCCATGTATACCACATCCACTGCGTTACCCTCATCCACACGCCTAGTCACCCCCTCAAAAAATTCAATCAAATTAGTCAGACATGATCTTCCCTTGACAAAGCCACGTTGACTATCCCTGATTAATCCTTGCTTCTCCAAGTGGAGACTAATTTTGTCCTTCAGAATTTTTTCCAATAATTTTCCTACCACTGATGTTAGGCTCACTGGCCTGTAGTTCCCCGGTTTTTCCCTACTCCCCTTCTTGAATAAAATTCTGACAGGACTAGACAGACTAGATGCAGGGAGGATGTTCCCGATGGCTGGGGAGTCCAGAACCAGGGGTCACAGTCTCAGGATACGGGGTATGCCATTTTAGAACTGAGATGAGGAGAAATTTCTTCACTCAGAAGGTGGTGAACCTGTGGAATTCTCTACCACAGAAGGCAGTGGAGGCCAAGTCATTAGATGTATTCAAGAAGGAGATAGATATATTTCTTAATGCTAAAGGGATCAAGGGATATGGGGAAAAAGCGGGAACAGGGGACTGAGTTAGACGATCAACCATGATAATTTTGAACGGCGGAGCAGGCCCGAAGGGCTGAATGGCCTACTCTTGCTCCTATTTTCTATGTTTCTATGTGCCTCTGTGGGATTGGGCACAAGTAACTGGTTCATCTGAAAACAGTGTAAGAGAAGCAAATGTTAAATCCCACACAATATGTAAGAAATATTGGGCAATCACACAAAATGGACGACAGTGAATCGGCAGCCTGTTTCACACCCCGCTCCATTTTATTTTCTATGAAAGTCAATGTATAACGGTCTGCCAATCCATTATCGCCAGTTTTGTGCCTCTCAAGACCAACTCCACCCCCACTGTGTCCTAAACCCTAGTATGTCGTCTATATTAGTTAAGGCTTTGGATGAATCATTCCCTCCTTTTCTAATAAGCACATATTCGAAAATTTGATTTGAATACTTAGACATGAATGTTAGATTCCAATCACTCAGCAGGTTGCCTGATGGTACTCACTTCTAGAAACGTAATTGAAATTTTAAATCTTACTCAAGTAATAAGCGCCTTAACAGCCAGGCATGTTCTGACTTCCCCCCCGACTGATATCTTTATATTAATATTTATTGACCTCGTGGATTTGCAAACAGTGATGAAATATGGCGAAGGATCGCACGCAGTTCGGGAGACAACCCTATGCATATTCTTTACGGCGAATTATATATTTAGACTGTTTCAGTACAAACTCATCGAGCAAATTAAACCGGACCTGGATATTCTGTGACCCATCCCCATGTTATCAGATTGGAGCCATTGCTCCTAAACGGGTCCCTGTTAAATAACCGATTGTTCTGGTCGGGCCCCCGGTACCAGACATTGGCCGTGCCGCTCCCGATCCACCGCTATGCTCGCTGTGGCGTCATCTAATTATCTTTCCAGCAAATTGTGGCATGAATTTACCATCAGAGGATCGGGGAGCGCACAGATCTAACTTATGGTGTTGGTCGCCAATATCGCCGTTGCAGCGAATTCCGGGCCAATATCACTCGTTAACCCCAAGACAAAACCAATCACAACAGGACTGCAATACAAAACGGAGTAAAATGCAACTAGATCCTCAGTTAGAATCATCATCAAAAATGAAGTTAACTAACGTTAATATCATAGAGGTACAGAAAATAATCAAAAAGGCTAATGGAATGCTGGCCTTTATATCAAGAGGACTGGAGTACAAGGGGGCAGAAGTTATGCTGCAGCTATACAAAACCCTGGTTAGACCGCACCTGGAGTACTGTGAGCAGTTCTGGGCACCGCACCTTCGGAAGGACATATTGGCCTCGGAGGGAGTGCAGCGTAGGTTTACTAGAATGATACCTGGACTTCAAGGGTTAAAGTACACAAATTGGGGTTGTATTCCTTGGAATTTAAAAGATGAAGGGGTGATTTGATCGAAGTTTAAGATATTAAGGGGAACTGATAGGGTAGATAGAGAGAAACTATTTCCGCTGGTTGGGGAGTCTAGGACTTGGGGACGTGGCCTAAAAATTAGAGCCAGGGCTTTCAGGAGTGAAGTTAGGAAACACTTCTACACGCAAAGGGTGGTAGAAGTTTGGAACTCTCTTCCGCAAACGGCATTTGATGCGAGCTCAATTGTTAATTTTAAGTCTGAGGTTGATAGATTTTTGTTAGCCCTGTATCCCTTAATACCTTTGGTTAAGGCAGGGATATGGAGATAAGTCACAGATCAGCCATGATCTCATTGAATTGCGGAACAGGCTCGCGGACCTCAATGGCCTACTCCTGTTCCTATTACTTTATACTCAACAGCATTTGTGATAACGCAATTAATATCATCACAAGGTGAATCTTTGAGGATTACATGTAATACTTGCGTGTATATTGCTAATCATGGAAAGCGATTACTGAGGCACAAAAAGTAATCAAAAAGGCTAATGAAATGTTGGCCTTTATCTCAAGAGGGCAGGAATGCAAATGGGTGGAAGAGCACTGGTTAGACCCCATCTGGAGACTGCTTTCAGTTCTGGGCATTGCATCTCAGGAAGGATATATTGGCCTTGGAGGAGGTGCAGTGCAGATTCACCAGAATGATACCCGGGCTTTTAGGGTTCAATTATGAGGTCCAGTTGCATAGACTAGGCTTGTATTTCTTTGAGTTTAGAAGATTGAAGGGTGATTTGATAGTGGTGTTTAATATGAAGAGCAGGGTAATTCTGCCCGATGTCCTGGCCAATACTTATCCTTCAACCAACATCACTAAAACAGATTAATCGGTCATTATCACATTGCTGTTTGTGGGATCTTGCTGTGCGCAAATTGGCTGCCACGTTTCCATACATTACAACAGTGACTACACTTCAAAAGTACTTCATTGGCTGCGAAGTACTTTGTTACTTCTTGAGGTCACAAAAGGCACCATATAAATGGGAGTTCTTTCTTCGTTTCCTTCCTTTCTTTCTAAACCCTTTCAAAAACTTTCTGCTTTGAGTGGGCACCTTAATTACTTGAAAATATCACCAAGGAAAAGCCATTTAAAAAGGACACGACCATTATTGACCTGCCAAGATCAATTCTGTCACATGGATCCTTTTTTAAAATATCATTCAGCTGAACAGGCAAATGTGAGAAACTATTATTGCTTGATTTTAATCAGTTTGACGAGGAGCAGGTTTCCAGTTAAATGTTACACTGCTATCTGCTGTTCTGCACAATGAGAGACAGTTTTTCTGATCTCGGGGTGTCTCAAGGTTTTTCTTAGCCTGTTAATTTTAACATCAATTAGTCTATTAGATGGTCTAGCTCATTGCGGTACCGGGTAGTAATTGGAAACATCTGGTGATACATAGAATGGTTACAGCAGAGGAGGTTGATCATTCGGCCCATCGAGTCCATGCCGTCTCTTTGTAAGAGCAATCCAGTTAGTGTCATCGCCCCGCTCTTACCCCGTACCTCTGCAAATTTTTTCCCCTGAAGTATTTATCCAATTCCTTTTTGAAAGCCACAATTGAACCTGCTTTCACCACCCTTTCAGGCAGCGCATCCCAGATCATAGAATCCATATCAATGAAGCTCAACGTAAGCTCGAGGAACAGCACCTCATCTTTCAATTAGGCACTTTACAATCTTCCGGACTCATTGATTTCAGTAACCTCAGATCATAACCACTGATCCCATTTACATTTTTTTTTCCTTTTTAAATTATTTATTGGACACCAGGTGCTGGTAATGGTTCTGCTGTTGCCATTTACAGCTACTCTAGACCGATCTTTTGTTTCTTAACCTGTCCCATTCCCACCCTCCTTGCCTTGCACCATCACCCCTTTTGTCATTTAATCACTTGTGCCCTCCCCCCTATCACAGACCTTCCCTTTTGTTCTTTCCTTCCCTCCCTTCCTTTTCTCTGGCTCTGTACTTGCTTAAAACCTTTAACATCTCCCAGTTCTGACGAAAGTTCTTTGACCTGGAATGCTACCTCTGTTTCTTTCTCCACAGATGCTGCCTCACTTGCTGAGCTTTTCCAGCATTTTCTGTTTTTATTCCAGATCATAACTACTCGTTGTGTAAAAAAATGTTTTTCCTCATGTTGCCTTTGGTTCTTCTGCCACTCGCCTTAAACCTGTGTCCTCTGGTTCTCGACCCTTCCGCCAATGTGAACAGTTTCTCTTTATTTACTTTATCTAAACCTGTCATGATTTTGAACACTTCTATCAAATCTCCCCTGAACCTTCTCTGCTCTAAGGAGAACAACCCCAGCTTCTCCAGTCTCTCCATGTAACTGAAGTTCCCCATCCCTGGAATCATTCTAGAAAATCTCCTCCGCACCCTCTCTAAGGCCTTCACATCCTTCCTAAAGTGTGGTGCCCAGAATTGGACTCAATACTCCAGTTGTGGCCGAACCAATGTTTTATAAAGGTTCACCATAACTTCCTTGCTTTTGTACTCTATGTCTCTATTTATAAAGCCCAGGATCCCATATGGTTTTTAAAAACATTTTATCAACCTGTCCTGCCACCTTCAAAGATTTGTGCACATATACCCCCAGATCTCTCTGTTCCTGCACCCTCTTTAGAATTGTACCATTTAGTTTATATTGCCTCTCCTCATTCTTCCTGCCAAAATTTTCACTTTGCGTGTCTCTGTTAAATTTCATCTACCATGTGCCCATTCCACCAGCCTGTCTATATCCTCTTGAAGTCTATTACTGATCTTCTCACTGTTTACACTTCCAAGTTATGTGTCATCTGCAAATTTTGAAATTGTGCTCTGTACACCTAAGTTATTAATACATCAAGAAAAGCAGTGGTCTTAGTACTGACCCCTGGGGAACACCACTGTATACCTTCTTTCAGTCCGATAAACAACCGTTCACCACTACTCTCTGTTTCTTGTCACTTAGCCAATTTTGTATCCAAGCTGCCACGGCCCCTTTTATTCCATGGACTTCAATTTTGCTGGCAAGCCTATTATGTGGCACTTTTATCAAATGCCTTTTGAAAGTCCATATACACAACATCATTGCCCTCATCAACCCTCTCCATTATCACATCAAAAAACTCAATCGAGTTAGTTAAACGGGTTTCCTTTTTGGTCCCTTATCGGCCCCACCCCTCCTCTTACTACTCATTTACTGTTTACATGCCTATGGAAGGCTTTTGGATTCCCTTTTATATTTGCTGCCAGTCTATTCTCATACTCTCTCTTTGCCCCTGTTATTTCCATTTTCACTTCTCCTCTGTACTTTCTACATTCAGCCTTGTTCTCATTTATATTATCAACCTGACATCTGCCATACACCCCCTTTTTCTGCTTCATCTTACTCTCTATCTCATTTACCATCAAGGGAGCTCTGGCTTTAGTTGCTCTACCTTTCTGCCTCGAGGGAATGTACCTGGACTGTACCCGAACCATCTCCTCCTTAAAGGCCGCCCATTATTCAATTACAGTTTTGCCTGCCAATCTTTGATTCCAATTTACCCGGGCCAGATCCGTTCTCATCCCATTGAAATTGGCCCTCCCCCAGTTGAGTATTTTTACTTTAGTTTGCTCCTTGTCCTTTTCCATAGCTAATCTAAACCTTATGATATTATGATCACTGTTCCTTGAATGGTCCCCCACTGACACTTGCTCCACTTGACCCACCTCATTCCCCTGAACTAGATCCAGCAATGCCTCCTTCCTCGTTGGGCCGGAAACATACTGATCAGGAAAGTTCTCCTGATCACACTTCAGAAATTCCTTCCCCTCTTTGCCCTTTACACTATTACTATCCCAGTCTATATTAGGATAGTTGAAGTCCCCCATTATCACTACTCTATGGCTCTTGCACCTCTCTGTAATTTCCCTGCAAATTTGCTCCTCTATATCTTCCCCACTAGTTGGTGCCTATAGAATACACCCAGTAGTGTAATGGCGCCTCTATTGTTTCTTAACTCTAACCAAATAGATTCTGTCCTCGACCCCTCAAGGACATCCTCTCTCTCCAGCACTGCAATATTCTCCTTAATCAATACTGCCATCCCCCCCTCCTTTTTTTCCCTTCCCTGTCTTTCCTGAATATCTTGTATCCAGGAATATTTAGTGCCCAATCCTGCCTGTTTTTGAGCCAGGTCTCCGTTATCGCCATGACATCATATTCCCATGCAGCTATTTGTGCCTGCAGCTCACCAACCTTGTTTACCACACTTTGTGTGTTTACACACATACACTGTAAACCTATCTTAAACATTCTCGTATTCTCTTAGTCTGATCCCACCTAATACTGTACTATTTCATATTCTAGTGCTGTCTGTCTCTCCCAATCCTTTGTGCACCTAGTTTCTCCTTTCTAATGCTACATCGTGATGCCCACCCCACTGCCGAATTAGTTTAATCCCTCCCGCCACAGCACTAGTGAACCTCCCCGTGAGGACATTGGTCCCAGCTCTGTTGAGGTGCAACCCATCCGTCGTGAACTGGTCCCTCCTGCCCCAGAACTGGTCCCAGTGCCCCAAGAATCTGAAGCCCTCCCTCTTGCACCATCTCTCTGGCCACACATTAACCTGTCTTCTCCTCCTATTTCTATACTCAGTAACACGTGGCACAGGGAGTAATCCAGAGATTATTGCCTTTGAGGTCCTGCTTTTAAATTTCCTCCCTAGCTTCTGAAACTCTGACCGCAGGACCTCATCCCTTTCCTTTCCTATGTTATTGGTCCCACATAGACCACGACTTCTGGCTGTTCCCCTACCCCCGCAGAATAAGAACATAAGAAATAGGAGCAGGAGTAGGCCAATCGGCCCCTCGAGCCTGCTCCGCTATTCAATAAGATCATGGCTGATCTGATCCTAACCTCAAATCTAAATTAATGTCCAATTTCCTGCCCGCTCCCCGTAACCCCTAATTCCCTTTACTTCCAGGAAACTATCTATTTCTGTTTTAAATTTATTTAATGATGTAGCTTCCACAGCTTCCTGGGGCAGCAAATTCCACAGACCTACTACCCTCTGAGTGAAGAAGTTTCTCCTCATCTCAGTTTTGAAAGAGCAGCCCCTTATTCTAAGATTATGCCCCCTAGTTCTAGTTTCACCCATCCTTGGGAACATCCTTACCGCATCCACCCGATCAAGCCCCTTCACAATCTTGTATGTTTCAATAAGATCGCCTCTCATTCTTCTGAACTCCAATGAGTAGAGTCCCAATCTACTCAACCTCTCCTCATACGTCCACCCCCTCATCCCTGGGATTAACTGAGTGAACCTTCTTTGTACTGCCTCGAGAGCAAGTATGTCTTTTCTTAAGTATGGAGACCAAAACTGTATGCAGAATTCCAGGTGCGGTCTCACCAATACCTTATATAATTGCAGCAATACCTCCCTGTTTTTATATTCTATCCCCCTAGCAATAAACGCCAACATTCCGTTGGCCTTCTTGATCACCTGCTGCACCTGCATACTAACTTCTTGATTTTCTTGCACTCGGACCCCCAGATCCATTTGTACTGCAGTACTTTCCAGTTTCTTGCCATTAAGATAATAACTTGCTCTCTGATTTTTCCTGCCAAAGTGCATAACCTCACATTTTCCAAGATTGTATTGCATCTGCCAAATCTCTGCCCACTCACCCAGCCTGTCTATATCCCCTTGTAGGTTTTTTATGTCCTCCTCACTCTCTACTTTCCCTCCCATCTTTGCATCATCTGCAAACTTTGATATGTTACACTCGGTCCCCTCCTCCAAATCGTTAATATAGATTGTAAAGAGTTGAGGACCCAGCACCGACCCCTGCGGAACACCACTGGCTACTGGTTGCCAGTCCGAGAATGAACCATTTATCCCAACTCTCTGCTTCCTGTTCGATAACCAATCCTCCACCCATGCCAGAATATTACCCCCAATCCAGTGATTCTTTATCTTGAGCAATAATCTTTTATGTGGCACCTTGTCGAATGCCTTCTGGAAGTCTAAATACACTACGTCCACTGGTTCCCCTTTATCCACCCTGTACATTATGTCCTCAAAGAACTCAAGCAGATTTGTCAGACATGACTTCCCCTTCGTAAAGCCATGCTGACTTTGTCCTATTAAATTATGTTTATCCAAATGTTCCGCTACTGTCTCCTTAATAATAGACTCCAAAATTTTACCCACCACAGATGTTAGGCTAACTGGTCTATAATTTCCAGCCTTCTGCCTACTACCCTTTTTAAATAAGGGTGTTACATTAGCAGTTTTCCAATCTGCCGGGACCTTTGCCGAGTCCAGAGAATTTTGGAAAATTATTACCAAAGCATCCACAATCCCTACTGCCACTTCCCTCAAGACCCTAGGATGGAAGCCATCAGGTCCAGGGGATTTATCCGCCTTGAGTCCCATTAATTTACTGAATACCAATTCCTTAGTGATTTTAATTGTATTTAGCTCCTCCCCCCCTAGTGCCTCCTGTTTGTCCAGTGTTGGGATATTCTTAGTGTCCTCTACCGTAAAGACTGAAACAAAATATTTGTTCAGCACTTTTGCCATCTCCATGTTTCCCACCATTAATTTCCCGGTCTCATCCTCTAAGGGACCTACGTTTGCCTTAGCCACCCCTTTTCTTTTTATATAACTATAGAAACTCTTGCTATCTGTTTTTATATTTTTTGCTAATTTATTTTCATAATCTATCTTCCCTTTCTTAATCAATCCTTTAGTTACTTTTTGCTGTCTTTTGAAGACTTCCCAATCTTCTGTCCTCCCACTAGGTTTGGCTACCTTATATGTCCTTGTTTTTAGTCGGATACTATCCTTAATTTCTTTACTTCACCACGGATGGCTGTCATTTCTTTTACACCCTTTTTTCCTCAGTGGAATATATATTTTTTGAAAGTTGTAAAATAACTCCTTAAATGAACACCACTGCTCATGTACCATCTTACCCTTTAATCTATTTTCCCAGTCCACTTTAATCAATTCCGCTCTCATACCATCATAGTCTCCTTTACTCAACCCAGTACGCTTGTTTGATAACCAACCTTCTCACCCTCTAATTGGATATGGAATGTAACCATGTTATGGTCACTCATTCCAAGGGGATCCTTAACTAGGACATTATTAATTAATCCTGGCTCATTACACAGGACCAGGTCCAAGGTTGCCTGCCTCCTTGTAGGATCAGTTCCATACTGCTCAAGAAATCCATCTCTAATACACTCAAAAAACTCTTCCTCAAGGCTGCCCTGCCCAATTTGATTTGTCCAGTTAATATGATAGTTAAAATCCCCCATAATTATAGCTGTTCCCTTATTACATGCCCCGACTATTTCCTGATTAATACTTCTTCCAGCAGAGTTGCAACTATTAGGAGGCCTATATACTACGCCCACTAGTGTTTTTTTCCCCTTATTATTCCTTATCTCTACCCAAACTGTTTCATTATCCTGATCCTTTGTCCCAATATCATTTCTCTGTATTACAGTGATTCCTTCCTTTATTAACATAGCCACCCCACCTCCCCTTCCTTCCTGCCTGTCCTTCCTGATTGTTAAATACCCTGGCATATTTAATTCCCAGTCGTTGTCACCCTGCAGCCATGTTTCTGTAATGGCCGCAAGATCACACCCATACGTAGTTATTTGTGCCGTTAACTCGTCCATTTTGTTACGAATGCTATGTGCATTCAGATAAAGAACTTTCAAATATGTTTTGTGACACTTAGTTCCTGCTTTTTCCTTTTTTAACACTTCACCTTTTACTCCATACCTTCTGCCCCTTCCTGACACGCTTTCCTCTGACTCCCTGCTCAGGTTCCCGACCCCCTGCCACAGCTTTGATGTTGGGTTAATCGCCTTACGCCTTCTAGTTTTTATTTTATCTGTCGTGCTTAAAGTACACTTTCTTTCCGCTGCTCTACGCTTTTCCCTCTCATTTGTTCTTGAACAACTGTTTGTACTATTTGTATTGGGTCTTCCCCTCTCTTGCTGCTCTCAATTTTATTCCCTTCTGACTCCCCGCTCAGGTTCCCATCCCCCTGCCACTCTAGTTTAAACCTTCCCCAACAGCACTAGCAAACACCCCCGCGAGGACATTGGTCCCTGTCCTGCTCTGGTGTAACCCGTCCCGCTTGTACAGGTCCCACCTTCCCCAGAACCGGTCCCAATGTCCCAGGAATCTAAATCCCTCCCTCCTACACCATCCCTGCAGCCACGCATTCATCCTGTCTATTCTCCTGTTCCTATACTCACTAGCACGTGGCACTGGTAGTAATCCTGAGATCACTACCTTTGAAGTCCTGCTTTTTAATTTATCTCCTAACTCCTTAAATTCACCTTGCAGGACCTCATCCCTTTTTTTAACCTATGTCGTTGGTACCAATATGGACCACGACTACAGGCTGTTCACCCTCCCCCTCCAGAATGCCCTGCAGCCGCTCCGTGACATCCTTGACCCTAGCACCAGGGAGGCAACATACCATCCCGTAATCATGTTTGCGGCCGCAGAAACACCTATCTGTTCCCCTTACAATTGAATCCCCTATCACTATAGCCCTGCCACTCTTCTTCCTCCCCTCCTGTGCAGCAGAGCCACCCGTGGTGCCCCGAACCTGGCTCTTGCTGCTTTCTCCTGATAAGCCATCTCCCCCAACAGTATCGAAAGCAGAATATCTGTTTGAGAGGGAGATGGCCCCTGGGGACTTCTGCTCTACCTGCCTGGTCCTTTTACTCTGCCTGGCGGTCACCCATTTCCTTTCTGCCTGCGTAATCTTTACCTGCGGTGTGACTACCTCACTGAACGTGCTATCCACGATAGCCTCAGCATCGCGGATGCTCCACAGTGAATCCACCCGCAGCTCCAGCTCCGAAATGTGGTTAGCCAGTAGCTGCAGCTGGACACACTTCCTGCACACATGGTCGCCAGGGACACTGGTAGTGTCCATGACTTCTCACATAGTGCAGGAGGAGCATATCACGGGTGCGAGCTGTGCTGCCATGACTTGCCTTCGACTTTCAGACTCTCCTCCCGTTCTAGGTCTCTCCTTTTATACTGTGCTCACCTCTCGGACTCTCCTGCCTCACCTGTGACGTCGCACAGTAGTTGTCTCTTGTTGCAGGTCTGCTGCTGCTTTTTTTCCCCAATCTCAGACTTCTACTCTCAGGTCCACTGCCGCTCTGGGGAAAAAGTTAGGAAAAGCAAGGCAAAGCAGCACCTCCTTCCCCCACTTCACCGAACTCCCATACTTACCAAACTCTCCGTTCATACTGTGTTGTCCGCACTGACGGGCCCCTGTATTTCTACAGTTTGTGCCTCAGATGAGTCAGGCCTGCCCCACCTTCAGGTACCAGTTTAAGCTAGCTAACCAATTAACTTGCTACAGCAGCTCTCTCTGCTGAAGCCTGACAGAAACTTAAAAATGTAAACTTTAAAATTGATCTTAAACAGTTAATATCAATTGAACTTAAACAGTTGAAAGCAATATGCACTAGATTTTAAAGAGATTAACCCTTAAACTCCCACAAGAGATTAACCCTTAAACTCCCACACGTACCAAACTCTCCGTTCACACTGTGTTGTCTGCACCCTCTCCGTGATGTCCTTTACCCTGGCACCAGGGAGACAACACACCATGCAGAACTCACATCGACAGTCACAGAAACGCCTGTCAGTCCTCCTGAGTATCGAATCCCCTATGACCACTGCATTTCTCCACTTCACTGTGCCCCCTGTACGGTCCTTGGCCCCATGGTGCCATGCTCAGGACTGCACTCCTTCGATGTGTCGTCACCCTCACTGGTATTCTAGGCTGATACTGGTTTGAGAGTGGCCACACACCCAGAAGATTCCTGCACTGCCTGCCTCTTCCTACCCTTTCAGATGTCCACCCACTTACTATCCTGAACTCTCTGTGGCTGTGGGGTGACCACCTCCTGGGACGTACGATCCAGGAAACCTTCAGCCTCCCTTTTGCTCTACAGTGACTCCAGCCGCCCCTCGAGCTCAGAAATCCTCAGCTTGAGTTCGAGCAACTGGAGGCATTTCCTGCACATGTGGCCCTTCAGGACACATGAAGCGTCCTGAAGTTTCCACATGGCACAGGAACTGCAGGCATCGGGTCTCAGCTGCCTGTCCATTATATTTAGAAACCTTTTTTTTCCCTACGTACCCTTTAGATTCTCGATCGTTACTGATTTACTTACTGTTTACTTATCCCGATTAACCTACCTTTTTATCCCAGGTCTCTCAGAGCTCCTCCTCCTCTATTCACTGTGATGTTACTCCCTCTGTTCTTAGTGAATGGGGCTCCTTCCCTGGAGCTCAGCACCGCTTCTCTTGACTAAATAATCTATTTATTAATAGATAATTACTTTTTAGTCTATTTTGGTTTTGTTTGCTCTTTTTTTTTGCTCTTTTTTTAAATTTAGCGCCTCTAACCCCCTCTACACCAAATTCTCAAGTTCCTACTCAGTTTGCAATCCACTCTGTGCTTCAGCAGATAACCTACTTTGTACACCTTTTGAGAACAGCAGTTGCAAGTGGTCAGTTAGTTTCCAGCTCACAGTTAATACCCTCTATTCAGGCAATCTCCTACAGCTGATTGACTGTTAACTGTGATGTTAACAATAATGATGTGTCCTTTGTGTGACGAGGATTTCCCAGCGTGCAAGGACTAACTCTTGTAATTTTCCCAGAATGCCTGTAATATGTCCAGAACGCTCTAGTTTTCCTTCCTCAGTGGGCCGCACTCTCGCCTCTGAGTGAGAAGGTCGTGGGTTCAAGTCCCACTCCAGAGACTTTAGTGCAGTATTGAGGGAGTGCTGCACTGTCAGAGGTACCATCTTTCATATGAGACGTTAAACAGAGTTCCCGCTGCCCTCTCGGGGACGTAAAAAAACCCACGGCCACTATTTCGATGAAGAGCGGGGGAGTTTGCCTCAGTGTCCTGGCAAATATTTAGCCCTCAACCAACACCTAAAAACAGATTATCTGGTCATTATCATTACCACATTGCTGTCTGAGTGCAAATTGGCTGTCACGTTTCCTACATTACAACAGTGACTACATTTCAAAAGTACTTCATTGACTGTAAAGCGCTTTAGGGGGTCCTGAGGTCGTGACAGGCGCTATATAAATGCAAGTCTTTCTATTATAAACAGGACCCTGTCATCGTGCTTGCTATTGTTGCTTCCTGTTCAATTATGCATTACCTTAGGTTTAACTGTATGAAAATCCATCTGTTAGTCCTTCACCCGTCTGCTGAGTTGGGCCATGTGTTTTTGAATGCTGATTTAGCTTCCTTACATTTATCACCTGGCCAAATACCTTGGTATCATCAGCTTGTTCTAAAAACAGATCCCTGTGGAACTTCGCTATTTCCTATACTATTTTTATCCAGCATCGTGAATCAGCCTCTGAATATCATTGCTGGGAGAACCAAAGATGCCAGTGTGTTGGCAGATCACACTTTAAAAATGACAGATTATTGATTGACTAGCACCATGCTGAGAATATTTTCTCAAGAGTTTATTGGCACTCTACTTTCACAAAGAAACATGTTGCCTTCCCAAGCACCTTTAACTTCTGGTAGGATAATATGGTTATTCTGTGTCAGTCATGTGAGGGAGCAATGGAAATCATAGCTCATAAGTCTGGTCAAAAGGGTCAAACTGTACTGTCTGGAGACCAGGTTAAGGAAGGAACTTACTGCTGCATATAAAGTACTAAAATGGTTAGATGAGTTGAAGTCAGGCCAACAGGACAGGAGGAAATAAATTAGTGGAAAGTAAACTTAAGAACTTCTTCACTCAATTAACCAATGCAAATGGGCTTCCTCAGCCATCCCACATCCTGCAGTCTGTTAAAGTTACAACCTGCAGCATGCACCCTTCGTGAGAATGAAAGCCAGCCTGTTCCCAGGTTCCTCGGTAGTTTTTGGTCTTGGGATCACAAAGATCCCTATTTATAACCTCCAGAGCACAGCTGTTCAGCAAAGCGATCCACAAGCAATTGCAGTTTTTCTTCACCATTACACATCTTCTCTGAATATGCTTGGGAAATGCAATGCATAATCATTTACATGGGAACTCAAGTAGCAAGAACACGTCAGCTCTGATCTTGTCGCAGGCTGGAGTAGATTGCATGTAATCAGTACACTGTAACCGCTGGTGCGTAATCTGCAACTTCACCTGCAATTCTTCAAAATAAATAAATCTGTCCTAAACTAGCTCTTCCCACTCTCCACGGCCTCGTACCCTGTCCCTGCTGGTTTGCAGTGCTGACTTTTCACATTAGTGCTGACGAGGCAGATGAACTTTCTTCCTGCAAACCAGGAGCATTCGGACTTCCAGTGACATTGGGTATGGTGGCCAGGCAGCATGTTCCCAATGACTATTGTAACCCATTTAGCTGAAACTTCAACTCTAATTTGGTTTTAAAAAATTACTGGTTTTCATTTAATGTCTCCACTGCAGTCGAAGAGGATATTCCAATGCCAGCCTCCCACCTTCTACCCTCAGTAAACTTAAGCTCATTCAAAACTCTGCTGCCCATATCCTAACTCGTACCAAGTCCCGTTCGCCCATCACCCCTTGTGTTTGTTGACCTACATTGGCTCCCAGTCCGGCAGCGCCTCAAATTTAAAATTCTCATCCTTGTTTTCAAATCCCTTTGTGGCCTCACCCCTCCCTATCTCTGTAACCTCCTCCAGCCCTACATCCCTCTGAGATCTCTGCGCTCCTCCAATTGTGGCCTCTTATGCATCCCCGATTTTCATCACCTCACCATTGGCAGCTGTGCCTTCAGCTGTCTAGGGCCTAAGCTCTGGAATTCCCTCCCTAAACCTCTCTGCCTCTCCACCTCTCTCTCCTCCCTTAAGACACTCCTTAAAACCTACCTCTTTGACCAAGCTTTTGGTCCCCTGTCCTAATATCTCGATGTGGCTTGGTGTCATGTGTTGTCTGATTTATGCTCCCATGAAGCTCCTGGGAGGTTTTACTATGTTAAAGACGCTGTACAAATGCAAGTTGTTATTGATATTGCTGAAATTGTCATTGCGTCTTTCATTCAAAGAAAAAATTGTCATCTGAGGTGGAAATTCCTATTATCTCTAAATATGGCCAGCCCTGTTGATTCCCCGCCACGTCCCAGAACGTTCTCCGTTACAAATGCAACAGGATCCCCTACAGTTAATCTTTTATTTGTTTTAAAGTAGTTTTCCCCCAAATTGTCTCCCCCTCCTCTTTTGAAAGTGCTGATCCTTGCTGTTCCGTGGGTGCCAGCAGCACCTTTTGGTGCTCCTCACTCAAATGGCTCTTCCTCACGCGTGAACCTAGCTACTGAGTGTTGGGCTATTTGACTGTGGAGATTGTCACATTTCAGCCCGACCCTGTCCGCACACTATCCAGGAAGGGGTCAGTAGATGGTGATCAGGAAAGAGACTGGAGCAAAAGCATCATTCTCAGCTTACAACATCCCAGTGACTATTGGCCTCCTGCACACACTGAGGTGGAGTCACTTGCATTTATGGGCTGGAAACTAAGGCTGTTGTAAAAATGTGATTGAGCGATTCGGGTGAGTTGCTTGATGATTTTGTTGTTCAGAATGCCACATGATATTCAAGTACTTGAAGGGAAAAAATGTGCAGGGGAAAGGGCGGAGGAGTAGGACTAACTGGATTGCTCGTGCATAGAGCCGGCATGGACTCGATGGGCCGAATGGCCTCCTTCCATGCTGTAACCTTTCTATGATTCTACGTTAAAAAATTCTGCTCTTCAAGTTTTTGTGTGTACTCTACCTGTTTAACTGAGAGGGCAGCAAATTGAAATCTCAGCCACTCAGCTACCCAGAGTGAAGAATCCCACTAAAATGGTGCCGCAGTCTCCAGTCAACTCTATTACTGAAACGATTCAGTTGCTTTAAAAGGAAGAGAGGAGTTTGTTTGCTTGAGCCATGGTACAGTCTGGCCAAACTAATGGGTCAGTAGGCGTGCTATTCTGGAAACGGGTGTTGTCCATCAGAGGTCCACTCCGATGTGTGCGAAGTCGCTCCCTGAAGTCTAGGGAGCTGATCCTTCACGCATTGAAGAATTGATGAAAGCTGAGGACGTCTCTGTGACCCCCCCCTCCCCGCTGGAAGTGACAGCTGTACACGCACGGTGACCCAGCCCTGGCAGTTTCCGTTACTTTCAACGACTGAAGTGAGGGTAGGCGAAATGCCAACAGTAGAGGTAGAAGTGGCAGAGGCTTGTAACGTGTATATCCATTGCTGCCCTCTTGCTGAAAGTGCCAGACACTGTCTGAAATAGGTTGGGGTAGCGTGTTAGTTAGGGTTAACACGGGTGTGTGTATTTGATCAATTCTGCTAATTATATGATGACTTGATAAACACAAAGCCCAGTTCCAGTGCTTTTTCTCTCTTGGGTCCGTGCCATTTGCTTGGTGTCATTGCTGGAAGTGTACGCCACAGCTCTTCAATGCTCAAAAACTTGTAGGTTCATTTCAACAGGCATTCGAATAGGCATGGGAATTAAAATGCAAGTACTTGGCTTTTTGTCATGCAGTCAACATGAATTCCACAGTGATCCTTGGCAGTGACCAAAGTAGCTGGTACTCTGTAACCTTCGAATACACATTAGGGGTCAGGAAGCTACAGGAACAAATGTAAATAGTTTGAGGCTCACGTCAACACTGAAGTAAAGAACGTACTTTTTCTTTTACAGCGGAAGTTTGTGATGGAAAACGTGACCCCTGTAATTGATACCATAGTGCAATTGGGATCTGAACATGCTTACACTCATCAGGTTTTCAACAGCAATTTTCCAATTTTTGCGTTTGGGACTGTTCCCCGGAGTTCTTGAGCACATCATGGTATGCAATATTCAAAGCCTTTACACAAGACAGGAGGCACCCCTAGTGGCAAGGAGCATCCCACCTGTTCAGTCTGGGAGCAGACGAAGTATCCCTATGACAAGCAGCGCAGGTGATCGACCGCTTCCCCAAAGGCAAATCCTCATCCACGTGAATTCCTTTTGGATTGCTACAGTATGTCAGCTAACGATGGCACAAGTGGACAGTTTTCTACGAGGGTGGCCTCTGTCATCTCATGCAATGCTGGATGTCTTGGGTTTGCTCGTTTTCTGTGCGGCTGGCAGGAAGGGAAACATATGACTGACTGGAGTCAGTGCGATGCACACTTGCTGTCGAGGATTGTTGCTCTGAAGATGCACACAATGTACTGCAATAAGTTGGCGTTGTGCTGACTTCAGTCAGTGGCAGCACCTGTTGCGTTACTGCCATGCGTGCTTGTGTTGCGGAACTGTTCGACACAGCTCCAGTGTTCAGCTTATCCAGGTGCCTATTTTAAAAGCAGAAAAGTGGGGAAAGCAGAAACACAGAAGCATCATTGTATTATGTATAAAAGAAAATCTATTTTATTTAACAAATTAATAAGTGGTCACTTGTGACAAGTTCTCAATGGTTCAATAGATTTTTTTCTGCACAAGTCAATGTAATTTTCATCTTTTAAACAAAATCAGCTGCAAGGACTGTGACTCGATGGAATTCCAACACCCCTTATTGTCAGCTGTTGGTTCAGTATTGAGAGAAGCAATTTTAAAAACACTAAAACCATGATTTTCACTTCAATAAACATATCCAAAAAGACCAAAATTTTGCCAAAAATTAACACCGAAACAGGGGACAAATAGAAGTGGGAACCCCTACTTATAATTTTCACTAGGTATAGAATCATAGATTTGTTACAGCATGGAAGGAGGCCATTCGGCCCATCAAGCTCTTGCCGGTGCTTTCTAAGAGCAATCCAGTTAGTCCCACTCCCCCACTCTTTTCCCCGATAGATGAAGGGATATGGAGCAAAGAACATACGAACATACAAAATTGATGGACAGGAAGAGACCAGCTGGCCCCACACACACGGTGACTGGATCATCATGGCTAGACACTTCCCTTCCTCCCTCCCCTCGCAGTCACGGAAAAGCAGGTAAATGGAGTTGAGGTACAGATCAGCCAAAATCCAATTGAATGACAGAGCTGTATGGCCTACTCTTGTTCCTAAGTTCCTGGTGCAGTGTGGCATTTTCTGTTTCCCACACCAGCCTTCGCCAGTTTAGTTACGGGTAGTCTTGCGCTGTGGACCCATGTGAACTAATAACTGGGGTGACACTGCCCGATCTAGTCATTAGTTTGGGGGGGAGGGGGGCCTCAGCGACTGACAGGATGGAACTCTCATTTCTCTGTCAGTTTGAGCTGGATTCACACAAAGGAGAAAGCATAGTGTTTTAATCCACTATGACATCCACCACCTGGGATTGGGCTGTGTGTTTGGCTGAATAAAAATGACTGTAGTGTGAATGAGGGAGTCCCCCCGCCCGCCCCGCCCCGAGGAGATTTATGTGGCTCATGGTGCCGTGTTCAGCGATGGCGTGAGCAATCCTGAGAGACGCCGTCTGTGGAAACGTTTGAAGCTTTGACATTGAGCTCCCAAGTGATGGTGACCACAGGCTGGACCCTGGCTAGCAGGAAGAACAGAGGAGGAGATCAAAAAAGAAAATTGAAAGAAGATAAAAAGAAACAAAAAAAAAAGACAATTAAATAACAACGGAAATATGAGACTAGAGATGGGAGACACATGGACAAATATACATTGAGACACTTTCCATCCATTAATCAGGCACATTTAGCCCAAGGGAGGCATGAGGTTTGTAGATAATACAGTCATTAGGAAATGAAGATTAGGTAGATTTGAATATTTTAATAAAATTACGCCAAGGCAACATTGGTAGCTGCAAGTTGTTGAGTTAGTTAGAATGCAGAAATTAAAGCTATTTAAGAGAACAGGGAGGATTAAAACAGTTTTGCTGATTTCCACAGAGAAATTCCAGATAATTTTGGAAGGTTCAAAATTGAATTTTGAGGTAGAAATGGTAATTTCCCATTGTATTCTTATCAAGACTCTGTTTCAGACATACATGCATGTCGCTGGATCTGATTTATTGGCAGGAAAAGGGACCAAGGCTATGCAATATGCATTTTTGTTTGGATCTTTAGGACCTGCTGTGAAGATTATATTCTTCATACTGCTGCAGGCATTGGTCTTTCATTCCTAGTTAGACATGGAGCGAGGTCAACAGTGCGCTGACACACTTACCACACTGATAGTCAGTCCCCTGTAGAATGAGGTCATCCATCGAAGGCTGACTCAGGTCACACACCCAGGCATTGTTTACTAAAAGCACAATCGCAGCTGTTCCCCCTAATATTTATTATAATATTTATTATCCCACTGTCATAGTGGCGGGTAAGTGACTGCGGCCACAACAATGAACTGAGGGTTATCAATTTTACTGCAGTTGAAAATGAAACTATTAAGAGTTTTAAGTGAGAGTCTGGTGGTGATCCCCTTAAAAGAGTGTCTGTGAACAGTTTAAATAATTATGGGTTGTTATTTAGCTTGACTATACCTTCTTGAAGTCTCTTGTTTTATTTTTGAGTTTTACCGATGTTCGAAATACAACTTGTTTTTACTGATTCTCTGAATTTACCCAGACTTTTTGGGTTTAGTTTTTCCCATTGATTTTCTCCCTTTTTTTTTAAAACGCTAAAATTAAAACCCAAATAAAGACGAAAAACACCCTGGGTGTTTGAATCATCAATTTAAAAAAAAAACGATTAATGATTTTTATAAGAGAAAGACCTGTAGTGACCTTTACTTACCTGCTGGCTTTGAGTGGAGAATTCTACCTTTCATACATTGGAAACAGGTACCTGTTACAGTTTGTGTTTTTTTAATCATGGTTTTACCACCAATGGCTGTATGGACGAACAAATAAACTTGCACTTTTGTAGAGCCTTTCACTTCCTCGGGTGGCCGCAAAGCACCTCACAGCCCACGAATTACTTTGGTGTAGTCACACAGCAGTCAATTTGTACGTAGTAAGATCCCACAAACAGCAATGAGATGAACGAACAGTTAATTTGTTTTTAGTGATGTTGGCTGAGGGATAAATGTTGGCCAGGACAACACCATTCTTCTTCAGGTAGTTCTGTGGGACCTTTCATCTTTACCTGAACGGGAATATGGGGTGTCTGTTTGATGTTTCATCTCCGAAAGATGGCATCTCCGACAGGGCAGCACTCACTCAGTACTGTACTGACTGTCAGGATTATGGGCTTAAGCCCTGGAGTGGGGATGAACCCACAATCTTCTGACTCGGAGATGAGAACACTACCAACTGAACCACGCCAACACTTGTTCCAGACTCCCCTTCACCACCTGCGATATACATCTTAGATTACGGACTAACATTTACTCTATTTTGCTGTAACACTGCAAACTGGATTTTGTACTGTTTTCTCCCAACGAGATTCAATTCGTACAGGCTGAAATATCAGATCCAATTTATTTATATAGAATTACATAAAATTTACAGCACAAAAACAGGCCATTCGGCCCAAATGGTCTATACTGGTGTTTATGCTCCACATGAGCCTCCTCCCATCCTACTTCATCTAACCCCCTCGACATATCCTTCTATTCCTTTCTCCCTCATGTATTTATCTAGCTTCCCTTTAAACGTATCTATGCTATTTGCCTCAACTATCCCTTGTGGTAGTGTATTCCACATTCTCACCACCATCTGAGCAAAGAAGTTTCTCCTCAATTCCTTATTGGATTTATTAGTGACTATCTTATATTTATGAGCCCTAGTTTTGGACTCCCCCCACCACAAGTGAATCGAACCCTTTCATAATTTTAAAGACCTCTATCAGGTCACCCCTCAACCTGCACCTTGCTAGAGTAAAGAGCCCCAGCATTTTTCTGATAGTTACAACTTCAGTTAGAAATGAATCATTTATCGTCGCAGAAATACAGACACGTACTGTACAGCACAAATAGTAGCTTGCAGCACATACAGATTGGATGAATGTTTAATGAGTCCCAGCTCCTCCTAGCAAGCCCTTGACATGACAGGCTCTTGTTTCGTGTAAACCACCAATTTAAAGACACCAACCTATTAGCAAACTTGTAAACAAAATTCCAGATGTACAAAATTCCAGATGTACAAATATGCTGGCTGTTTCAGGAGCCAAGAGTCTGGGGGGAAAAAAAATCACATTTTAATGACAATTGAGAAATCTAGACTTTCATTTCACACCCCCGAGGACACTACGTTACCTGTCAAAGTGCATAATCTAATTATGTTAATCAGAAGTATTGTCCCTAATCTGAAAGACCTGGAACAAAGCACTCAGTCTAATTAACCCTTGAAAGAAAGAAAGACTTGCATTTTCTACAGTGACTTTCACAACCGTAGGACGTCCCAAAAACTTTTGAAGTGTAGTCACTGATGCGATGTAGGAAATGAGCAGCCAACTTGCACACAGCAAGATCCCACACATGGCAATGTGATAAATGACCAGATAATCTGTTTTAGTGATGTTGGTTGAGGGATAAATATTGGCCGAGACAACGGGGAGAACTCCCCTGCTCTTCGAATAGTGCCATGGGATCTTTTGCATCCACCTGAGAGGGCAGACGGGGCCTTGGTTTAACGTCTCATCCGAAAGACATTATAACTGGACGTTGTATTTTTTTAAAAAAACGAACCAACTCAGATTTCACAACCTTCCCATCCTCTCTTCACCCCACTGCCCTGGTGCATCCCACAGGGAGAGCTCATGGGCTTTTTGAATGACCTGTTTGTTACCCCTCACTCTGAACAACTTCAGCACTTCATTCCTGCAGCATTCACTGGCATTGCATTGCTCCTGCCTACTCCTGTGGGCAATCGGCCAAATGTAGCCAGGTTTGCCTGATGGAAATTGGCTGAAAGCACAGCACTAGCTCTTCAGCCTGCTGTTTCTGTTCTTCCTGCCTGCCTGCTCGTGCCCAGTCTCTAGTGTTGGATCTGTTTATTGAGCCTCTACCAGTTCCACTTGGCTCACACTTCCCAGACTCCCCTTCAACAGCTGTGTACGGAGTGACTTTTTGCAGGGAACTTGCAGTCTCTCCATATGCTTCTTTTGTGCTTGGGAGTTGCCACAAGGATGTCCTGCCCGTGGACATTCTGGCACCTGGACTCCAATTGAGTTGGGGAAACCCCTGTTCCTGCATAAGGGCCCCGATATCCACTGCAGTGGCCAGGTTGGTTTTGCCTTGGTTTGGCTTTACTTTTCAGCCCAACAGTGACTCCCAGTTACTGCATGGAATCATAGAACCATACAGCACACAAGGAGGCCATTCGGCCCATCCTGCCTGTGCCGGCTCTTTGAAAGAGCTACCCTATTAGTCCCACTTCCCAGCTCTTTCCCCATAACCCTGCATGTATTAGTATTCAAGTCGTTCTTTACTAACGCATAAGACTACAGCTTAGCTGTGACTTTGTACTTCCTACAAAATGGATAATTTATCTTCACTTTGGCCAAGAGCACATAATTTGCCCTAAAATTCCATGAGCGCAAGCACACTTGCCTTCTAGCATGCCCGGCTCTGTTGTAGGATTAACAGACTGCACCCATATCATTCAAGTCTTTTACTGGCTCCCCATTCACAGTGACTGGATGTAAATGTTGAGCAGTATTCTGTGAGACGGGTATCACGACACGAAGCCTGAATGCTCAAGTCTCATGGCAGTGCTCAGTCTCCCGGACTCCCTCTTGGGTCTGCAGTCGCTCACTTTGTGACGCCCCTCGTTGCAGTAATAAAGCTTTGTGTCCCAGAATCACCCTCTTTGAGCTGTTGGGTCCTGCAGTCCCCAGCTCGTGCAGTGTCTGTTGATCATCTGCTGGCCGATTGGTGTGCGCTCTCTGGCTTCCTACTCACTTGCCAGACCCCCAGTGCTTGGCAGGCTGCATAATGCTTGCCCACCTCCACCATCTTGGCCCTGTTTGTTTTTATCAAGTTACCATGACTAAATTATCTGGAACAGTTTCTGGAAAAATTATCCTTTTAATATTAACTCAATTCATTGAATGTTGTTTCATTTTTTCCCCCCTCTAACCACAGTGCCCAACCATCTTTCACTTTTATCTTCTTGTTGCTCCAATTGTGGTCATTTGCTTTAAGTAACATTTTAAATTTGCCGCCATAAGCTTCTAGAATGAGATCAGAATCAACAAGAATTGCTCCTTTAACCTACATTAAGTGCACTAACATTAAATAATGGCACCAACCCCTCTGCTCATCTCTCTCTCTCTATTTGCCTTAGTTCGCTAACAATTTGAACACTGTAACAATTCATCTATGTCATCCCTTGTCTTAAAATTTGGAACGGGACTGGATTTAGTGAAGTTATTATGTGCTGAGTTATGGCTGGGTCCATTGGACCATTGGATCTTCACTCATTGGTCATTGAAGTCCGTTCTGCTATTGCAAAATCATGCTGACACTGTTTACCCCATTCATCAGCTTTGTGTCTGTGCTGTTTCACTTTTTCATCTGCCTTGTATTTTCGCTGTTTCTCTTTTTTTTTTGTCAACTCTATGCTGACTCTTGAGATGACACAGGATTTCCTCTGCCGCAGGTCTAATCAATTCCAAGTCTTTCTTTTCCTTTTGGGTCCTTATACTCACGGTCCTGTTGATTGCTTTCTTTGGTGTAGCACTGTGTCTGGTCTGGTCTGTTGATTTCAATCCCGCTTCAGGTATCACTAATTGTTAGGACTTGAGCTTTTTAATCACTGATTGTCTGTTAATGTTTCTACCAAACCCCACTCAGCGGGCCGTTTCCCTCTTGAGAAATGGAAGTGTATGCCTTGGATTGGGTACTCAGGGCCAGCAACACTGCATACTCACTTTGTTTCCTCCCTATGTCTTCTACCAGTTGGACAGCAGAAAATATCAAATGGTACACCCGCTTGGTATAGGCTACAAGTTAATAATTTACAGTGGCTAAGCCGTAGACAAATACTGTACAGCACAAGTAGGAATGTACAACGCGTATACATGGAGACTTACTGCTTAATGAGTCAGTTGTTGTTCCAGTTCCTAGCAAAATCTTGTCATTAATGGGTAGGCCACCTACTTTAGGAGCTCTTCCATCTGGTCATCCCAGAAACGAGGAGAATTGCCAATAACGCAATGATCCTCTGTTCTCTTTCACTTTTGAGGTTAGGTAGTCAATCTACCATCAGCAAAGGAGCAATACCACAGGACCTAATATCCATGGTATTAAATCAGTTTTAAGATGACAATCCCATAGATGTTAAGTGAAGGTAAACACACATTGTCTGGAATCTCGCCCCCCAGATCCTTTCACGGATCAGCCAGGTGCTGCTGACGCAAAGTCCTATTTATGTTAGAGCACAGCTGGTTGCTACAGATTTCACACAGCTAAAGATGATCCATTACCTTTCAAAAACTATTCATTGATAAGAGGCAAAAGGATCCCCCTGAAGCCTCGCCTGGAATGAAGTACTGAACTAGCCCTCCAATGGATCAGGCTCGTCTTTTTTTGTCAATTTCATAATCCTACCTGCGTCACCCTCAACTCAACTGGGAAGCAACAGGTAGAATTGCGATGGGGAATAAAGCCGAGTACTGGGTCTGACTGAATCCTATATTTTTACTTTTTGATTTCTTTTTCCCCACTCGTGCACCACTGTTGTTGTCTGCCTGTTCACACTGGGTTCCGTAGGAGCAGAGTGAGAACTATAACCTCCGTGATGCGTCTCTCGTTCTCACACGAATTTGTTAACATTGGCACTGTGGGTATTGTAACTCCAGCGGGGCAGAAGTGAAAAGACCCTCCATGATGCATCTCCGTCAGGACCTGGAACAGTCAGGGAGAGTATGAACACGGACATAGAATAGTTCACTCCTCCCTCAATTTTACAATTGATGGTAATTAGAAGCAGAAGAGGCACGACTTCTCCCTCCCCCCACTCCAGTGGGAGAGGGGCAGCGATAGTGATTATAGTTAAAGAGGAAGGGAAATCTTGGAGGAGTACTTCTTGTTCAAAATGCTCAATTTTATATTGCAAAATGATGTGCATATAATGAAAAGTCTTGCAGCTTTTGCAAGTCTGTCGTGCAACACTTCTTAAAGGCATCACACCTGAAAGTGTGGCTCCAAAGATGTCGCATCTTATGGTGTCAAGTTTCCCAAGGATCATATGTCATGATTGGCTAACATAACACCCAATTGACTAAATGTGAACAAATCAAAAGTACCAATGAGAATCAACTCCCTTTTCTTTTCTGAAGCTACCATTCACGAACCAGCAAGTGCCATAGAATCGACCAATCAAATCACGCAATTATTGTCTTCCCTTTTTTCTCCATGGCCTCGTCCCTCCCTATCTCTGTAACCTCCTCCAGCCCTTCAACCCTCCGAGATCTCTGCGCTCCTCCAATTCTGGCCTCTTGCAAATCCCCGATTTCTATCACCCCACCATTGGCGGCTGTGCCTTCAGCTGCCTGGGCCCTAAGCTCTGGAATTCCCTCCCTAAACCTCTCCGCCTCTCTACCTCTGCTCCTTAAAGCCTATCTCTTTGACCAAGCTTTTGGTCACCTGTCCTAATATCTCCTTATGTGAATCGGTGTCAAATTTTGTTTGATAATCTCTCCTGTAAAGTGCTTTGGGACGTTTTACTATGTTAAAGGTGCTGTGTAATTGTAAGTTGTTTTCAGTTATTTTCCTTGGCTCAAGTCCGTGTATACTGTAACAGAAAAATTACACAGTTCTAAAAAAAAAATCTCACCCCCTATAATTGCCTGGGACTTGAGATGGAAATTTCCTCAAGACCTTTGGTGCTGAGCATTATCAGTTGTTGTGAACACATTGGGGTCAATTTTTGGATGGCCGAGCGGGTGCGTTCGTCTCCTAAAATCGGGGATTCCCGGAGTGGGTCCGGAGCCCGGCTCCAACCCGCCCACTTCCGGGTTCCCCAATGATGCGTTTAGATGCGTGCGCAGCCCCCGCATACGGGACTCCCGCCGACAATTAAAGCCGGCGGGATTCCACTTAAAGCAATTATTTACATAGTTCAGGTCGTTTGCAGACCTGATTGGGAGGATATTTTAGGAGGGGTGGGATTTTCATCTCAACAGAGTGTGTTTCCCGTGCTGGGGGAAACACTCCCAGTTGAAACAGACGTGTTGCAGCCACCAGGCAGTGGGAGCTGCAAAGGTCCATTTGACAGGTGGGGGGGAGACCCTCACTCATTGCAGGAGGCCACTCTGTCACTTTGGACAAAGTTTGGCCTGCACCACCCTCCTCCTAACACTAAAATTCACAAACTTGGAACCTCAACCCCGGTGTGCAGACACATTTACCTACCTTGCGGACCCCCTCAAATGTACATCTTCCGGATGGGGGCCGCCGTAGCTGCAGTCATGACCTCAACAGAGGATGAACAGCATCACCAGCCTCGCCGGCCACACCGTCCACCTCAGACGTGGAGCTCCACAACACAGTGCTGTGACACATCCACCTGCACAGCAGGAGGGAGGGCAACCGCAGAGAGAGATGTGTCGCAGAGGGCACTACCCTCGCCACAGGGCCCACAGACCGAGGCTCAGCTTCCTGGACCTCTCTGAGGAGCAGTGCACACGGAGGCTCAGAGTCAGTCGCCAGGTAGTCGCGGACATCTGCAGCCTCCTTCATGCCGAGCTGCTCCCGGATGGACCAAGCAACACCTTCTTACCTGTCGCTGTCAAAGTCACCACTGCCCTCAACTCCTTCGTCTCCAGATCGTTCCAGGGAGCCAGCGCCGGGGTCTCTCAGTCCTCTGCACACAAGTGCATAAGGCAGATCACCGACGGCTTGTTCTGCAGGGCCTCGCACTATATCAACTTCCCCATGGATGACCTTAGCCAGATGGAGAGGGCAGTGGGATTCCACGCTGTGGCCGGCTTCCCACGGGTGCAGGGTGTAATCGATTGCACCCATACAGCAATCCGAGCACCTCCACACGAGCCAGGACTGTTCATCAACAGGAAGGGCTGTCACTCCATCAACACTCAGCTCATCTGTGACCACCGCAAGAGATTCCTTCACGTGTGCACCAGATACCCTGGCAGCTGCCACGATTCCTTCATCCTCCGGGAGTCCAACATCCCGCCCCTCTTCCACGCACCGAATACCCGTAAGGGCTGGCTCCTCGGGGACAAGGGATACCCCCTGCACACGTGGCTCATGACACCTCTGAGGAACCCCATCACCAAGCAACAGCGTCGCTATAACGACAGCCACATCACCACCAGGTCTACAATTGAGCATGTTATAGGGCTGCTCAAGATGTGCTTCAGGTGCCTTGATCGTTCTGGGGGAGCACTTCAATACGCACCAGACGGAGTGGGACACGTTTTAGTCGTGTGTTGTGTCCTGCACAACATGGCACAACAGAGAGGGGTGCTGCTTGAGGAGGCCCCATCCACATCTGCCACCCACATTGAGGAGGAGGAGGAAGAGGAGGCCGAGGAGGAGGAGCAACCCATGGGCAGAACAGTGGCTCATCTGGCTGCTCGTGAGGCCAGTGAGTCACTGATATGTGAACGGTTCTCCTAACATCAGATAGTGTGAAGTGTCCAGTCCACATCACCTGGACAGAGGAGCGGCCACACCAGCCCCCTCCCCCGCCCCCTGCACAAAACAGTGGTACAACTACACCTACACCCACTGTAGGGTGACCCAATGGGTGGCATCAAGTGTGGGTGTTGATGGTGAACCTCATGAAAGGGACTTATTGCACAAGCCAGTCACGAATGGCCAAGACGTGGCAGTAGTGGTGATAATAAGATTTATTGTGAGTGTGAAAGAAAACAAATATAAATAAAAAACATGACAAACTGTCAAACACCCTTGTGTATCCCCTTTGTGCTCACAAAACCTTCGTCGTACGCTTACGAGTACTCCTACATGGTGCCTCCCCTGTGGCTGCAGCAGAGGTAGAGGCAGGTTGCTCTTGTTCATGCCCTGACTGATTAGATGCTTTGGGCCTGTGCCCTCTGGGTTTCGGTGCCCGTGAGGGCCCCTCCAAAAACTGCTCCACCTGCACCTGTGCAGGGGCAGACTCGGCCACCTGAGAGGAGGCAGCATTGCGGGCACTGATTGAGGGGGGGACAACGGGAGAGACGTGGAAGCGCTTTGAGTGGCGTCCCCACTTCCATGTCCCCTTCCGCCACCATCCCTCTCCTGGGCATTCTGGCATCTCTTCTCCTATCGAGCAAAACACAGAGCGGCTTGATTGAGTGGTGGTTGCATGGTGACCCGCTGCATGCATTGGTGTGGGTGGGGGTGAGCGTGAGGAAGATGCATGGGAGGGTGCGTGTGAGACATAGCCAAGAGATTGTATGAGGATTGGGTTGCGTGGTAGTGTTCGAATGGGAACTGGGGCGGTGAGTAAGTGCAGGCAAGGTGAGGATGATGGTTGAGTGGATGTGAGGAGTGATGCGAGAGCGTTGTGGTGGCAGTGCAGAAGGAGTTGTGTGGTGGTGGAGGCGATGTGGAATTCGGAGTGTGGGAGAATGCGTGAGTATACTCACTTTGGCTGACCTGGTTAGGTCATTAAAGCGCTTTCTGCACTGGACCCAGGGAGATGTTACTGCTACTGCTGACCTCCTCTGCCACCTCGAGCCAGACCTTCTTGGTGGCAGAGGGAGGCCACTTCCTCCCGTCCGATGGGAAAAAGGTTTCCCCCCCACTCCTCACCCCATCGAGCAGCACCTGGAGTGAGGAGTCTGAGAACCTTGGAGCAACCTTGCCTCTGGGCTGCTCCATGCTGCCAATTTGGTTCTTTGCTGCAGGAGGAGCATTGGAGGACTGCCCCTTTAAATAGGGCTCCTCCTGCTGACAGCCTGTGATGTGGGTGCGTAGTGCGCCCGTTGCGCAGGTCTGGAACGGGAAACCCGGAAGCAAGCTTAAGTACATTCAATTAGGCTGCGATCGCGTGCGGAGCACACCGATTTCACTGGGCACGTTACCCACGCGCCCAGTCGACCCCCTGCTGCCAACCCACCTCCCTCCTAATATCGGGCCCATTGTGTCTGAGAGAAAGGGGGAAGGGATGCATCATCGGGGTTCATTTCACTTCTGTCCCTGTGGAGCAACAATAAAATTCTGTGCGTGTCCGTGTGCGATCGAGAGATGCAACACGGGGGTTGCAGTAGTCACTCTGCTCCTACAAATCCCAGTGTGAACTGCGTTGACCAGACCGATACCAACTGTGGGGAAAATAAATCAAAAAGTAAAAATGTACGATTTGGTCGTTTCTATACAGTTTCAGTCATTAAATAAAAATTCTGAGCGAACACCATTGCTTGGGATGAGTTTTTTTGAGTCACCGTGGGGTTGCTCATGTTTTTAGTGGGGCCAAAGACAGATGTCTATGAGGCGTGTTAATACGGATGGGATCAGTGCAGCTGGAGTCAGTCAGCCGAGCCGAGCCTGGACCACGATGAGCAATCACCTGTTCAGGTACTCCGTTGGGGAAACCTTGCCTGGGCAGCACTCCTCCCAGCTTCAGCAAGAGCTATAAATCTACTGCAAGAAGTAATAAGGGGGAGAGGAAATTTCTTTCACAATCATTCATGTCACTGAGAAAAAGGAGGTAGGTTTTGGAGAAGGGAGGAGAGCAGAATGAACAAAGTACTCACTTCTTCAGGAAACACTGCAAATCTATTGTGGGAAGTAGAACAAAAAATAAATATAATGTAAATAACAGGGAAAAGAAAGAAAGACTTGCATTTATATAGCACCTTTTACGACCTCAAGACCTTCCAAAGCGCTTTACAGCCGACAAAGTACTTTTGAAGTGTAGTCACTGTTGTAATGTAGGAAACAAGGCAGCCAATTTGCGCACAGCAAGATCCCATAATGAGCAATGTAATAACGACCAGATAATCTATTTTAGTGATGTTCATTGAGGGATAAATATTGGCCAGGACACCAGGGAGAACTCTCCAGCTCTTCAAAATAGTGCTGTGGGATCTGTTACATCCACCTGAGAGGGCAGACGGGTCCTCGGTTTAACGTCTCACCCAAAAGATGGCACCTCCGACAGTGCAGCATTCCCTTAGTACTGCACTGGGAGTGTCAGCCTGGATTATGTTTTCAAGTCTCTGGAGTAGGATTCGAACTCACGACCTTCTGACTCAGAGGCGACAGTGGGTACACTGAGCCATGCTGACACAGCACAGTGAATTATGGGGATAATTTTAGGCAAGCACAGTGAGCATACCGGACCCTCACTCACTGGGCAAACCGCTATCATATTTAGGCTGCAGTGATATCATGGTCAACATCACTACCCGTGTACCCTTTGAGCAAAGTCAGGGGAGAGTTGCTCATACTTTAATTATATGTTTTATTAAGATTTTTTTTTAAACTTTAATGGAGTCTGGCCAGGTCAGGCCTCCTGGCCGCTAATGGAAAGGAAACAGCATTTATCGATACAAAAAGCAAAGAGGATGGATGCTTTGAATCTTTGTGGTTTGTAAAATTCAAAGTTGTTAAGCAAAAGAGATGCCTTCTTTAGCTAAGAACGAGTTTGCTAGAGGAGAAAACTGAATAACCAATTGTGGATTAATAGATGGAGTTAAGATACAGATCAGCCATGATCTAATTGAATGGCGGAACAGGCTCCAGGGGCTGAATGGCCTCCTCCTGTTCCTATGTTCCTTGTCGTCACATAATGCAAAATAATGAACGTGCTATCCTTCTCCATGCCATTGGATCAATTTGCTTGATTTAAAGAAATGAACTTGTCACTACCTTACTGAATCCTACCCTCTTGAGTCTGGCCAAAGCCTGCCCTAGCAACTTTCTGTTTCAAAACTCGATTCTGCGTTTGTGTTTTTGCCTCTATTTTTACTGTCTTCACAACCAGAGGGGATGACCGACGTCAGTCTGCCCCCGCTGAGTGCCCAGGACCAGAGACTTCCCAACACAATGGGCGTGAGCTGTTTATTGATTAACAAGATAGGCGAACAAATTTCTCATTGACTTTGGGGAAACAACTTCAATGCTGGGCTTTTTAGTCTTTTGGCCATTTTCATATTGGTGCTTATTTTAAAATTTGTGTGAATACACTTTGCTTTAAGAAGCCCACATTTAAATGTAATACTTTCCAAATTTTTTTTGTGAAGAAATGGTCATAAATCTCAAAGTATGATTTATCCGTAAAGTCCCTCACCGTTGGGCATTGCAGATTTGAGGGGTCTCTTCTTTGTTGAGAGGTTCACTGTCAACCGCTGGGCAGTAATGTAAGTGCAGTGGATCGTCTGGTCATTGTAGACATCACTCGGGTGAATATTAGGAGAGTTTTATAACAGGTGGCACTACCGAAAACCACCCCGAGCTATTTGGGAGCTGATGTGTGCCCTGTTTGTCTCGATATCTCCATCCCAGTGTGGAGAAGATCAGAAAGAAACTCAATGCTAGCTTCCAGTGGGCAGGGGTAGAGTGTCATGGGCGGAGGGCTGGGGTGATGCATGGCACGTGAGGGAGGAGGGAAAAACGAAAAGATTTTTAAAAATAAAAGCAAAGTGAGGAGTTAATGCTCCACAATTGTCTTGTAATAAAGGATTGCTGTTTATTTTCCCCCAACACCATCCAGCTGTTCGTAAAAAAAAAATATTTTTTTTTGTTGAAGAATGAGAAGTAAAATGAAATAAATCATGCCTGGCTTTTTTTTTTGCCTGATGTTATATTTGCAGTCTGCTGCTTTGAAATGTGTCCAGATGTTAGATAACATTACCCAGTTACTCGTCGATTGACCTTGTTTGACTGCCTCTGCCTTTGTTAGAGAGCTGGAAATGGAGCCCCCTTGTAATCTCGTGGACTCTCTCAGCCTGCAGAAGGAAAGATGCTATTAACTGATTTCATTTGCAGGCACAGGGTTGTGATTGCTTTGCAGATTGCTATTAGTATTTGGGAAACGAGCCCCGCTGATTGTGCAGTTCTTTCATCTGAGATTCAATTTGTCAGTATGCAGAATGAATTTACTGTGAACTGTGTCTGCCACAGAAAATTAAAATCTTGTAGGATAAGTAGTTGGAGGAATGCCGATTAATCTGTTTATTGCACATGGCTCTGAATTCTGGTTTTCTCTCATGTTACATCATTTAAATGCGAACTGGGGCTCTGACTCGATTGCCCACCCATCTATTTGTATAACTGGGTGCAGTTTGGGCTGATCTGACCTCTACTAGTGGGAACTGCCATTCCACTGAGCCATTTCTAAGAGGCCAGCCAATTAAGATGTCGACTGTCCAAATTTGCGATGCAAAGTGGAGAAAGTTTGCCATATGGTGTCAGAATAACCATTTCACCCCATCAATCGTGCCACCCTCTGTTACTGCAATAATTTCAACCTTGCTAAATCACAGTGGCACGTACAGTTCTATTAGAGTGGGCACATATCTGCTGTGGGTTGTCCCTAGGCTTCAGAATCAGAATGGAGAATTGGTACCCTCTGTGCGTGCCTGGTGTGTGATATAGGAGCTTAGTCCTTTCTTCGGATAACATCCGTGGCTCAGTGGGCAGCTCTCTCGCCTCTGAGTCAGAAGGTCGTGGGTTCAAGTCCCACTCCAGAGACTTGAGCCCATAATCCAGGCTGACACTCACAGTGTCCAGTACTGAGGGAGAGCTGCACTGCCCGAGGTGCCGTCTTTCGGATGAGACGTTAAACTGAGGCCCGGTCTGCCCTCTCAGGTGGATGTAAAAGATCCCACAGCACTATTTAAAGAAGAGCAGGGGAGTTCCCCCCGGTGTCCTGGCCAATATTTATCCCTCAACCAACATCACTAAAAACAGATTATCTGTTCATTATCACATTACTGTTTGTGGAACCTTGCTGTGTGCAAATTGGCTGCTGCGTTTCCTACATTACAACAGTGACTACACTTCAAAAATACTTTGTTGATTGTAAAACGCTTTGGGACGACCTGAGGTTGTGAAAGGCGCTGTGTAAATGCAAGTTCTTTCTTTCTATCATCAACATTCTTACTGTGCCATTGAGTCGGGTAAGGCAGTAACCAATCGACGCCATCCAATTCTGTCATGGGCTTCTGCCTCCAGCGTCTGTAGTTGCAAGTGCACTAGAGCTGCATCCGTCCGATGTGTCTGTGTTGCATGGAGTTCCTTTTGGTCGACTCCTAGCTCTTTTCCCTTGTGGCTTCCAATTCCTGTCTACTTAGGGATCCTTGTGTCAGGTATTCTCAGAATGTGACCGATGTAGGCTCATCTCCTCTCCCAGTCTGTTATAGGCAGTGATGTGGAGATGCCGGTGATGGACTGGGGTTGACAAATGTAAGGAATCTTACAACACCAGGTTATAGTCCAACTGTTTTATTTGAAAATCACAAGCTTTCGGAGGCTTCCTCCTTCGTCAGGTGAGTGTGGGTTTTCATGGAAGGTTACCGCATTTATAGTCAGAGAACAATACCTGGTGATTACAGATAATCTTTCCAACTGCCCGTTGTCAAGGCAATCAAAGTGTTCAGACAGTCCTGTAGGTAACATCTCTCTGTCTGACTTAGCATGGTCATACTGCAGGCTTGAGTGGGTGAGTGAGCACAAGACTCTCAAGAGTACTGCTTTCTATATCGCGTAGCAACCTGGTGTCTTCTCCAACATCTTGATGGTGTTTCATCGCTCCAGAATATTACAGTGCTGAATCTTCGTCCAGTGTCTTGTCCTTCAAAAATGGATTGCAACATCCACAGGCTGCTTGTATTCAGAGCCCCTTCCTGCGTCCGTATAACAAAAGTTGTTTGTAGTTTCCAGTAGTTTGTTTCTTATGATAGTAAATTCCTTACTGAACAGTCCCTTGCTAAATAGACGGTAGAATATATTTAGCTGCATCACCACACCATTGCAGAAGTGCCAAAGTCAAGGCCACTGTGTGGAGTAACATTACATTTAACTCTATTTATGAGGTTGCTACATGGAATAGGCCCCACTCCTTTGCCCATTATTGTATAAATTGCTCTGTATCGAGGTCCCTGCACAACTCAGGGCAACTTCTGAGGACTGGGGGAGATTCGAATCCATGTTGATTTTGATCTTCAAATGTGGGAAAGCACTGACTGTCGGCGTATAACCCAAACGGCTGGCATGTATGGCTTTTTGGACCTTTGCTTTTTGAAATATTATATAGTTTTATTAATCTTTAGTGACCTACTCTGCGAACGGCATTGACTCCTTGCTGGGCACCCGCTGGTAGCTCACCTGAGTGATACACATCTGGGAGTCTCCACAGTGAATGAGGGCAGTCAAAACCCATCCTGTCCTTCCCCAACGTCAAAACAAACGCAGCAATCAACAGTTACCAGACAGCGACCGGGAGCAGCAATTCTGGCCGATTTTCCCAACTCAAAGGTATTGAGGCCAACTAATTTTGCAACTACCACCTGTGTAGCTGAAGGTTAGCTAACTCAGCATATACCTGGGGTCCTCTTGTTTGTAATTTTACATTGTCACTTGTTTAATTTGGATCACGGGCTTGGTTTCGACGCGGTTCTACGATTCTGCTGTTGGGATTGCGGAGGAAGTTATCGTGTGCAGACGTCACTCTCCCATGTTTTGAACTAAACAAGTGGTTTGGTCACCTGCCCTAATGTGTCCTCCTTTGGCTCGTTGTCAGTTTTGGTCTGATTACGTTCCCGCAAAGCGCCTTGGAACGTTTTCCTACATTAAAGGCGCTATATAAATGCAAGTTTTTGTTGTTGTTGAATGCAATAGCACCATGTCGGATTACACAGAACTTACAGCGCAGAAACAGGCCATTCGGCCCAACAGGTCCGTGCCGGTGTTCATGCTCCACACGAGCCTACTCCCTCCCCTCTTCATCTCACCCTACCAGCAAATCCTTCTATTCCTTTCTCCTTCGTGTACTTATTTAGCTTCCCCTTAAATGCATCTATGCTGGTCGCCTCAACTACTCCTTCTGGTAGTGAGTTCCACATTCTCACCACTCTCTGGGTAAAGAAGTTTCTCCTGAATTCCCGATTGGGTTTATTGGTGACGATCTTATATTTATGGCCCCTGGTTCTGGTCTCCCCCACAAGTGGTAACATCTTCTCTATGTCTACCCTGTCAAACCCTTCATAATTTTACAGACCTCTATCAGGTCACCCCTCAGCCTTCTCTTTTCTAGAGAAAAGAGCCCCAGCCTGTTTGCTCTTTCCTGATAGTTAAAACTCTCAGTTCTGGTATCATCCTTGTAAATCTTTTTTGCACCTTCTGCAGTGCCTTTTTGTAATGTGGAGACCTGAACTGTTCACATCACTCCAAGTGTGGTCTAACCGAGGTTCTATACAAGTTTAACATAACCTCTCTGCTTTTCAATTGTATCTCTCTAGAAAACTTGCTGAGTGATGAAACAAGCTCTGGCTAATGGGGTTTTTATCCCTTTGATTGCTGGTCATTTTAAGGGCCTGATGGTCATCTAGCTGCAGGAACTAGGGGTTAATTATCAGCCGAGCAAGTTATACACATCTCTGTAAGTGAAATAGCTCTACAGTGATGCAAAGTACAATGAATTGTCTTTACCACTGACCTGCCCTTTGACAAAGTAGAGATTTTAGTTGCTCGGGCCTGCATTTATATGGTGCCTGTACTGTGGAAAATATCCCAAGGAGCTTCACAGGAGTGGGGGAGGAGAGGGGGAGGGTGGGAGGATGGCGGAAGAGAAAATAAAGCTAACAGATAATCAACTGCCCCGAAGTGAGAGGGAATCTCATGCACACCTCCTGCATACGGCTTGTTGCCTCCCATTTGTGTAAGAATTGTACAAGAAATTCTCAGACTTTTCTTTGCTGGAAGCAAAGAGAGAAATACAGAGAAAGAAAAAAATAACGACAGTGCTAAGGAGGAGGAAGAGGAACAATATTAATGCCACTAGGCAGTTCTCTCTCGTAACAGAAGAAGTCATTTACAGGTACTCCTCATGTAACAGAAGCAGTCGTATACAGATGCTCCTCGTGTAACAGAAAAACAATCATGTACAGGTGCTCCTCGTGTAACAGAAGCAGTCATATACAGATGTGCCTCATGTAACAGAAGCAATCATATACAGATGCTCCTCGTGTAACAGAAGCAGTCGTATACAGATGCTCCTCGTGTAACAGAAGCAGTCATATACAGATGTGCCTCGTGTAACAGAAGCAATCGTATACAGATGTGCCTCGTGTAACAGAAGCAATCGTATACAGATGTTCCTTGTGTAACAGAAGCAATCGTATACAGATGCTCCTTGTGTAACAGAAGCAGTCGTATACAGATGCTCCTAGTGTAACAGAAGCAGTCATATACAGATGCTCCTCGTGTAACAGAAGCAATCATATACAGATGCTCCTCGTGTAACAGAAGCAATCATATACAGATGCTCCTCTTGTAACAGAAGCAATCTTGTACAGATGCTCCTCGTGTAACAGAAGCAGTCGTATACAGATGCTCCTCGTGTAACAGAAGCAATCGTATACAGATGCTCCTCGTGTAACAGAAGCAATCGTATACAGGTGCTCCTCGTGTAACAGAAGCAAACGTATACAGATGTGCCTCGTGTAACAGAAGCAATCGTATACAGGTGCTCCTCGTGTAACAGAAGCAAACGTATACAGATGTGCCTCGTGTAACAGAAGCAAACGTATACAGATGCTCCTCGTGTAACAGAAGCAGCCATGTTAATGGTTTCAGAGGAAATTGGCTTCTCAGGTATTGTGAAAACCTCACTCTTGGGATTTATCAAGCGTTGACAGCTCAGGGATGTAATGAAGACTGTTAATGTAATTGTATCTCAATTTTCACTCCTCTATTTATAGATATGTTTCCATCTGTTCAATACTGAAAAATGGAGCAGTGCAGCACGACTTCCTTGCTTCACTCTCCTGCACTAGAATGTTGGATGCTCGCACATGTCATTGCCCCGTTAGTCTTCAGATCTTGGCAAGTACCTTGCCTATGGGTACTGGGAACGAAGCATAAATCAGTCCTTCAGCATCTTCGTAGTGTGCCGAACGTTAGGTATTTTGTGGATGGTAATCACCGGAGTTATCCCATTGTTACAGAGCAGACCTGTATTCACCAGGGCCAGCTTTAAATGTTCACCTTCATTCATTTGCGTTCACTTGATCTGCTGGAGGGACGCTACATTTTAGAGGAGGAGAATTACCCAGCTGCAGGGGTAAGATGTTAGGATTGTCCACAGGGAACTGTGATCAGTTTTGCTGGTTTGCCTCAGTAATTTTCAAATTTATCTGAGCTGGGACTCTTTGCAAATATTGACGTGTTCCCAGGCACCTCTAGTGAATATTAACACACTCCTGGGAACCGCCTATAAATATTGACACAGTCCCGGGAACCCCCTGTAAATATTGCACGCTCACAGGAACCGCCTGTAAATATTGCACGCTCACAGGAACTGCCTGTAAATATTGACACACTCCCAGGAACCCCCTGTAAATATTGCACGCTCACAGGAACCGCCTGTAAATATTGCACGCTCACAGGAACCGCCTGTAAATATTGACAGACTCCCAGGAACCGCCTGCAAATGTTGATACACTCCTAAGAACCGCCTGTAAATATTGACACACTCCCAGGAACCGCCTGTAAATATTGACACACTCCCAGGAACCGCCTGTAAATATTGACACACTCCCAGGAACCGCCTGTAAATATTGACACACTCCCAGGAACCGCCTGTAAATAATGACACACTCCTGGGAACCGCCTGTAAATATTATCACACTCCGGGGAACTCCCTGTAAATATTGACACACTCCCGGGAACTCCCTGTAAATATTGACACACTCCCGGGAACTCCCTGTAAATATTGACACACTCCGGGGAACTCCCTGTAAATATTGACACACTCCCAGGAACTCCCTGTAAATATTGACACACTCCCGGGAACCGCCTGTAAATAATGACACACTCCCGGGAACTCCCAGTAAATATTGACACACTCCCGGGAACTCCCTGTAAATATTGACACACTCCCGGGAACTCCCTGTAAATATTGACACACTCCCGGGAACTCCCAGTAAATATTGACACACTCCCGGGAACTCCCTGTAAATATTGACACACTCCCGGGAACTCCCTGTAAATATTGACACACTCCCGGGAACTCCCTGTAAATATTGACACACTCCCGGGAACTGCCTGTAAATAATGACACACTCCTGGGAACCGCCTGTAAATATTATCACACTCCGGGGAACTCCCTGTAAATATTGACACACTCCCGGGAACTCCCTGTAAATATTGACACACTCCCGGGAACTCCCTGTAAATATTGACACACTCCCGGGAACTCCCTGTAAATATTGACACACTCCCGGGAACACCCTGTAAATATTGACACACTCTGGGGAACTCCCTGTAAATATTGACACACTCCCGGGAACTCCCTGTAAATATTGACACACTCCGGGGAACTCCCTGTAAATATTGACACACTCCCAGGAACCGCCTGTAAATATTGACACACTCCCAGGAACCGCCTGTAAATATTGACACACTCCCAGGAACCGCCTGTAAATATTGACACACTCCCAGGAACCGCCTGTAAATATTGACACACTCCCAGGAACCGCCTGTAAATATTGACACACTCCCGGGAACTCCCTGTAAATATTGACACACTCCCAGGAACCGCCTGTAAATATTGACACACGCCCAAGAACTCCCTGTAAATATTGACACACTCCCGGGAACTCCCTGTAAATATTGACACACTCCCACGAACTCCCTGTAAATATTGACACACTCCCGGGAACTCCCTGTAAATATTGACACACTCCGGGGAACTCCCTGTAAATATTGACACACTCCCGGGAACTCCCTGTAAATATTGACACACTCCCGGGAACTCCCTGTAAATATTGACACACTCCCGGGAACTCCCTGTAAATATTGACACACTCCGGGGAACTCCCTGTAAATATTGACACACTCCCAGGAACCGCCTGTAAATATTGACACACTCCCAGGAACCGCCTGTAAATATTAACACTCTCCCAGGAGCCTCCAGTAAGTATGAACACATTCCCAGGAACTCTCTGTAAGTATTGACACATTCCCTGGAAACCCCATAAATATTGACACACTCCCGGGCATCCCCTATATATATCGACACACTCCCGGGAATCCCCTGTAAATATTGACTCATTCCCGGGAATCCCCTGTAAATGTTGATACACTCCTAAGAACCGCCTGTAAATATTGACAAACTTCTAGGAACCGCCTGTAAATAATGACACACTCCCAGGAACCGCCTGTAAATAATGACACACTCCTGGGAACCGCCTGTAAATATTATCACACTCCGGGGAACTCCCTGTAAATATTGACACAATCCCGGGAACCCCCTGTAAATATTGACACACTCCCAGGAACCGCCTGTAAATATTGACACACTCCCAGGAACCGCCTGTAAATATTGACACACTCCCGGGAACTCCCTGTAAATATTGACACACTCCCAGGAACTCCCTGTAAATATTGACACACTCCCGGGAACTCCCTGTAAATATTGACACACTCCCAGGAACTCCCTGTAAATATTGACACACTCCCACGAACTCCCTGTAAATAATGACACACTCCCAGGAACCGCCTGTAAATAATGACACACTCCTGGGAACCGCCTGTAAATATTATCACACTCCGGGGAACTCCCTGTAAATATTGACACAATCCCGGGAACCCCCTGTAAATATTGACACACTCCCAGGAACCGCCTGTAAATATTGACACACTCCCAGGAACCGCCTGTAAATATTGACACACTCCCGGGAACTCCCTGTAAATATTGACACACTCCCAGGAACCGCCTGTAAATATTGACACACGCCCAAGAACTCCCTGTAAATATTGACACACTCCCGGGAACTCCCTGTAAATATTGACACACTCCCACGAACTCCCTGTAAATATTGACACACTCCTGGGAACTCCCTGTAAATATTGACACACTCCCAGGAACTCCCTGTAAATATTGACACACTCCCACGAACTCCCTGTAAATATTGACACACTCCCACGAACTCCCTGTAAATATTGACACACTCCCACGAACTCCCTGTAAATATTGACACACTCCCGGGAACTCCCTGTAAATATTGACACACTCCCGGGAACTCCCTGTAAATATTGACACACTCCCAGGAACTCCCTGTAAATATTGACACACTCCCACGAACTCCCAGTAAATATTGACACACTCCCGGGAACTCCCTGTAAATATTGACACACTCCCAGGAACCGCCTGTAAATAATGACACACTCCCAGGAACCGCCTGTAAATATTGACACACTCCCGGGAACTCCCTGTAAATAATGACACACTCCCGGGAACTCCCTGTAAATATTGACACACTCCTGGGAACCGCCTGTAAATATTGACACACTCCCGGGAACCCCCTGTAAATATTGACACACTCCCGGGAATTCCCTGTAAATAATGACACACTCCCGGGAACTCCCTGTAAATAATGACACACTCCTGGGAACCGCCTGTAAATATTATCACACTCCGGGGAACTCCCTGTAAATATTGACACACTCCCGGGAACTCCCTGTAAATATTGACACACTCCCGGGAACTCCCTGTAAATATTGACACACTCCCGGGAACTCCCTGTAAATATTGACACACTCCCGGGAACTCCCTGTAAATATTGACACACTCCCGGGAACTCCCTGTAAATATTGACACACTCCCGGGAACTCCCTGTAAATATTGACACACTCCCGGGAACTCCCTGTAAATATTGACACACTCCCAGGAACCGCCTGTAAATATTGACACACTCCCAGGAACCGCCTGTAAATATTGACACACTCCCAGGAACCGCCTGTAAATATTGACACACTCCCAGGAACCGCCTGTAAATATTGACACACTCCCAGGAACCGCCTGTAAATATTGACACACTCCCGGGAACTCCCTGTAAATATTGACACACTCCCAGGAACCGCCTGTAAATATTGACACACGCCCAAGAACTCCCTGTAAATATTGACACACTCCCGGGAACTCCCTGTAAATATTGACACACTCCCACGAACTCCCTGTAAATATTGACACACTCCGGGGAACTCCCTGTAAATATTGACACACTCCCGGGAACTCCCTGTAAATATTGACACACTCCCGGGAACTCCCTGTAAATATTGACACACTTTGGGGAACTCCCTGTAAATATTGACACACTCCCGGGAACTCCCTGTAAATATTGACACACTCCGGGGAACTCCCTGTAAATATTGACACACTCCCAGGAACCGCCTGTAAATATTGACACACTCCCAGGAACCGCCTGTAAATATTGACAAACTTCTAGGAACCGCCTGTAAATAATGACACACTCCCAGGAGCCTCCAGTAAGTATGAACACATTCCCAGGAACTCTCTGTAAGTATTGACACATTCCCTGGAAACCCCATAAATATTGACACACTCCCGGGCATCCCCTATATATATCGACACACTCCCGGGAATCCCCTGTAAATATTGACTCATTCCCGGGAATCCCCTGTAAATGTTGATACACTCCTAAGAACCGCCTGTAAATATTGACAAACTTCTAGGAACCGCCTGTAAATAATGACACACTCCCAGGAACCGCCTGTAAATAATGACACACTCCTGGGAACCGCCTGTAAATATTATCACACTCCGGGGAACTCCCTGTAAATATTGACACAATCCCGGGAACCCCCTGTAAATATTGACACACTCCCAGGAACCGCCTGTAAATATTGACACACTCCCAGGAACCGCCTGTAAATATTGACACACTCCCGGGAACTCCCTGTAAATATTGACACACTCCCAGGAACTCCCTGTAAATATTGACACACTCCCGGGAACTCCCTGTAAATATTGACACACTCCCAGGAACTCCCTGTAAATATTGACACACTCCCACGAACTCCCTGTAAATAATGACACACTCCCAGGAACCGCCTGTAAATAATGACACACTCCTGGGAACCGCCTGTAAATATTATCACACTCCGGGGAACTCCCTGTAAATATTGACACAATCCCGGGAACCCCCTGTAAATATTGACACACTCCCAGGAACCGCCTGTAAATATTGACACACTCCCAGGAACCGCCTGTAAATATTGACACACTCCCGGGAACTCCCTGTAAATATTGACACACTCCCAGGAACCGCCTGTAAATATTGACACACGCCCAAGAACTCCCTGTAAATATTGACACACTCCCGGGAACTCCCTGTAAATATTGACACACTCCCACGAACTCCCTGTAAATATTGACACACTCCTGGGAACTCCCTGTAAATATTGACACACTCCCAGGAACTCCCTGTAAATATTGACACACTCCCACGAACTCCCTGTAAATATTGACACACTCCCACGAACTCCCTGTAAATATTGACACACTCCCACGAACTCCCTGTAAATATTGACACACTCCCGGGAACTCCCTGTAAATATTGACACACTCCCGGGAACTCCCTGTAAATATTGACACACTCCCAGGAACTCCCTGTAAATATTGACACACTCCCACGAACTCCCAGTAAATATTGACACACTCCCGGGAACTCCCTGTAAATATTGACACACTCCCAGGAACCGCCTGTAAATAATGACACACTCCCAGGAACCGCCTGTAAATATTGACACACTCCCGGGAACTCCCTGTAAATAATGACACACTCCCGGGAACTCCCTGTAAATATTGACACACTCCTGGGAACCGCCTGTAAATATTGACACACTCCCGGGAACCCCCTGTAAATATTGACACACTCCCGGGAATTCCCTGTAAATAATGACACACTCCCGGGAACTCCCTGTAAATAATGACACACTCCTGGGAACCGCCTGTAAATATTATCACACTCCGGGGAACTCCCTGTAAATATTGACACACTCCCGGGAACTCCCTGTAAATATTGACACACTCCCGGGAACTCCCTGTAAATATTGACACACTCCCGGGAACTCCCTGTAAATATTGACACACTCCCGGGAACTCCCTGTAAATATTGACACACTCCCGGGAACTCCCTGTAAATATTGACACACTCCCGGGAACTCCCTGTAAATATTGACACACTCCCGGGAACTCCCTGTAAATATTGACACACTCCCGGGAACTCCCTGTAAATATTGACACACTCCCGGGAACTCCCTGTAAATATTGACACACTCCCGGGAACTCCCTGTAAATATTGACACACTCCCGGGAACTCCCTGTAAATATTGACACACTCCCGGGAACTCCCTGTAAATATTGACACACTCCCGGGAACTCCCTGTAAATATTGACACACTCCCGGGAACTCCCTGTAAATATTGACACACTCCCGGGAACTCCCTGTAAATATTGACACACTCCCGGGAACTCCCTGTAAATATTGACACACTCCCGGGAACTCCCTGTAAATATTGACACACTCCCGGGAACTCCCTGTAAATATTGACACACTCCCGGGAACCGCCTGTAAATATTGACACACTCCCGGGAACCGCCTGTAAATATTGACACACTCCCGGGAACTCCCTGTAAATATTGACACACTCCCGGGAACTGCCTGTAAATATTAACACACTCCCGGGAACTCCCTGTAAATATTGACACACTCCCGGGAACTCCCTGTAAATATTGACACACTCCCGGGAACTCCCTGTAAATATTGACACACTCCCGGGAATCCCCTGTAAATGTTGATACACTCCTAAGAACCGCCTGTAAATATTGACAAACTTCTAGGAACCGCCTGTAAATAATGACACACTCCCAGGAACCGCCTGTAAATAATGACACACTCCCAGGAACCGCCTGTAAATAATGACACACTCCCGGGAACCGCCTGTAAATATTATCACACTCCGGGGAACTCCCTGTAAATATTGACACACTCCCGGGAACTCCCTGTAAATATTGACACACTCCCGGGAACTCCCTGTAAATATTGACACACTCCCAGGAACCGCCTGTAAATATTGACACACTCCCAGGAACCGCCTGTAAATATTGACACACTCCCACGAACTCCCTGTAAATATTGACACACTCCCACGAACTCCCTGTAAATATTGACACACTCCCACGAACTCCCTGTAAATATTGACACACTCCCGGGAACTCCCTGTAAATATTGACACACTCCCAGGAACTCCCTGTAAATATTGACACACTCCCACGAACTCCCTGTAAATATTGACACACTCCCACGAACTCCCTGTAAATATTGACACACTCCCACGAACTCCCTGTAAATATTGACACACTCCCACGAACTCCCTGTAAATATTGACACACTCCCGGGAACTCCCTGTAAATATTGACACACTCCCGGGAACTCCCTGTAAATATTGACACACTCCCGGGAACTCCCTGTAAATATTAACACTCTCCCCGGCACCCCTAGTAAATATTAACACTCTTCCAGGATCCCCCTGTAAATATTAGCACTCTCCCAGGAGCCTCCAGTAAGTATTAACACATTCCCAATCATCTCAGCCCCAGGGCATTGCTGCAGGAGTTCCTCAGGGCAGTGTCCTAGGCCCAACCATCTTCAGCTGCTTCATCAATGACCTTCCCTCATCATAAGGTCAGAAATGATTGCAGTGTTCAGTTCCATTCGCAACCCCTCAGATAATGAAGCAGTCCGTGCCTGCATGCAGCAAGACCTGGACAACATCCAGGCTTGTGCTGATAAGTGGCAAGTAACATTCGCGCCAGACAAGTGCCAGGCAATGACCATCTCCAACAAGAGAGGGTCAAACCACCTCCCCTTGACATTTAACAGCATTACCATCGCCGAATCCCCCACCATCAACATCCTGGGGGTCAGCATTGACCAGAAACTTAACTGGACCAGCCACATAAATACTGTGGCTACAAAAGCAGGTCAGAGGCTGGGTATTCTGCGGCGAGTGACTCACCTCCTGACTCCCCAAAGCCTTTCCACCATCTACATGGCACAAGTCAGGAGTGTGATGGAATACTCTCCACTTGCCTGGATGAGTGCAGCTCCAACAACACTCAAGAAGCTCGACACCATCCAGGACAAAGCAGCCCGCTTGATTGACAGCCCATCCATCACCCTAAAATTCACTCCCTTCACCACCGGCGCACAGTGGCTGCAGTGTGTACCATCCACAGGATGCACTGCAGCAACTCGCTAAGGCTTCTTCGACAGCACCTCCCAAACCCGTGACCTCTACCATCTAGAAGGACAAGAGCAGCAGGCACATGGGAACAACACAACCTGCACGTTCCCCTCCAAGTCACACACCATCCCGACTTGGAAATATATCGCCGTTCCTTCATCGTCGCTGGGTCAAAATCCTGGAACTCCCTTCCTAACAGCACTGTGGGAGAACCTTCACCACACGGACTGCAGCGGTTCAAGAAGGCGGGTCATCACCACCTTCTCAAGGGCAATTAGGGATGGGCAATAAATGCCGGCCTCGCCAGCGACGCCTACATCCCATGAACGAATGAAAAAAAACTCCCAGGAACCCCCTGTAAATATTGACACACTCCCGGGAACCCCCTGTAAGTATCGACACATTCCTGGAAACCCCCTGTAAATATTGACACACCCCCGGGAAACCCCTGTAAATATTGACACACTCCCGGGAACTCCCTGTAAATATTGACACACTCCCGGGGACCCCTTGTAAATATTGACACACTCCCAGGAACCCACTGTAAATATTGACACACTCCCGGGGACCCATTGCACAATTTTGGAGTATCACTATACTCTTTGTTCTAATTTCTGAAACACTAGCCCCAATTTTAACTCGGGTGGGAATCGGGCAGGCAGTGGCTGAGATGAGCGGAAACCCAACCTCCCCCACTCGATCCCAGTAACGTTCGGCCCACACCATTATAACTCTGGCCTCATTTGCATGCCCCCGGTTATTTACCCACGCGAAACCAGCAGGGAGTGGCAGCTGGATGGCCAGGTGTCCAGTCGGTGTCTGGAGCCCAGGGGCGGGGACGGAATGTCTGTTGTCCAGAGACCAGGGGCGGGGATGGAATGTCTGGTGTCCAGAGACCAGGGGCGGGGACGGAATGTCCAGTGTCCAGAGACCAGGGGCGGGAGAGGAATGTCTGGTGTCCAGAGACCAGGGGCGGGAGAGGAATGTCCAGTGTCCAGAGACCAGGGGCGGGAGAGGAATGTCCAGTGTCCAGAGACCAGGGGCGGGAGAGGAATGTCTGGTGTCCAGAGACCAGGGGCGGGAGAGGAATGTCTGGTGTCCAGAGACCAGGGGCGGGAGAGGAATGTCCAGTGTCCAGAGACCAGGGGCGGGGACGGAATGTCTGGTGTCCAGAGACCAGGGGCGGGGACGGAATGTCTGGTGTCCAGAGACCAGGGGCGGGAGAGGAATGTCCAGTGTCCAGAGACCAGGGGCGGGAGAGGAATGTCTGGTGTCCGGAGACCAGGGGCGGGAGAGGAATGTCTGGTGTCCGGAGACCAGGGGCGGGGACGGAATGTCTGGTGTCCGGAGACCAGGGGCGGGGGATGGAATGTCCGCTGTCCAGAGACCAGGGGCGGGGACGGAATGTCTGGTGTCCGGAGACCAGGGGCGGGGACGGAGTGTCTGGTGTCCGGAGACCAGGGGCGGGGGATGGAATGTCTGGTGTCCAGAGACCAGGGGCGGGAGAGGAATGTCTGGTGTCCGGAGACCAGGGGCGGGGACAGAATGTCTGGTGTCCAGAGACCAGGGGCGGGGGATGGAATGTCTGGTGTCCGGAGACCAGGGGCGGGGACGGAATGTCTGGTGTCTGGAGACCAGGGGCGGGAGAGGAATGTCTGGTGTCCAGAGACCAGGGGCGGGGACGGAATGTCTGGTGTCCAGAGACCAGGGGCGGGGACGGAATGTCCGGTGTCCGGAGACCAGGGGCGGGAACGGAATGTCTGTTGTCCGGAGACCAGGGGCGGGAGAGGAATGTCTGGTGTCCGGAGACCAGGGGCGGGGACGGAATGTCCGGTGTCCAGAGACCAGGGGAGGGGGATGGAATGTCCAGTGTCCGGAGCCCAGGGGCGGGGGATGGAATGTCCAGTGTCCGGAGCCCAGGGGCGGGGGATGGAATGTCCAGTGTCCGGAGACCAGGGGCGGGGGATGGAGTGTCCGGAGACCAGGGGCGGGGGATGGAATGTCCAGTGTCCGGAGACCAGGGGCGGGGGATGGAGTGTCCGGAGACCAGGGGCGGGGGATGGAATGTCCAGTGTCTGGAGACCAGGGGTGGGGGATGGAATGTCCAGTGCCCGGAATCCAGGGGAGGGGGATGGAATGTCCAGTGTCCGGAGCCCAGGGGCGGGGGATGGAATGTCCAGTGTCCGGAGCCCAGGGGCAGGGGATGGAATGTCCAGTGTCCGGAGCCCAGGGGCAGGGGATGGAATGTCCAGTGTCCGGAGACCGTTGGCGGGAGTGAAGGAACGGTCCTCGGCATTCGGGTAAGTTCGGGGAAGGGGTTCTGGGAGAACCCCGTGATCCGGGTAGGCAGGGAGGCCGGGAAGGCCTAAACTCTTCTTGCGGAGCCCAAAGGAGCATTCCTCCTCCTCCTCCTCCTGGTCCCATAGGGAAAATCAAAAAGTTGAGCCTACTCGTTTGGGCCTCCTTGGGGCCCCGACTCCTCTTCCTGCTGATTTTAAAATTCTCATCCTTGTTTTTTCAAATCCCACCATGACCTCGACCCCTCCCTCTCTCTGTAACCTCCTCCAGCCCCACAACCCTCCGAGATCTCCGCGCTCCTCCAATTCCTCCAATCCCTCTCTCCCTTCGCTCTACAATTGGCGGCCGTGCCTTCGGCTGCCTGGGCCCTAAGCTCCGGAATTCCCTCCCTAAACCTCTCCACCTCTCGACCTCTCTCTCCCCCTTTCAGACGCTTCTTAAAACCTTCCTGTTTGACCAAGCTTTTGGTCACCTGTCCTAATAATGATGGGCCCGGGGACATTTTACTACGTCAAAGGTGCTGTTTAAATGCAAGTTGTTGTTGCTTCACCCGACAGGAAAACCACAACGGTTTCCCCACTCAGGCCATCGGTTAAAATAGCAGCCCGGCCCCATTGACATAATCATCGTAGCCGGTTTGCGCAGAGGCGGGCAGGGTTAAAATCACCCCCACTTTGTCAGCTAGTTGAAGGGAAGTTTTATTGAAGAAGGTGTGTCATTGTGTAGAAAGTTTTTCTTATTAGTATATAACGACCGTAATAACAGATATAGAAATCTGATGCTCTCAGGGTGCCCAGTATTAAAATCAACGGTACGCCGAATGATGCACGGCTGAACTAGTCTCTATTTCTGCTGTCTTACAGACAGTGATAACGAATTGTCGAGTGGCACCGGGGACGTTTCCAAGGACTGTCCCGAGAAAATCCTGGAATCGTGGGGGGAGTTGCTGCACAGATGGTGAGTACTGGAATTCCCCACGAGCAAGTGAATCTGCATTCGGCTGCAGGATGTCTTTATTGGACGTCGACAAGCCAATCTGTTTTCTTTTCCTAGTCTGTGTTGTAGTTGTTGCTGGAGCTAATTGTTGGAGGGAAAAAGATGTATTGATTTCCAGTGATGTCACCATCTGGTGTGGCTGCTCCCTGATGAGCCCTTGGATCCCAGCACCTGCTCCCTCTCCTTCTCACTCTGTCTCTCTTTCTCTCTCTTATGCTCTCTCTCTCTCTCTCTCTTTCTCTTATGCGCGCTCTTTCTCTCGCTTGCTGTCTCACTCTCTCCTGCTCTCTCGCTTTCTCTCTTGCTCTCTCTCTCCTGCTCTCTTGATCTCTCCTGCTGTCTTGCTCTCTCTCTCTCCTGCTTTCTCACTCTCTCCTGCTCTCTCGCTCTCTCTCCTGCTCTCTTGCTCTCTCTATCCTGCTCTCTCACTCTCTCCTGCTCTCTCGCTCTCTCTCCTGCTCTCTTGCTCTCTCTATCCTGCTCTCTCACTCTCTCCTGCTCTCTCGCTCTCTCTCCTGCTCTCTTGCTCTCTCTATCCTGCTCTCTCGCTCTCTCTCTTTCTCTCGCTCTCGTGCTCTCTCTCACAAGCTCTGTGTCTCTGTGTGCGTCTCTCTCTCTGTTTCGCTCACTCTCCCTTGCTGTCTATCTAGCTCCGTGTCTCGCTTTCTGTCACTCTCGCTTTCTCTCTCGCTAGCTCTCTGTGTCTCTCTCTCTCTCGCTCTCTCTCTGTCACTCTTGCTTTCTCTCTCTCACTCTCTCTCTTGCTGTGTCTCGTTCTCGCTCTTGCTCTCTCTCACACACAGCTCAGTCTTGCTCTGTCTTTCTCCTTGTGTCTCTGCGTCTCATGCTCCTTCTCTCTCTCCCTCTCTCTTGCTCTCTGCCTCTCTCTGTCTCTGTCACTATCTCGTGTCTCTCTCTCTCTCTGTCTCTGTCTCTCTCTCACACTCTCCTGCCTTGAATGCAAAGATTATGAGGCTATTTCTTCCTCAACGACATAGAATTTTTTGTTTTCAGACAAGAAGAGCAGTAAAAAAGAGTCAACTATTAGCAAGTTGCATAGGTGCTGGCAGTGGCATGATGTGATTGATCATGCTGCATTAATGCCCAGTTATAAGGCAGAAATCCTCACGAAGGTTTGTGAAACAGGAGGAAAGTTATCCTCAGCAATATCAGGGTTTCTGGAGGTATCATACGCTTTGAGAATTATGGCAGTGCTTCAAGTATTTTAGAATTACACAGAATCTACAGCACAGAAACAGGCCATTCGGCCCAACTGGTCCATGCTGGTGTTTATGCTCCACACAAGCCTCCTCCCTCCCATCTTCATCTAACCCTGAAGGGTCATCAAAAAGCTGCTGTAAGTTTTCTGGGCCTTCCCCATGATTGAAAGGTGCTGGTTTTTGATCCTAAAAGGGATTAATTCATACCGGACGTCACTCTTCACCAAGACACCAGCTGCTGTATTGGAACAGAATTTTTAACTCAAACAGATCATTCAGCCCTTCCCGCCTGTGCTGAATTTAGACCCCACCCCGCAGGGGCAGACTTCACACGGTCCCATTTTCCTGCTGTCCCCCGCCCCCGCAGCAAACCCTATTACATACATATGTTTCAGCCGTGACTCAGTGTCCGCACTCTCGCCTCTGAGTCAGAAGGTCATGGGTTCAAGTCTCACTCCAGAGACTTGAGCCCGTAATCCAGGCCGACACTCCCAGTGCAGTACTGAGGGAGAGCTGCACTGTCGGAGGTATCGTCTTTTGGATGAGATGTTAAACCTCTCTCAGGTACATGTAAGAGATCCCCTGACGCTATTTGAAGAGCAGGGGAGTTCTCCCCATTGTTCTGGCCAGTATGTATCCCTCAACCTCGAATAATGCCATGTGATCTTTTACACCTACCTGAGAGGGCAGACGGGTTTAACATCCCTCAGGACTGCACTGGGACTGTCAGCCTGGATTTTGCACTCAAGCCTCTGGAGTGAGACTTGAACCCACGACCTTCTGACTCAGAGGTGAGGGTGCTGCCCACTGAGCCACCTTTTAGGAAACCGTGCTAACCACATGATACCAGACAGACGGAGGCACGAGGGTTGGGGCACGAGGAATCAGAGAGTGGGATAAAAGCAGATACAGGCTTTCGTCCATGAGCAAGGCCGCTGCCAGATCAATGTAATGTAGCTTCATTAGGATCGAGCGGTAACATTAACCTGTGACTTGTGTCTGGAATGAGTGTTCCTGTTAATACAGTCTCTTCCTTCAGGCACAGCAATTTGGCTGCCAGGCCCAAGGGGCTGCCTGTCCTGGTCAGAAGTGGTGTTCCAGAAGCACTCAGAGCAGAGGTTTGGCAGCTGTTGTCGGGTTGCCATGACAATCAAGCGATGCTGGAAAAGTACAGAATCCTGATCACCAAGGTAGGATAAGGCTCGGTTTGATATCAGCGTTGGAGGGAGAAGGGGGACATCAGCACTGATTGGCGTTCCAGAGGCCACGGCGCCGTTGTACCGTGTTCACTGGTGTAGACCCGTTGTACCGTGTTCACTGGTGTAGACCCGTTGTACCGTGTTCACTGGTGTAGACCCGTTGTACTGTGTTCACTGGTGTTGACCCGTTGTACCGTGTTCACTGGTGTAGACCTGTTGTACCGTGTTCACTGGTGTAGACCCGTTGTACTGTGTTCACTGGTGTAGACCTGTTGTACCGTGTTCACAGGTGCAGACCCGTTGTACTGTGTTCACTGGTGTAGACCCGTTGTACCGTGTTCACTGGTGTAGACCCGTTGTACCGTGTTCACTGGTGTAGACCCGTTGTACCGTGTTCACTGGTGTAGACCCGTTGTACCGTGTTCACTGGTGTAGACCCGTTGTACTGTGTTCACTGGTGTAGACCCGTTGTACTGTGTTCACTGGTGTAGACCCGTTGTACTGTGTTCACAGGTGTAGACCCGTTGTACTGTGTTCACTGGTGTAGACCCGTTGTACTGTGTTCACTGGTGTAGACCCGTTGTACCGTGTTCACTGGTGTAGACCCGTTGTACCGTGTTCACTGGTGTAGACCCGTTGTACCGTGTTCACTGGTGTAGACCCGTTGTACCGTGTTCACTGGTGTAGACCCGTTGTACCGTGTTCACTGGTGTAGACCCGTTGTACTGTGTTCACAGGTGTAGACCCGTTGTACCGTGTTCACTGGTGGAGACCCGTTGTACCGTGTTCACTGGTGTAGACCCGTTGTTCTGTGTTCACAGGTGTAGACCCGTTGTACCGTGTTCACTGGTGTAGACCCGTTGTACTGTGTTCACTGGTGTAGACCCGTTGTACCGTGTTCACTGGTGTAGACCCGTTGTACTCTGTTCACTGGTGTAGACCCGTTGTACCGTGTTCACTGGTGTAGACCCGTTGTACTGTGTTCACTGGTGTAGACCCGTTGTACCGTGTTCACTGGTGTAGACCCGTTGTACTGTGTTCACTGGTGTAGACCCGTTGTACTGTGTTCACTGGTGTAGACCCGTTGTACCGTGTTCACTGGTGTAGACCCGTTGTACCGTGTTCACTGGTGTAGACCCGTTGTACTGTGTTCACAGGTGTCGACCCGTTGTACTGTGTTCACAGGTGTAGACCCGTTGTACTGTGTTCACTGGTGTAGACCCGTTGTACCGTGTTCACTGGTGTAGACCTGTTGTACCGTGTTCACAGGTGTAGACCCGTTGTACTGTGTTCACTGGTGTCGACCCGTTGTACCGTGTTCACTGGTGTAGACCCGTTGTACTGTGTTCACTGGTGTAGACCCGTTGTACCGTGTTCACTGGTGTAGACCCGTTGTACCGTGTTCACTGGTGTAGACCCGTTGTACCGTGTTCACTGGTGTAGACCCGTTGTACCGTGTTCACTGGTGGAGACCCGTTGTACTGTGTTCACTGGTGTAGACCCGTTGTACTGTGTTCACTGGTGTAGACCCGTTGTACTGTGTTCACTGGTGTAGACCCGTTGTACCGTGTTCACTGGTGTAGACCCGTTGTACCGTGTTCACTGGTGTCGACCCGTTGTTCTGTGTTCACAGGTGTAGACCCGTTGTACCGTGTTCACTGGTGTAGACCCGTTGTACCGTGTTCACTGGTGTAGACCCGTTGTACCGTGTTCACTGGTGTAGACCCGTTGTACTGTGTTCACTGGTGTAGACCCGTTGTACCGTGTTCACTGGTGTAGACCTGTTGTACCGTGTTCACAGGTGTAGACCCGTTGTACTGTGTTCACTGGTGTCGACCCGTTGTACCGTGTTCACTGGTGTAGACCCGTTGTACTGTGTTCACTGGTGTAGACCCGTTGTACCGTGTTCACTGGTGTAGACCCGTTGTACCGTGTTCACTGGTGTAGACCCGTTGTACCGTGTTCACTGGTGTAGACCCGTTGTACTGTGTTCACTGGTGTAGACCCGTTGTACCGTGTTCACTGGTGTAGACCCGTTGTACCGTGTTCACTGGTGTCGACCCGTTGTTCTGTGTTCACAGGTGTAGACCCGTTGTACCGTGTTCACTGGTGTAGACCCGTTGTACCGTGTTCACTGGTGTAGACCCGTTGTACTGTGTTCACTGGTGTAGACCCGTTGTACTGTGTTCACTGGTGTAGACCCGTTGTACCGTGTTCACTGGTGTAGACCCGTTGTACCGTGTTCACTGGTGTAGACCCGTTGTACCGTGTTCACTGGTGTAGACCCGTTGTACCGTGTTCACTGGTGTAGACCCGTTGTACCGTGTTCACTGGTGTAGACCCGTTGTACTGTGTTCACAGGTGTAGACCCGTTGTACCGTGTTCACTGGTGTAGACCCGTTGTACCGTGTTCACTGGTGTCGACCCGTTGTACCGTGTTCACAGGTGTAGACCCGTTGTACTGTGTTCACTGGTGTAGACCCGTTGTACTGTGTTCACTGGTGTAGACCCGTTGTACTGTGTTCACTGGTGTAGACCCGTTGTACTGTGTTCACTGGTGTAGACCCGTTGTACTGTGTTCACAGGTGTAGACCCGTTGCACTGTGTTCACTGGTGTAGACCCGTTGTACTGTGTTCACTGGTGTAGACCCGTTGTACTGTGTTCACTGGTGTAGACCCGTTGTACTGTGTTCACTGGTGTAGACCCGTTGTACCGTGTTCACTGGTGTAGACCCGTTGTCCTGTGTTCACTGGTGTAGACCCGTGTACCGTGTTCACTGGTGTAGACCCGTTGTACTGTGTTCACTGGTGTAGACCCGTTGTACCGTGTTCACTGGTGTAGACCCGTTGCACTGTGTTCACTGGTGTAGACCCGTTGTACCGTGTTCACTGGTGTAGACCCGTTGTACCGTGTTCACTGGTGTAGACCCGTTGTACCGTGTTCACTGGTGTAGACCCGTTGTACTGTGTTCACTGGTGTAGACCCGTTGTACCGTGTTCACTGGTGTAGACCCGTTGTACCGTGTTCACTGGTGTCGACCCGTTGTTCTGTGTTCACAGGTGTAGACCCGTTGTACCGTGTTCACTGGTGTAGACCCGTTGTACCGTGTTCACTGGTGTAGACCCGTTGTACTGTGTTCACTGGTGTAGACCCGTTGTACTGTGTTCACTGGTGTAGACCCGTTGTACCGTGTTCACTGGTGTAGACCCGTTGTACCGTGTTCACTGGTGTAGACCCGTTGTACCGTGTTCACTGGTGTAGACCCGTTGTACCGTGTTCACTGGTGTAGACCCGTTGTACCGTGTTCACTGGTGTAGACCCGTTGTACTGTGTTCACAGGTGTAGACCCGTTGTACCGTGTTCACTGGTGTAGACCCGTTGTACCGTGTTCACTGGTGTCGACCCGTTGTACCGTGTTCACAGGTGTAGACCCGTTGTACTGTGTTCACTGGTGTAGACCCGTTGTACTGTGTTCACTGGTGTAGACCCGTTGTACTGTGTTCACAGGTGTAGACCCGTTGCACTGTGTTCACTGGTGTAGACCCGTTGTACCGTGTTCACTGGTGTAGACCCGTTGTACTGTGTTCACAGGTGTAGACCCGTTGTACTGTGTTCACTGGTGTAGACCCGTTGTACCGTGTTCACTGGTGTAGACCCGTTGTACTGTGTTCACTGGTGTAGACCCGTTGTACTGTGTTCACAGGTGTAGACCCGTTGTACTGTGTTCACAGGTGTAGACCCGTTGTACTGTGTTCACAGGTGTAGACCCGTTGTACTGTGTTCACAGGTGTAGACCCGTTGTACTGTGTTCACTGGTGTAGACCCGTTGTACTGTGTTCACTGGTGTAGACCCGTTGTACCGTGTTCACTGGTGTAGACCCGTTGTCCTGTGTTCACTGGTGTAGACCCGTGTACCGTGTTCACTGGTGTAGACCCGTTGTACTGTGTTCACTGGTGTAGACCCGTTGTACCGTGTTCACTGGTGTAGACCCGTTGCACTGTGTTCACTGGTGTAGACCCGTTGTACCGTGTTCACTGGTGTAGACCCGTTGTACCGTGTTCACTGGTGTAGACCCGTTGTACTGTGTTCACTGGTGTAGACCCGTTGTACCGTGTTCACTGGTGGAGACCCGTTGTCCTGTGTTCACTGGTGTAGACCCGTTGTACTGTGTTCACTGGTGTAGACCCGTTGTACTGTGTTCACAGGTGTAGACCCGTTGTACTGTGTTCACAGGTGTTGACCCGTTGTACTGTGTTCACAGGTGTAGACCCGTTGTACCGTGTTCACTGGTGTAGACCCGTTGTACCGTGTTCACTGGTGTAGACCTGTTGTACCGTGTTCACAGGTGTAGACCCGTTGTACTGTGTTCACTGGTGTAGACCCGTTGTACCGTGTTCACTGGTGTAGACCCGTTGTACCGTGTTCACTGGTGAAGACCCGTTGTACCGTGTTCACTGGTGTAGACCCGTTGTACCGTGTTCACTGGTGCAGACCCGTTGTACCGTGTTCACAGGTGTCGACCCGTTGTACCGTGTTCACTGGTGTAGACCCGTTGTACCGTGTTCATTGGTGTAGACCCGTTGTTCTGTGTTCACAGGTGTAGACCCGTTGTACCGTGTTCACTGGTGTAGACCCGTTGTACCGTGTTCACTGGTGCAGACCCGTTGTACTGTGTTCACTGGTGTAGACCCGTTGTACTGTGTTCACTAGTGTAGACCCGTTGTACTGTGTTCACTGGTGTAGACCCGTTGTACTGTGTTCACAGGTGTGGACCCGTTGTACTGTGTTCACTGGTGTAGACCCGTTGTACTGTGTTCACAGGTGTAGACCCGTTGTACTGTGTTCACTGGTGTAGACCCGTTGTACCGTGTTCACTGGTGTCGACCCGTTGTACTGTGTTCACAGGTGTAGACCCGTTGTACTGTGTTCACTGGTGTAGACCCGTTGTACTGTGTTCACAGGTGTAGACCCGTTGTACTGTGTTCACTGGTGTAGACCCGTTGTACTGTGTTCACTGGTGTAGACCCGTTGTACTGTGTTCACTGGTGCAGACCCGTGTACCGTGTTCACTGGTGTAGACCCGTTGTACCGTGTTCACTGGTGTAGACCCGTGTACCGTGTTCACTGGTGTAGACCCGTTGTACTGTGTTCACAGGTGTCGACCCGTTGTACCGTGTTCACTGGTGTAGACCCGTTGTACTGTGTTCACTGGTGTAGACCCGTTGTACTGTGTTCACAGGTGTAGACCCGTTGTACTGTGTTCACAGGTGTAGACCCGTTGCACTGTGTTCACTGGTGTAGACCCGTTGTACCGTGTTCACTGGTGTAGACCCGTTGTACTGTGTTCACAGGTGTAGACCCGTTGTACTGTGTTCACTGGTGTAGATCCGTTGTACCGTGTTCACTGGTGTAGACCCGTTGTACCGTGTTCACTGGTGTAGACCCGTTGTACTGTGTTCACAGGTGTAGACCCGTTGTACTGTGTTCACAGGTGTAGACCCGTTGTACCGTGTTCACTGGTGTAGACCCGTTGTACTGTGTTCACAGGTGTAGACCCGTTGTACCGTGTTCACTGGTGTAGACCCGTTGTACTGTGTTCACTGGTGTAGACCCGTTGTACCGTGTTCACTGGTGTAGACCCGTTGTCCTGTGTTCACTGGTGTAGACCCGTGTACCGTGTTCACTGGTGTAGACCCGTGTACCGTGTTCACTGGTGTAGACCCGTTGTACTGTGTTCACTGGTGTAGACCCGTTGTACCGTGTTCACTGGTGTAGACCCGTTGTACTGTGTTCACTGGTGTAGACCCGTTGTACCGTGTTCACTGGTGTAGACCCGTTGTACCGTGTTCACTGGTGTAGACCCGTTGTACTGTGTTCACTGGTGTAGACCCGTTGTACCGTGTTCACTGGTGGAGACCCGTTGTCCTGTGTTCACTGGTGTAGACCCGTTGTACCGTGTTCACTGGTGTAGACCCGTTGTACCGTGTTCACTGGTGTAGACCCGTTGTACTGTGTTCACAGGTGTCGACCCGTTGTACTGTGTTCACAGGTGTAGACCCGTTGTACTGTGTTCACTGGTGTAGACCCGTTGTACCGTGTTCACTGGTGTAGACCTGTTGTACCGTGTTCACAGGTGTAGACCCGTTGTACTGTGTTCACTGGTGTCGACCCGTTGTACCGTGTTCACTGGTGTAGACCCGTTGTACTGTGTTCACTGGTGTAGACCCGTTGTACCGTGTTCACTGGTGTAGACCCGTTGTACCGTGTTCACTGGTGTAGACCCGTTGTACCGTGTTCACTGGTGTAGACCCGTTGTACTGTGTTCACTGGTGTAGACCCGTTGTACCGTGTTCACTGGTGTAGACCCGTTGTACCGTGTTCACTGGTGTCGACCCGTTGTTCTGTGTTCACAGGTGTAGACCCGTTGTACCGTGTTCACTGGTGTAGACCCGTTGTACCGTGTTCACTGGTGTAGACCCGTTGTACTGTGTTCACTGGTGTAGACCCGTTGTACTGTGTTCACTGGTGTAGACCCGTTGTACCGTGTTCACTGGTGTAGACCCGTTGTACCGTGTTCACTGGTGTAGACCCGTTGTACCGTGTTCACTGGTGTAGACCCGTTGTACCGTGTTCACTGGTGTAGACCCGTTGTACCGTGTTCACTGGTGTAGACCCGTTGTACTGTGTTCACAGGTGTAGACCCGTTGTACCGTGTTCACTGGTGTAGACCCGTTGTACCGTGTTCACTGGTGTCGACCCGTTGTTCTGTGTTCACAGGTGTAGACCCGTTGTACCGTGTTCACTGGTGTCGACCCGTTGTACCGTGTTCACTGGTGTAGACCCGTTGTACTGTGTTCACTGGTGCAGACCCGTTGTACTGTGTTCACTGGTGTCGACCCGTTGTTCTGTGTTCACAGGTGTAGACCCGTTGTACCGTGTTCACTGGTGTAGACCCGTTGTACCGTGTTCACTGGTGTAGACCCGTTGTACTGTGTTCACTGGTGTAGACCCGTTGTACTGTGTTCACTGGTGTAGACCCGTTGTACTGTGTTCACTGGTGTCGACCCGTTGTACTGTGTTCACAGGTGTGGACCCGTTGTACTGTGTTCACTGGTGTAGACCCGTTGTACTGTGTTCACTGGTGTAGACCCGTTGTACTGTGTTCACAGGTGTAGACCCGTTGTACCGTGTTCACTGGTGTAGACCCGTTGTACCGTGTTCACTGGTGTAGACCCGTTGTACTGTGTTCACAGGTGTAGACCCGTTGTACTGTGTTCACAGGTGTAGACCCGTTGTACTGTGTTCACTGGTGTAGACCCGTTGTACCGTGTTCACTGGTGGAGACCCGTTGTACTGTGTTCACAGGTGCAGACCCGTTGTACTGTGTTCACTGGTGCAGACCCGTTGTACTGTGTTCACTGGTGTAGACCCGTTGTACTGTGTTCACTGGTGCAGACCCGTGTACCGTGTTCACTGGTGTAGACCCGTTGTACCGTGTTCACTGGTGTAGACCCGTGTACCGTGTTCACTGGTGCAGACCCGTTGTACTGTGTTCACAGGTGTAGACCCGTTGTACCGTGTTCACTGGTGTAGACCCGTTGTACTGTGTTCACTGGTGCAGACCCGTTGTACTGTGTTCACAGGTGTAGACCCGTTGCACTGTGTTCACTGGTGCAGACCCGTTGTACCGTGTTCACTGGTGTAGACCCGTTGTACTGTGTTCACAGGTGTAGACCCGTTGTACTGTGTTCACTGGTGTAGACCCGTTGTACCGTGTTCACTGGTGCAGACCCGTTGTACTGTGTTCACTGGTGTAGACCCGTTGTACTGTGTTCACAGGTGTAGACCCGTTGTACTGTGTTCACAGGTGTAGACCCGTTGTACCGTGTTCACTGGTGTAGACCCGTTGTACTGTGTTCACAGGTGTAGACCCGTTGTACCGTGTTCACAGGTGTAGACCCGTTGTACTGTGTTCACTGGTGTAGACCCGTTGTACTGTGTTCACTGGTGTAGACCCGTTGTACCGTGTTCACTGGTGTAGACCCGTTGTCCTGTGTTCACTGGTGTAGACCCGTGTACCGTGTTCACTGGTGTAGACCCGTTGTACTGTGTTCACTGGTGTAGACCCGTTGTACCGTGTTCACTGGTGTAGACCCGTTGTACTGTGTTCACTGGTGTAGACCCGTTGTACCGTGTTCACTGGTGTAGACCCGTTGTACCGTGTTCACTGGTGTCGACCCGTTGTACCGTGTTCACTGGTGTAGACCCGTTGTACCGTGTTCACTGGTGGAGACCCGTTGTCCTGTGTTCACTGGTGTAGACCCGTTGTACCGTGTTCACTGGTGTAGACCCGTTGTACTGTGTTCACAGGTGTAGACCCGTTGTCCTGTGTTCACTGGTGTAGACCCGTTGTACTGTGTTCACAGGTGTCGACCCGTTGTACTGTGTTCACTGGTGTCGACCCGTTGTACTGTGTTCACTGGTGTAGACCCGTTGTACTGTGTTCACAGGTGTAGACCCGTTGTACTGTGTTCACTGGTGTAGACCTGTTGTACCGTGTTCACAGGTGTAGACCCGTTGTACTGTGTTCACAGGTGTAGACCCGTTGTACTGTGTTCACTGGTGTAGACCTGTTGTACCGTGTTCACAGGTGTAGACCCGTTGTACTGTGTTCACAGGTGTAGACCCGTTGTACTGTGTTCACTGGTGTAGACCCGTTGTACTGTGTTCACTGGTGTAGACCCGTTGTACTGTGTTCACTGGTGTAGACCCGTTGTACTGTGTTCACTGGCGTAGACCCATTGTACTGTGTTCACTGGTGTAGACCCGTTGTACCGTGTTCACTGGTGCAGACCCATTGTACTGTGTTCACAGGTGTAGACCCGTTGTACTGTGTTCACAGGTGTAGACCCGTTATACTGTGTTCACAGGTGTAGACCCGTTGTACTGTGTTCACAGGTGTAGACCCGTTGTACTGTGTTCACAGGTGTAGACCCGTTGTACTGTGTTCACTGGTGTAGACCCGTTGTACCGTGTTCACAGGTGTAGACCCGTTGTACTGTGTTCACTGGTGTAGACCCGTTGTACTGTGTTCACAGGTGTAGACCCGTTGTACTGTGTTCACTGGTGTAGACCCGTTGTACTGTGTTCACAGGTGTAAACCCGTTGTACCGTGTTCACTGGTGTAGACCCGTTGTACTGTGTTCACTGGTGTAGACCCGTTGTACTGTGTTCACTGGTGTAGACCCGTTGTACTGTGTTCACTGGTGTAGACCCGTTGTACTGTGTTCACAGGTGTAGACCCGTTGTACTGTGTTCACTGGTGTAGACCCGTTGTACTGTGTTCACTGGTGTAGACCTGTTGTACCGTGTTCACAGGTGTAGACCCGTTGTACTGTGTTCACTGGTGTAGACCTGTTGTACTGTGTTCACTGGTGTAGACCCGTTGTACTGTGTTCACAGGTGTAGACCCGTTGTACCGTGTTCACTGGTGTAGACCCGTTGTACTGTGTTCACTGGTGTCGACCTGTTGTACCGTGTTCACAGGTGTAGACCCGTTGTACTGTGTTCACTGGTGTTGACCCGTTGTACCGTGTTCACAGGTGTAGACCCGTTGTACTGTGTTCACAGGTGTAGACCCGTTGTACTGTGTTCACTGGTGTAGACCCGTTGTACCGTGTTCACAGGTGTCGACCCGTTGTACTGTGTTCACAGGTGTAGACCCGTTGTACTGTGTTCACTGGTGTAGACCCGTTGTACCGTGTTCACTGGTGTCGACCCGTTGTACTGTGTTCACTGGTGTAGTCCCGTTGTACTGTGTTCACAGGTGTAGACCCGTTGTACTGTGTTCACAGGTGTAGACCCGTTGTACTGTGTTCACAGGTGTAGACCCGTTGTACCGTGTTCACAGGTGTCGACCCATTGTACCGTGTTCACAGGTGTAGACCCGTTGTACCGTGTTCACAGGTGTCGACCCGTTGTACCGTGTTCACAGGTGTAGACCCGTTGTACTGTGTTCACAGGTGTAGACCCGTTGTACTGTGTTCACATGTGTAGACCCGTTGTACTGTGTTCACAGGTGTAGACCCGTTGTACTGTGTTCACAGGTGTAGACCCGTTGTACTGTGTTCACTGGTGTAGACCCGTTGTACCGTGTTCACTGGTGTAGACCCGTTGTACCGTGTTCACTGGTGTAGACCCGTTGTACTGTGTTCACTGGTGTAAAACCGTTGTACTGTGTTCACAGGTATAGACACGTAGTACTGTGTTCACAGGTGTAGACCCGTTGTACTGTGTTCACTGGTGTTGACCCGTTGTACTGTGTTCACTGGTTGTGACCCGTTGTACGGTGTTCACTGGTGTAAACCCGTTGTACTGTGTTCACAGGTGTAGACCCGTTGTACTGTGTTCACTGGTGTAGACCCGTTGTACTGTGTTCACTGGTGTAGACCCGTTGTACCGTGTTCACTGGTGCAGACCCGTTGTACTGTGTTCACTGGTGTAAACCCGTTGTACTGTGTTCACAGGTATAGACCCGTTGTACTGTGTTCACTGGTGTAGACCCGTTGTACTGTGTTCACTGGTGTAGACCCGTTGTCCTGTGTTCACAGGTGCAGACCCGTTGTACTGTGTTCACTGGTGTAGACCCGTTGTACTGTGTTCACTGGTGTAGACCCGTTGTACTGTGTTCACAGGTGTAGACCCGTTGTACCGTGTTCACAGGTGTAGACCCGTTGTACTGTGTTCACAGGTGTAGACCCGTTGTACTGTGTTCACAGGTGCAGACCCGTTGTACTGTGTTCACTGGTGTTGACCCGTTGTACTGTGTTCACAGGTGTAGACCCGTTGTACTGTGTTCACTGGTGTGGACCCGTTGTACCGTGTTCACAGGTGTAGACCCGTTGTACCGTGTTCACTGGTGTAGACCCGTTGTACCGTGTTCACAGGTGTAGACCCGTTGTACTGTGTTCACTGGTGTAGACCCGTGTACTGTGTTCACTGGTGTAGACCCGTTGTACTGTGTTCACTGGTGTAGACCCGTGTACTGTGTTCACTGGTGTAGACCCGTGTACTGTGTTCACTGGTGTAGACCCGTTGTACTGTGTTCACAGGTGTAGACCCGTTGTACTGTGTTCACAGGTGTAGACCCGTTGTACTGTGTTCACTGGTGTAGACCCGTTGTACTGTGTTCACTGGTGTAGACCCGTTGTACTGTGTTCACTGGTGTAGACCCGTTGTACTGTGTTCACTGGTGTAGACCCGTTGTACTGTGTTCACTGGTGTAGACCCGTTGTACTGTGTTCACAGGTGTAGACCCGTTGTACTGTGTTCACTGGTGTAGACCCGTTGTACTGTGTTCACTGGTGTAGACCCGTTGTACTGTGTTCACAGGTGTAGACCCGTTGTACTGTGTTCACTGGTGTAGACCCGTTGTACTGTGTTCACTGGTGTAGACCCGTTGTACTGTGTTCACTGGTGTAGACCCGTTGTACCGTGTTCACTGGTGTGGACCCGTTGTACCGTGTTCACAGGTGTAGACCCGTTGTACTGTGTTCACTGGTGTGGACCCCGTTGTACTGTGTTCACTGGTGTAGACCCGTTGTACTGTGTTCACTGGTGTAGACCCGTTGTACTGTGTTCACTGGTGTAGACCCGTTGTACTGTGTTCACAGGTATAGACCCGTTGTACTGTGTTCACTGGTGTAGACCCGTTGTACTGTGTTCACTGGTGTAGACCCGTTGTCCTGTGTTCACAGGTGCAGACCCGTTGTACTGTGTTCACTGGTGTAGACCCGTTGTACTGTGTTCACTGGTGTAGACCCGTTGTACTGTGTTCACAGGTGTAGACCCGTTGTACCGTGTTCACAGGTGTAGACCCGTTGTACTGTGTTCACAGGTGTAGACCCGTTGTACTGTGTTCACAGGTGCAGACCCGTTGTACTGTGTTCACTGGTGTTGACCCGTTGTACTGTGTTCACAGGTGTAGACCCGTTGTACTGTTTTCACTGGTGTGGACCCGTTGTACCGTGTTCACAGGTGTAGACCCGTTGTACCGTGTTCACTGGTGTAGACCCGTTGTACCGTGTTCACAGGTGTGGACCCGTTGTACTGTGTTCACTGGTGTAGACCCGTGTACTGTGTTCACTGGTGTAGACCCGTTGTACTGTGTTCACTGGTGTAGACCCGTGTACTGTGTTCACTGGTGTAGACCCGTGTACTGTGTTCACTGGTGTAGACCCGTTGTACTGTGTTCACAGGTGTAGATCCGTTGTACTGTGTTCACAGGTGTAGACCCGTTGTACTGTGTTCACTGGTGTAGACCCGTTGTACTGTGTTCACTGGTGTAGACCCGTTGTACTGTGTTCACTGGTGTAGACCCGTTGTACCGTGTTCACTGGTGTGGACCCGTTGTACCGTGTTCACAGGTGTGGACCCGTTGTACTGTGTTCACTGGTGTAGACCCGTTGTACCGTGTTCACAGGTGTAGACCCGTTGTACTGTGTTCACTGGTGTGGACCCCGTTGTACTGTGTTCACTGGTGTAGACCCGATGTACCGTGTTCACTGGTGTAGACCCGTTGTCCTGTGTTCACTGGTGTAGACCCGTTGTACTGTGTTCACTGGTGTAGACCCGTTGTACTGTGTTCACTGGTGTAGACCCGTTGTACTGTGTTCACTGGTGTAGACCCGTTGTACCGTGTTCACAGGTGTAGACCCGTTGTACCGTGTTCACTGGTGTAGACCCGTTGTACTGTGTTCACTGGTGTAGACCCGTTGTCCTGTGTTCACTGGTGTAGACCCGTTGTACTGTGTTCACTGGTGTAGACCCGTTGTCCTGTGTTCACTGGTGTAGACCCGTTGTACTGTGTTCACTGGTGTAGACCCGTTGTACTGTGTTCACTGGTGTAGACCCGTTGTACTGTGTTCACTGGTGTCGACCCGTTGTACCGTGTTCACTGGTGTAGACCCGTTGTACTGTGTTCACTGGTGTAGACCCGTTGTACCGTGTTCACTGGTGTAGACCCGTTGCACTGTGTTCACTGGTATCGACCCGTTGTACCGTGTTCACTGGTGTAGACCCGTTGTGCTGTGTTCACTGGTGTCGACCCGTTGTACTGTGTTCACTGGTGTAGACCCGTTGTACTGTGTTCACTGGTGTAGACCCGTTGTACTGTGTTCACTGGTGTAGACCCGTTGTACTGTGTTCACTGGTGTAGACCCGTTGTACTGTGTTCACTGGTGTAGACCCGTTGTACCGTGTTCACAGGTGTAGACCCGTTGTACCGTGTTCACAGGTGTAGACCCGTTGTACTGTGTTCACTGGTGTAGACCCGTTGTACTGTGTTCACTGGTGTAGACCCGTTGTACCGTGTTCACTGGTGTAGACCCGTTGTACCGTGTTCACTGGTGTAGGTGGAGTGAATCTGGTCTTGATTGGAGATGGGCACTGTTTACGTTGGGTTTGCCCTTTCTGAGCTCCCCATCCTGCGATCTCCTACAAATTCACTTTCCAGGATGGAATATGGCGGGCTGGGACGGGCGCGGGAATGGATGACCCCAGCCGATCACTGAAATGCTGAGCGGAGGCGGCAGGAGCGGGTTATATCTTGTTCAGGTGCTGAATGTGCAGCAATACAGGCACACGAGATCCTGGCTCCTGTTTGCAACGTTGAGCAGTGTGAAGTTAGTCAGTGTGGAATAGGAGGCTGTTTGATCCTTGGGTTTGATTTGTTTTGAATGGATCTCACCATGGTGCTCTTGTCACTACAGCAGCTTACAAGCCTCAATTACTGAATTCGAGGCAACAATAATAAAAATTGCTCTCACCAGCCTTTTGGCCTCTTGAAGCTCTCCTGCTCTCCACTGTGCTCATGTTCAGCACTGAGCTTGTGCAGACTGTCTACTGGCATATGTGCAGATTGATGCATTTCCCACACACGCTGATATATTTCTGTAGACTGAAAAGAGGAGTGTTATTCAAGCTCAGTGTTCCGAAAACAAGAGAGTGGAAGCGGAGCTATGGGACGTCTGCCTTTTGACTTTGCTGGTTTAACGGTACACGGTTTGTTAAGTTAAGTGCAACTCTGTTCAAGGCTGCCTGTGAACAAGTTTAAACGTGTGACAGTGTTCGAGGCGGACACCTTCGCAAGACCATGACGGGTATTCAGGCTCGCAACCCCTGCTCGTGTTTGAAAAGTCAATCGGTAAAGTAGGATCGAAGCGTCAGCAATAAAGTCTGGTGTTTCTCAGTGGTGTTTGTGGGTTGTGTTTGATGGTGTGGGTATGTGCCCGTTTCTCAGTGGTGTTTGTGGGTTGTGTTTGAAGGTGCGGGTATGTGCCCGTTTCTCAGTGGTGTTTGTGGGTTGTGTTTGATGGTGCGGGTATGTGCCCGTTTCTCAGTGGTGTTTGTGGGTTGTGTTTGATGGTGCGGGTATGTGCCCGTTTCTCAGTGGTGTTTGTGGGTTGTGTTTGAAGGTGTGGGTATGTGTCCGTTTCTCAGTGGTGTTTGTGGGTTGTGTTTGATGGTGCGGGTATGTGCCCGTTTCTCAGTGGTGTTTGTGGGTTGTGTTTGATGGTGCGGGTATGTGCCCGTTTCTCAGTGGTGTTTGTGGGTTGTGTTTGATGGTGTGGGTATGTGCCCGTTTCTCAGTGGTGTTTGTGGGTTGTGTTTGATGGTGCGGGTATGTGCCCGTTTCTCAGTGGTGTTTGTGGGTTATGTTTGATGGTGCGGGTATGTGCCCGTTTCTCAGTGGTGTTTGTGGGTTGTGTTTGAAGGTGTGGGTATGTGTCCGTTTCTCAGTGGTGTTTGTGGGTTGACTTTGATGGTGCGGGTATGTGCCCGTTTCTCAGTGGTGTTTGTGGGTTGTGTTTGAAGGTGTGGGTATGTGCCCGTTTCTCAGTGGTGTTTGTGGGTTGTGTTTGATGGTGCGGGTATGTGCCCGTTTCTCAGTGGTGTTTATGGGTTGTGTTTGATGGTGCGGGTATGTGCCCGTTTCTCAGTGGTGTTTGTGGGTTGTGTTTGATGGTGCGGGTATGTGCCCTTCTCTCAGTGGTGTTTGTGGGTTGTGTTTGATGGTGCGGGTATGTGCCCGTTTCTCAGTGGTGTTTGTGGGTTGAGTTTGATGGTGTGGGTATGTGCCCGTTTCTCAGTGGTGTTTGTGGGTTGTGTTTGATGGTGCGGGTATGTGCCCGTTTCTCAGTGGTGTTTGTGGGTTGTGTTTGAAGGTGCGGGTATGTGCCCGTTTCTCAGTGGTGTTTGTGGGTTGAGTTTGATGGTGTGGGTACATGCCCGTTTCTCAGTGGTGTTTGTGGGTTGTGTTTGATGGTGCGGGTATGTGCCCGTTTCTCAGTGGTGTTTGTGGGTTGTGTTTGATGGTGCGGGTATGTGCCCGTTTCTCAGTGGTGTTTGTGGGTTGTGTTTGATGGTGTGGGTATGTGCCCGTTTCTCAGTGGTGTTTGTGGGTTGTGTTTGATGGTGCGGGTATGTGCCCGTTTCTCAGTGGTGTTTGTGGGTTGTGTTTGATGGTGTGGGTATGTGCCCGTTTCTCAGTGGTGTTTGTGGGTTGTGTTTGAAGGTGTGGGTATGTGTCCGTTTCTCAGTGGTGTTTGTGGGTTGACTTTGATGGTGTGGGTATGTGCCCATTTCTCAGTGGTGTTTGTGGGTTGTGTTTGATGGTGTGGGTACGTGCCCGTTTCTCAGTGGTGTTTGTGGGTTGTGTTTGATGGTGCGGGTATGTGCCCGTTTCTCAGTGGTGTTTGTGGGTTGTGTTTGATGGTGTGGGTACGTGCCCGTTTCTCAGTGGTGTTTGTGGGTTGAGTTTGATGGTGCGGGTACGTGCCCGTTTCTCAGTGGTGTTTGTGGGTTGTGTTTGAAGGTGCGGGTACGTGCCCGTTTCTCAGTGGTGTTTGTGGGTTGTGTTTGATGGTGCGGGTATGTGCCCGTTTCTCAGTGGTGTTTGTGGGTTGTGTTTGAAGGTGTGGGTATGTGCCCGTTTCTCAGTGGTGTTTGTGGGTTGTGTTTGATGGTGCGGGTATGTGCCCGTTTCTCAGTGGTGTTTGTGGGTTGTGTTTGATGGTGCGGGTATGTGCCCGTTTCTCAGTGGTTTTTGTGGGTTGTGTTTGAAGGTGCGGGTATGTGCCCGTTTCTCAGTGGTGTTTGTGGGTTGTGTTTGATGGTGCGGGTATCTGCCCGTTTCTCAGTGGTGTTTGTGGGTTGTGTTTGATGGTGCGGGTATGTGCCCGTTTCTCAGTGGTGTTTGTGGGTTGTGTTTGATGGTGCGGGTATGTGCCCGTTTCTCAGTGGTGTTTGTGGGTTGTGTTTGAAGGTGCGGGTATGTGCCCGTTTCTCAGTGGTGTTTGTGGGTTGTGTTTGAAGGTGCGGGTATGTGCCCGTTTCTCAGTGGTGTTTGTGGGTTGTGTTTGATGGTGCGGGTATCTGCCCGTTTCTCAGTGGTGTTTGTGGGTTGTGTTTGATGGTGCGGGTATGTGCCCGTTTCTCAGTGGTGTTTGTGGGTTGTGTTTGATGGTGCGGGTATGTGCCCGTTTCTCAGTGGTGTTTGTGGGTTGTGTTTGAAGGTGCGGGTATGTGCCCGTTTCTCAGTGGTGTTTGTGGGTTGTGTTTGAAGGTGCGGGTATGTGCCCGTTTCTCAGTGGTGTTTGTGGGTTGTGTTTGATGGTGCGGGTATGTGCCCGTTTCTCAGTGGTGTTTGTGGGTTGTGTTTGATGGTGCGGGTATGTGCCCGTTTCTCAGTGGTGTTTGTGGGTTGTGTTTGAAGGTGTGGGTATGTGCCCGTTTCTCAGTGGTGTTTGTGGGTTGTGTTTGAAGGTGCGGGTATGTGCCCGTTTCTCAGTGGTGTTTGTGGGTTGTGTTTGATGGTGCGGGTATGTGCCCGTTTCTCAGTGGTGTTTGTGGGTTGTGTTTGAAGGTGCGGGTATGTGCCCGTTTCTCAGTGGTGTTTGTGGGTTGTGTTTGATGGTGCGGGTATGTGCCCATTTCTCAGTGGTGTTTGTGGGTTGTGTTTGATGGTGCGGGTATGTGCCCGTTTCTCAGTGGTGTTTGTGGGTTGTGTTTGAAGGTGCGGGTATGTGCCCGTTTCTCAGTGGTCTTTGTGGGTTGTGTTTGATGGTGCGGGTATGTGCCCGTTTCTCAGTGGTGTTTGTGGGTTGTGTTTGATGGTGCGGGTATGTGCCCATTTCTCAGTGGTGTTTGTGGGTTGTGTTTGATGGTGCGGGTATGTGCCCGTTTCTCAGTGGTGTTTGTGGGTTGTGTTTGATGGTGCGGGTATGTGCCCGTTTCTCAGTGGTGTTTGTGGGTTGTGTTTGATGGTGCGGGTATGTGCCCGTTTCTCAGTGGTGTTTGTGGGTTGTGTTTGAAGGTGCGGGTATGTGCCCGTTTCTCAGTGGTGTTTGTGGGTTGTGTTTGAAGGTGCGGGTATGTGCCCGTTTCTCAGTGGTGTTTGTGGGTTGTGTTTGATGGTGCGGGTACGTGCCCGTTTCTCAGTGGTGTTTGTGGGTTGTGTTTGATGGTGCGGGTATGTGCCCGTTTCTCAGTGGTGTTTGTGGGTTGTGTTTGATGGTGCGGGTATGTGCCCGTTTCTCAGTGGTGTTTGTGGGTTGTGTTTGATGGTGTGGGTATGTGCCCGTTTCTCAGTGGTGTTTGTGGGTTGTGTTTGATGGTGCGGGTATGTGCCCGTTTCTCAGTGGTGTTTGTGGTTTGTGTTTGATGGTGCGGGTATGTGCCCGTTTCTCAGTGGTGTTTGTGGGTTGAGTTTGATGGTGTGGGTATATGCCCGTTTCTCAGTGGTGTTTGTGGGTTGTGTTTGATGGTGCGGGTATGTGCCCGTTTCTCAGTGGTGTTTGTGGGTTGTGTTTGAAGGTGCGGGTATGTGCCCGTTTCTCAGTGGTGTTTGTGGGTTGTGTTTGATGGTGCGGGTATGTGCCCGTTTCTCAGTGGTGTTTGTGGGTTGTGTTTGATGGTGCGGGTATGTGCCCGTTTCTCAGTGGTGTTTGTGGGTTGTGTTTGATGGTGCGGGTATGTGCCCGTTTCTCAGTGGTGTTTGTGGGTTGTGTTTGATGGTGCGGGTATGTGCCCGTTTCTCAGTGGTGTTTGTGGGTTTTGTTTGATGGTGCGGGTATGTGCCCGTTTCTCAGTGGTGTTTGTGGGTTGTGTTTGATGGTGCGGGTATGTGCCCGTTTCTCAGTGGTGTTTGTGGGTTGTGTTTGAAGGTGCGGGTATGTGCCCGTTTCTCAGTGGTGTTTGTGGGTTGTGTTTGATGGTGCGGGTATGTGCCCGTTTCTCAGTGGTGTTTGTGGGTTGTGTTTGAAGGTGCGGGTATGTGCCCGTTTCTCAGTGGTGTTTGTGGGTTGTGTTTGATGGTGCGGGTATGTGCCCGTTTCTCAGTAGTGTTTGTGGGTTGTGTTTGATGGTGCGGGTATGTGCCCGTTTCTCAGTGGTGTTTGTGGGTTGTGTTTGAAGGTGCGGGTGGGCTTGTCGGCCGTGTTTCGTGTGCGTGCGTCAGGCCTGCGGCACTGATGACATCCTATGTGACTGTGCCCGTGGTAAACTAACCCTCCTCATCTTTCTTGACTGTCTGCAGCCTTTGACACGGTTGACCACGCCATCCTCCTCCAACGCCTCTCCTTTGTCTCCCAGCTGCGTGGGACTGTGCTCCATTCTAATCGATCCAGTCATGGCCAGAGAATCACCTGCACTGGCTTCTCTTCCTACTGCCGCACCGTTACCTCTGGTGTCCCCAAAGGATCTATCCTTGGCCCCCTCCTATTTCTCCTCTACATGCTGCCCCTCGGCAACATCTTCCGAAAACACAATGTCAGGTTCCACATGTCGCTGACGACACCCAGTTCTACCTCACCACCTCCTCCCTCGACCCCTCCACTGCCTCCCATTTGTCACACTGCTTGTCCGACATCCAGTAATGGATGAGCAAAAATATCGGGAAGACCGAAGCCATTGTCTCTGGACTCTGCTGCAAACTCTGTTCCCTAGCCACCGACTCCATTCTTCTGCCTGGCCACTGTCTGAGGCTGAAACAGACCGTTCGCAACCTTGGCGTCCTATTTGTCCCCGGGATGAGCTTCCGACCACATATCTGCTCCATCATCAAGACCACCTACTTCCACCTCCATAACATCGTCTGTCTCTGCCCCGGCCTCAGCCCATCTGCTGCTGAAACCCTCATCCATGCCTTTGTTACGTCCAGGCTGGACTATTCCAATGCTCTCCTGGCTGGCCTCACATCTTCCACCCTCCATAAACTTGAGCTCATCCAAAACTCTGCTGCCTGTATCCTAACTTGCTCCAAGTCCCGTTCACCCATCACCCCTGGTGCTCGCTGACCTACATTGGCTGGGAACATCTCGATTTAAAAATTCTCATGGTTTTTTCCAAATCCCTCCATGGCCTCGCCCCTCCCTATCTCTGTAACCTCCTCCAGCCCTACAACCCTCCGAGATCTCTGCGCTCCTCCAATTCTGGCCTCTTGCGCATCCCCGATTTTTCCTGTGCTCCACCATTGGCGGCCGTGCCTTCAGCTGCCTCGGCCCTAAGCTCTGGAATTCCCTCCCCAAACCTCTCCGCCTCTCCACCTCTCTCTCCTCCTTTCAGACGCTCCTTAAAACCTACCCCTTTGACCAAGATTTTGGTCACCAGTCCCAGTAACTCCTTATGTGGCTCGGTGTCAAATTTTGTCTGATTGTGCTCTTGTGAAGCACCTTGGGACGTTTTACTACGTTAAAGGCGCTCTATAAATGCAAGTTATTGTTGTTTTTGCACCTGGCTGCGTGGTATTGCTCGTGTTGCCTTGAGGCCATGCCAACATCGGTTGGGCGGCATTTGGTGTGGGCTCTGCTCCCCCCCCCCACTCCGAAGCGTGCTGGCTCTGCCGTGGTGGTGGCATTGAAAGTCTGCCTCCATACCTCTCGCCATTCCTCCTCTGTTAGCTAATGGCATATGTCTTGGTTGCAGCCTCCCCCTTTGGGTTCTTGGACAGTGTTTTGTCATGGAGATGGCCATGGTGCACACGATGGCAATGTGCCAACGGGGATCTGGTGGGGAATGCAAGGGGAGTTCCAAAGGCCTTGGCTCATGCTAAGCATTACTGAGTTCTGGAGGTTGTGCTATTGATTGTGTTGCATGAAGTGCAGTCTGTCAGCTAACTGGTGCAAGGGCGTAATCTTGTGGGGGAGTCGACCTTGCCTGGTGACCCCTTTCTCGTGGCAGTTTGATGCGACAGGCTGCAAGTCGTCCAACGACCGTGTCAATCACAATGACCGGGCTGAATGGGTTCCAATGTGCCTTTGATGATTACCTTCCTCCAGCCTCCCGAAATTTACAGACTGTAAAACTTGGGGAGGATGTGCTTGTCGTGTTTACAGGGATAGTATTCCTGTTTGTGTTGGACTTGACATGTTGCATCAACCCTTAGGCCCAAGGAAATTCCTGTCCCTCACAGCTGTCTGTGTTTCAATGCTCCGAGTCACAGAAACAAACTGCGGTTGTTACAGCAATAAAATGGCAGTTTGATTTTCTCTATCAGCAAGCTCCATTGTGCACTTTCTGTTTGTGTGCCATTCAGATTTATTTTTTGAATCAGTCAGCGCTTCTTGTCATCAGTTTGTCAGTTGACACTTTTGGCCTTTTCTATCCTCGTCACTGAGTTATCAGATGGTGCCAGGGATGAGGGACTTCAGTTATGTGGAGAGACTGGAGAAGCTGGGGTTGTTCTCCTTATGTAAGGACTTGCACAACACCAGGTTATAGTCCAACAGTTTTATTTTAAATCACAAGCTTTCGGAGCTTACCTCCTTCATCAGGTGAGTCCTTAGGGCAGAGAAGGTTAAGGGGAGATTTGATGGAGGTGTTCAAAATCATGAGGGGTTTTGATAGAGTAAATAAGGAGAAAATGTTTCCAGTGGCAGGAGGGTCAGTAACCAGAGGACACAGATTTAAGGTGATCGACAAAAGAACCAGAGGGGAGATGAGGAAACATTTTTTTACACAGCGAGTTGTTATGACCTGGAATTCACTGCCTGAAAGGGCGGTGGAAGCAGATTCAATAATAACTTTCAAAAGGGAATTGGATAAATGGTTGAAGGGAAAAAAATTGCAGGGCTGTGGGGAAAGAGCGGGGGAGTGTGATGAATTGGAGTAGCTCTTTCAAAGAGGCAGCACAGGCACGATGGGCCGAATGGCCTCCTGTTCCGAATCATTCTATGATTCTATGATCAGACTCACCTCCGTTACTTTGCCCTTGCTAAGTTTGTCGACTTCCATTGTGTGTCGCCCACACCAAGGACTTAGGCTCTTCATTAACCAGCCTCTTCATCCTGTTGAGGATTGAATTCCTGAACCTACGTACTTGAATAATCGTGTGCCATTACATTGTATGTAGATACTCATTCCATCAAACAGTACTTAAGTGGTGTGGGCTCTGATATTGGAGTTTGTAATGAGCCTGGATTTCCTCTGTTAATGGGATCTGTTTCAGCTTGCCTTTATTTCAGTGTCTACACTTGGCTTTGGGGACAGAGTCGGGGGAGTCGTCTGTTGTGTGGCTGGATCAGGCCCAAACATGTAATGTGCTAACTTCCAAACATTATGATATCGCAGCTCTAGACTGTAGTCTGCTCTCAGGCTTGGAGATTTACTCACAGCTTTGGGCTTTAAATGCTGGCCTAGCTATTGAGTTTAGTTATTCTGTTTTGCAGGAGAGACTTTACAATGTACCTTCCCCGAGTGTGCGACTGAGCATTCAATTCCAGTATCATTGTCTAAAAAACTGAGTGATTTGCGTTTATTAATTTAAGTCTTAAATATATTTTTGTGAAGATCCCATTGAATGGTGAACATCATTTGGTTAGAATGAGCTCTGTTCAGTATGCAGCTGTGAAGAGGAGTTAGATCCGAGTCAGGGGTAGATCTGATTTTTTTCTCGAGTTAGATATTTGTGCATCTCTTTTTTAACAGGTGCTTCACAGACTGTGTGAGCACATGGACCCAACATCAAATGTAACTCAGAAAAGTGACAGAAGTTCGAGAGATTTTGTCCAACTGCTGCTTTTAAGCGGCCATAGATTTCTGTTGAGTACACCCATTCCCTCATCTCCTCAATATCCCTTTGCAGCGTTTCCTTTGGTCTTCTAAAGAATTAACTATTTCCTCCCATTTTGGTATCACCTGCCCATTTTGAAACCACTCCCTCTGGGCTTATATCCAAATCATTGTTGACACAGTGAACAGAAGTGGCCCCAGAACTGAACCCTGTGGGACACCACCACCCACTTCAGCCGCCCTGTAAAACTGCCCTCTACTCCAACTCTCTGCTTCCTCCCTTCTAACCAATTTTTAATCCAGTTTGCTCTCCTCCCCCTAATTCCGTCCCCCTTAATCTTCTCTAGTAATCTCCCATGTGGTGCCTGGTCAAAGGTTTTCCTAGAGTCCACGTGCACTACATCCGCTGCATTTCCCCATCAACCACATCTGTTGCCTCCTCGTAGAATCCCGAGGTTTGTTGAATTTCCGAGGTTTGAAATCCGTGCTGGGTGTTTCACTAGATGAAAAGAAAGTCAAATGGAATGAACCTGCACCATTGTGAGACCACTTGAATCGGCCTGTCGAGTGCAGGCGGTGAATTTTGAGCTGGACTGTCAGGAGGGATGGAGCCCACATAGTCTCACTGCTTATCTGCCGATTCTGTGTATTCTTAATGGATGTGCTAGGCTTATTTTAATTTTCTTTTAATAACCTGACATGTTAAATCAAGCAGTGTGCACATCTCTGCTTATTAGAAGAGGTACTTAACCCAAGTGCTTATGTTGGCACCAATCCGTCACTGTCTACACCGGGAGGGAACTCGCAGGGCAGCATCGACAGAGACTGCATTCAAACGGTCAAAACGTCTCTCCCTGTTAAAGTTCAGGGACAGGCACGGACCAACTCCCAGCACGCTTAGCTCTTCAGTCAAGGTGTTCAGCTGTCCAATCAGTTAAACTGATGAAATATTAATTGAGATGCCTATTCTGCAGATGGTGAACATCGCTCACTGCTAGCAGGCAGCATCACTGCCCTTCGTCGACTTTGGAAAGTACAATTCCTGTGAACATTAGATTTGAAAAAACAAAATCAAATAATTTAACACAAGTTTCTTCATTTAATATTAAGTTGACTAAATACAATTTCCACATAAAGGCAGTGTTATCCTTGCTAATTTATGGCTGTAATTTGCTGTAAGTAACTGACTGTAACTAACACCGAACAATGGTAGGCAGTGCAGAGCTGTGACTCACGATGGACAGCGTTGTCCTGCTCACCTTTGACACTCGCTGGTCTCACACGTGAAGAATGACTTCGGTGAGCTGCTGAGTGCCCGTGCGGCCGTACCCCTGGGCTTCAAGTAAAAGAGAAGAAAAGTGTGAAAGAGCTTGCATTTCTACAGCGCCTTTCACAACCTCAGGACGTCCTGAAGCGCTTTACAGCCAATGGAGTACTTTTGAAGTGTAGTCACTGTTGTAATGTAGGAAATGCGGCAGCCAATTTGCGCACAGCAAGATCCCACAAACAGCAATGTGATAATCACCAGATCATCTGTTTTTTTTTTAGTGATGTTGGTCGAAAGATAAATATTGGCCCCAGGACACCGGGGAGAACTCCCCTGCTCTTCATTGAATAGTGGACGTGGGATTTTTTTATGTTCACCTGAGAGGGCAGACGGGACCTCGGTTTAACGTCTCATTTGAAAGACTGAGGGTACTGGGCACTGGGAGTGTCGGCCTGGATTATGTGGGTCTCTGGAGTGGGGCTTGAACCCACAACCCTCTGACTCAGAGGTGAGAGCACGACCCACTGAGCCACGGCAGGGAGGAACAAAGGAGAAAATCGAGGGTGGGGGGGTGGGGAGGAGATTAGGGGCTGGGGTAACCTTTTGAAGGAAAGGATCACATGGTGAGTCCCTGTGCTTTGTGGTTAGGGAGGAAGATAGATGAAAGGATACAGAAAATTGAGGGAAAGGGACATTAAGGGATTGACAGCCAAGTGCTACATAGTTTCAGATTAAAAGGTTTACAACGCAGGCGTTGTAAAGAATTTATTTGGTGTCATGTTTCAATCGGTTCTAACTTTTAACCTATCCACAGCCAAGAGAAATAGCTCGAATTTAAAAACAGATGAAAGACAATTGAGATTGTGGGGTGCAATCAGAGAAGGAGTTTTTGTGGTTGGAAGTTGATGTACAGGCACGCACCAAATGCAGCGGCGTTCTGAGCCGGCACACAACACTGTCATCACTCAGCAGGGCTGGGTTTGTGTTGCTTTGGCAGCTTTATTGCCGGCATTCATCTCTCCCAGTAGGAAGAGGAGTGCACCATTCTGTCATAGGCCCTGCTGCATCCTTGGTGTGTGAGTTATGAAGTCAGACAGGGGGATAATAACCAGCGTGATATAAACACTTTGATTAACGTACTCACAAGTGATGTTTATTAGATTTTGCAGCACCTTTCTCTGGTATATCTTATTAACTTTTACAGCACGCGAGTATTGCGATGCTCCGATCGTGTTTCTGCTGTGGAAGCTGTTCGACAAGAACCTTATCTCTTTCTGTTAACTTGGGGAGACTGAATTTTAGAATTGAATTGTTTCTAAACTACCCTTTAAACTGAAGTCTAGGTCAGGTAAAAAAAAAATAAGAGGGCCGTTTGTTCTTTTTTAAATAGCCAGCAGCTGTCCCATGGTGTAGCTGGAAGTGAGTTGGATGTTACATCGAGTCACATCGAACGTGCAGCACAGAAACAGGCCATTCGGCCCGACTGGTCTATCCCGGTGTTTATGCTCCACACGAGCCTCCTCCCTCCCTACTTCATCTCACCCCATCAACATATCCTTCTATTCCTTTCTCCCTCATGTGTTTGTCTAGCTTCTCTTTAAATGCATCGATGTTATTCGCCTCAACTACTCCTTGTGATAGCGAGTTCCACATTCTCACCACTCTCTGGGTAAAGAAGTTTCCCCTGAATGCCCTATTGGATTTACTGATGACTATCTGATATTTATGCTGCTGTAAGGGAGGGTGTGGTTTGAGGGTAGGGTTCCCAATCCTCCTGGAATGACTGGGAAACGGGGCCTGGATCTTCAGGGCGCTGTCTCTAGCAGCCCGGGATATCATTATATTTTTTATAGAGATTATCTACGTGGTGATCATCGCATTAAATTTTCCACCGCTGTGTGTGTGTGTGTGTGTGTGTGTGTGTGTCTGTCTGTCTGTCCGTCCCTCTCCCTGACATCACCGGCTGCTGCTCAGAGAAGCCTCCAGCTTGGTGATATCACTCGAACATCGTCGCAGAGAGCCGGGAGAGGGCTGGAGAGTCGGGAATCGGGGGTGTCGACACTATGGGCAGGGCCTAAAATGGGGGTTCTCTGAACTGGAGGGGGTGTCAGCATTCGGGGGTCTTTAAAATCGGGGGCGGGAAGAGATGGAGACAGGGGAATGGGGGCTCAGGAGGTGAGATTGAGACTGGGGAATGGAGGCTTGGGGGAGAGATGGAGACTGGGGAATGGGGGCTCGGGGGGAGAGATGGAGACTGGGGAATGGAGGCTTGGGGGAGAGATGGAGACTGGGGAATGGAGGCTCGGGAGGAGAGATGGAGACTGGGGAATGGAGGCTCGGGGGGAGAGATGGAGACTGGGGAATGGAGGCTCAGGGGAGAGATGGAGACTGGGGAATAGGGGTTCGGGAGGAGAGATGGAGACTGGGGAATGGGGGCTCAGGGGAGAGATGGAGACTGGGGAATGGGGACTCGGGGAGAGATGGAGACTGGGGAATGGGGGCTCAGGGTGGGGGAGATGGAGACTGGGGAATGGGGGCTCGGGAGGAGAGATGGAGACTGGGGAATAGGGGTTCGGGAGGAGAGATGGAGACTGGGGAATGGGGGCTCAGGGGAGAGATGGAGACTGGGGAATGGGGACTCGGGGAGAGATGGAGACTGGGGAATGGGGGCTCAGGGTTGGGGAGATGGAGACTGGGGAATGGGGGCTCGGGAGGAGAGATGGAGACTGGAGAATGGGGGCTCGGGAGAGATGGAGACTGGGAAATGGGGGCTCAGGGGAGAGATGGAGACTGGGGAATGGAGGCTCGGGGGAGAGATGGAGACTGGGGAAAAGGGGCTCGGGGGAGAGATGGAGACTGGGGAATGGAGGCTCGGGGAGAGATGGAGACTGGGGAATGGAGGCTCGGGGAGAGATGGAGACTGGGGAAAAGGGGCTCGGGGGAGAGATGGAGACTGGGGAATGGAGGCTCGAGGGAGAGATGGAGACTGGGGAATGGAGGCTCGGGGAGAGATGGAGACTGGGGAATGGAGGCTCTGGGGAGAGATGGTGACTGGGAATGGGCGGGAGAGATGGAGACTGGGGAATGGAGACTCGGGGGAGTGATGGAGACTGGGGAATGGAGACTCGAGGGAGAGATGGAGACTGGGGAATGGAGGCTCAGGGACCAAAGGGGAAAGGGAAGGGAAGGAGCCTTGGGATAGAGAAGGGGACTAGGAGTCGGGAGATTGGGGCTCAGGTGGTGGTGGGGGAAGAATGGGGTGGGCACCATCATTGTCTGCAGAGCCAGGAGCAGCAGCAACATGGCGTGGGAGCGGCATTGAGAGAGGAGCAGCCAATAATGTGGGAGAACCAAGGGGGAAGGGAGGAGGAAGGTTCTTGAACTGAGGGCTATTAGACCGTGGGATTCTTCACCTCGTGGCTATTGAGTAAGAGTCTAACATGTAATATGGCAGGGAAGGGAATACATATCTGAAAAGGAGGAATATAAAAGGGTCTGGGGGTTACAGGAGAGAGGGCCAGCACCGGGGACTGAAGGCCTCCTCCAGTGCTGTAATTTCTTTGTTTCCCCATTTCTCCTGCTCACGAGTGGCCTCCTGGTCCTTGGCCCTTCTCGCACATCAGCTGCTGGCACGCAGCCACAAGCAAAAATATTCAGCTACAGGGGGCCCAACCTTTATACGGCAAATGCAATAACGTTCGTACTAGTCATGTGATCAGATATCATGCGGTCAGAACATCATGTGATCATACCTCCAGGAATGCCTGCAACCAGAGTTGGCAACCCACGTGGGGAGAGTAGGGGTTGGGGGAGGGGGACATACTTGGCTGCTGAAAGGATGTCGAAAGCAGTTTCTGAGAGGCGTGCTTAGCGACAGGGGAGTAAGTGATTGGGCTTAGGTACAAGGAAGAAAGTGTTTCCTGACTGGGCAGGCAACAATCAGGAATATTGTATGACGGATGCTTTGTATGTGCGAAGGACACATGCTAGACCCAAGACTTTCATATGTAAAGATCTCCTATGATATTGCTCATTGCTTTACAAAAGATGTTTTCCTTACCAACTGTAGGTAGGCAGGTAATAACTTTGTTCCTTCAGTATCATGGCGATAAATAAATCAGGAGTAAATGCATGTGACACGCCGTCGTGGCAGAAATAAACAACCCCTCGAACATAGTTAGATTGCTCCTCCAGTTTAACTTACCCCAGGTTAAAGTTCATGCTTTCCTTTCATAATTTTCACACAATGAAACAAATTTCTACCAATAGCCTCGTAGCTTTTTTCTGCTGTCGTTGGTCAGCCCTTTTTATTATTGAGTGGGGGGGGGGCGGGGCGGGGCGGGGTGGGGGTGACGTACAGTCCCAGCGCACTGTGTGAATGACCAATGTTGCCCATTGTCAGTCTTGTGTGTCTCCCCCCCGCCCGCCCGCCCGCCCCCAGCATGTGGTAGTGTTCATTGGGCTAAGAAGGGAGCCAGGCCGCAGGCTGCATTCTGGGTATGCTGGCGCCCGGGTGCGTTCTGGGAGTTGTAGTTTGCCACCCGGTTGAGCATCGACATTCAGCTGATGGTGGGAGCTTTGAACAATCCTTGAGCTGAAAACATGGGCTTCTCAGACATTAACCCGTCCTTACCTGCCCGTCATTTTCGTATGCTTGTGAGTTAAATAGCCTGCCTGGACCTCTTTTAACTGTGCTTCTCGGCCTTTTACAAACTTGGGATCGTGTTCCCCTCCATCTTTTCAATCATAAAACCTGTAAGTTGCTGCTCATTACTGGGAGCGCAGAAGGTGGACTTCTCACCTCACCTCTCCAACAATCTACATACAAGGGTCGAGTAACTGGTTTTGAGTGACAGTCGGAAACCTCGAGGCGTATCCAGTACTTGATTAGTCTAACTGATAGCAGCTTCACAGTGAATGCATAATCAATAACCACATCTTAATGGTGTTTTCCCTTTCCCACTATTTGCTAATGGACTCTCAATTATGTTTTGTGCTTTCTCTTCCATTTGACCACAGAAAGTGTTATATTATTCAAAGTACCTTCCTCCACATCGTTTATGAACAGTGTGAACACAAAGCATAGTTACTGAGCTCAGTCAGAGCTTTCTCCCTTATTACCTCGTGCTCAGACAGTTTTCAAGTAATTTGCCATTAATTCCATGAGTTTTAATTTTTTTTTATATAATAAAAAGCTTTATCAAATACCTTCTGAAAGTCCAAGTAAATTAATGTTCATTAGGTTTCCCTTCAACCCCTAGTTTAGTTATTTCCGCAATAATGTGCAGTGTATGGCTGTCATTAACTTGATTAATTAACCACCCACCCTTTAATAAATTCTCATAAACTGGTGAGACATAACCTGTTTCCTCTCAATCCTTGCTTCCTGCTCCTTACGAACTCTGCGCTATTAAGATGAGCACTGACAGTGTTCTGTAAAACGTATGTCAGAATTTTTCCTCTCTGCTTATGCAGACAAAATACTGAATGTATTTCATTAATGTATTATCTTATACCTTTTAATGAGGAAGACAACAGTTTTTCAGTAGAATTGAAAAAAAACAAAATGGTTAAAAGGTTTTTTAAAAATTTGACCTCTGGAGACAGTGAGGTATTGTATATCTGTACTACAAACATAACCTCATGAGGTATTGTATATCTGTACTACAAACATAACCTCATCAGGTATTGTATATCTGTACTACAAACATAACCTCATGAGGTATTGTATATCTGTACTACAAACATAACCTCATGAGGTATTGTATATCTGTACTACAAACATAACCTCATGAGGTATTGTATATCTGCTCGCCCTCATACATAACTCATGAGGTATTGTATATCTGCTCGCCCTCATACATAACTCATGAGGTATTGTATATCTGCTTGCCCTCAAACATAACCTCATGAGGTATTGTATATCTGCTTGCCCTCAAACATAACCTCATGAGGTATTGTATATCTGCTCGCCCTCATACATAACTCATGAGGTAGTGTATATCTGCACGCCCTCATACGTAACCTCATGAGGTATTGTATATCTGCACGCCCTCAAACATAACCTCATGAGGTATTGTATATCTGCACGCCCTCATACATAACTCATGAGGTATTGTATATCTGCTCGCCCTCATACGTAACCTCATGAGGTATTGTATATCTGCACGCCCTCATACATAACTCATGAGGTATTGTATATCTGCTCGCCCTCATACATAACTCATGAGGTATTGTATATCTGCTCGCCCTCATACATAACTCATGAGGTATTGTATATCTGCTTGCCCTCATACATAACTCATGAGGTATTGTATATCTGCTCGCCCTCATACATAACTCATGAGGTATTGTATATCTGCATGCCCTCATACATAACTCATGAGGTATTGTATATCTGCACGCCCTCATACATAACTCATGAGGTATTGTATATCTGCACGCCCTCATACGTAACCTCATGAGGTATTGTATATCTGCATGCCCTCATACATAACTCATGAGGTATTGTATATCTGCTCGCCCTCATACATAACTCATGAGGTATTGTATATCTGCACGCCCTCATACGTAACCTCATGAGGTATTGTATATCTGCATGCCCTCATACATAACTCATGAGGTATTGTATATCTGCTCGCCCTCATACATAACTCATGAGGTATTGTATATCTGCACGCCCTCATACATAACTCATGAGGTATTGTATATCTGCACGCCCTCATACATAACCTCATGAGGTATTGTATATCTGCACGCCCTCATACATAACTCATGAGGTATTGTATATCTGCACGCCCTCATACATAACTCATGAGGTATTGTATATCTGCTCGCCCTCATACATAACTCATGAGGTATTGTATATCTGCACGCCCTCATACATAACCTCATGAGGTATTGTATATCTGCACGCCCTCAAACATAACCTCATGAGGTATTGTATATCTGCACGCCCTCAAACATAACCTCATGAGGTATTGTATATCTGCTCGCCCTCATACATAACTCATGAGGTATTGTATATCTGCACGCCCTCATACGTAACCTCATGAGGTATTGTATATCTGCATGCCCTCATACATAACTCATGAGGTATTGTATATCTGCTCGCCCTCATACATAACTCATGAGGTATTGTATATCTGCACGCCCTCATACGTAACCTCATGAGGTATTGTATATCTGCATGCCCTCATACATAACTCATGAGGTATTGTATATCTGCTCGCCCTCATACATAACTCATGAGGTATTGTATATCTGCACGCCCTCATACATAACTCATGAGGTATTGTATATCTGCACGCCCTCATACATAACCTCATGAGGTATTGTATATCTGCACGCCCTCATACATAACTCATGAGGTATTGTATATCTGCACGCCCTCATACATAACTCATGAGGTATTGTATATCTGCTCGCCCTCATACATAACTCATGAGGTATTGTATATCTGCACGCCCTCATACATAACCTCATGAGGTATTGTATATCTGCTCGCCCTCATACATAACTCATGAGGTATTGTATATCTGCACGCCCTCAAACATAACCTCATGAGGTATTGTATATCTGCACGCCCTCAAACATAACCTCATGAGGTATTGTATATCTGCTCGCCCTCATACATAACTCATGAGGTATTGTATATCTGCACGCCCTCATACATAACTCATGAGGTATTGTACAGTTGCTCAACGTCTGATTATGATGGTTTGGAGTGACTAGATTATCAGTTTTTAGGTTGAGGGATAAATATTGGCCAGGACACTGGGGAGATGTCCCCAGCTCTTCTTCAAATAGTGCCGTGGGATCGTTTATGTCCGCCTGAGAGGGCAGACTGGCCTCTGTTTAACATCGCACCTGACGGTACCTCCGACAGTGCAGCACTCCCTCAGTAGTGCACTGGGAGTGTCAGCCTGGATTGTGAGCTCAAGCCTCTGGGGTGTGACTTGACCCCATGACCTTCTGACTCCGAGACGAGGGTGCTACCCACTGAACCATGGCTGACACACTTGTCAGTTCATTTAAACACATCTCTTTCAGCTGAATTTAGTTTTTAAAACATTTTGTTCAGATTTAAGTATAAGTTGCTACCTGTCAAACTGTTAATCACATTGTGTTGTTTAACAGCTTCAGTAAATGGCTGGGTAGGTGATATTTTAATATACTGGGCCAGGTTTTGCTGTCAAATTAACAGTGAGGTGAATGGCACTCGCCATTATTAAATCACAGATGGTACAAGGACTTCAGGCGAGGGGCAGATGCACGGTTAAATTCAAATATCCAAAAGTTGCTGTCCGAGTTACACCGTTCCTCTGTTAGCTTCGTGAAAACAGCATCTCGCCGTCTGCCTCACCTTTTAATGCGTTAAATGGCGTGAAGTTGCTGTATTTACGCGGTAGATACGAACTAAACTCGCCACAGAAAGCTAAGTCTTGTCTTTACAAGCGTAAGTACCCTTTTAACGATGTGGTCATTGTTAATTGCTGCCAATCAACCTCTGGCACTGAAAATTAGCTATTATGAGTGTGGAGTCTCATTCCTTCAGGTTTTAATTGTTGTTGGAGATTTTAAAAAATGTCAAATTTAAAATTTTTACCTTTATTTTTACGTTTCCTTTCTGTCTTTTTTCTCCCCTCTCTCTTAATCCAATCGTTCTTTCCCTCTCTGTATTTCTCTTTCTGTACCTGATTTGACATTGAATTCACCCACTCTAATTTACACTTCCTTCTCGGTCCTTGCGCTGTTTTTTCACAGCCCTTCCATATGACTAGTTGCTTGCCCTATTCACTCGGGTCCCAGACGCCCTGTTTCCCTCGCTGCGACGTTATCAGCTCGCACTTTCAGCAACTTGTCACGCAAAACAATTTAAAAGCTTAAACGTGCAAGGGCAAGTCTAACTAATGGCAGATGCCGTTAGATGTCCTGCTACAGCAAAATCTGGGCCGTTACGGTAATTAAATTCCTTATTGTTGTATGGAGAAAAATTATCAAAGAATTGCCTGTTCTTCTCATTAAAATTATGCTGAGTATGTTCTGTTGTTCTTTCTGGATCTCTCTGAAAAGAGATCAACTGGGAGATCACCAATGTGTGCACAGAGTGAAGTAATCATTAAAACTCCTATTGATTTTACAAGCAGTACCTTGCTGAGTAGCTATTCACATGGGTTAGCAATAATTACCTGTTGAAGTCTCCAAGCTGTCTGCTTGATGCAACTAGGTTGGCCCAGTAGGGCCTTAGTTAATTGATGCATAAGGAAAGATAGGTGTTTCACTCTAGCACACGTTAAGTTAATTAAGTTCAAATTCCCCAGTCAGCTAGTGATTGGTTGATTGGTTCTTCTAGTTCTTTTTGTAATGTATGAGAAGTTATTTTCCTTACAGCCCTTACTTAAAGTTAATTTAGGCCATGGAAAAGTTATATATTAGAAGGGAAGGGCGAATGTTGATGGGTGTAAAATTAGATGAGTGTCCTGGAGTCTGATCGATTTACCTTAACAGACAGAGTGTAACCTCGCTAAACCTTTTCGCAGAAGATTGTTTTTCATTGAGGAACCTAGCTCAAGGTACATAGCAGGACACCAACAAGGGTGAAGAGAGTAGAAAACAGAAACTAAATTGAGGATTAGATGACGCCCAGCTTGAGATTTAAAAGGTTGAAGATTGTCAGAGGGAGGTAGTGCATTCCGTTGTTTTGATGTTCTGGGAGAGAATGAGTTAGAATAGGAGACAGTGCAGTGATTTCAACACAATGAGAATGCAGGGCGAAGGAAGGCTGTCAGATGGATTATTGGCAACTTCGAAAGAACAAGGATGAAAGTTCACTAATTATAGCAGTATTGATTGAACAGAGACAAGGATTACAGCAGACGGAGGGCGAAGGCTAGAAGTGAGAGAAGGATCACATATCAGACAGAGCAAGCCTTTTCTTGTATCCAGTCTGGGAGCATTCAAAGTGTTAGACAGATTTTCCAGACATGCAAGCAGTATTGAAATCTTGGAGAGACTTGAGAGTTGTTGAGTGGAAAGGAGCGTTGGGACGAAAGTGGAATTTGAGCTTCTCTGTGGCAGCTTTAGCAATGGCGGAGTTGTGAGAAGTCCACTTAACATCAGAGGAGATAATGAGACCAAGAATGTCAATAGGTGAAGAGGGACTAAAAACTTTTAGTCTCTATTTTATCAATACTATGATCATTGCTCCGATGAGCTTTCTTCAAAGGTAAGGAGTAGCTGCTGGTTGGAATTGTGAGAGGCATGAATAGACTGTGTCTTTGAGGAACTGATGGAAAGGCTTTCAATGTCCCATTGAAGGGCCTGGAGGAGATCATGATGGACTTACTGTACTGCCAGAGGAACGAAAGCCGTGTGCAGTAAGGGTGTGTGATCTGAAGGAAGTTATGAAAGTAGAGCAGGATCATCAGCAAGAGTGGGTGTAGAGTTGGATGATGAGTGGAGAAGGTCATTGAAGTGGAAGAAGGAGCAAAGAGAGAGGGCAGTCGGTGAAGAGTCAGTGGCACAGCTGGACACTGGAAAGCCGTATGATGGTCACTTGTTTTGAAGTGCACAGTGCCAAACCCTGCCAAAGGCTCTGGAAATTCACCAGTGTGTTCAGGAGTGGTCGCCAAGATCAGCAGTGGAAGAGACTTGCCAAAAATCCCTGGAGGTCATTAGGCCAGGGGTTTAAAGATGAATTATTTGAGAACTAACAGCATTACAAAGGACCAATGTCAGGGCGGCAGGAGGAGGAACACCACCACCGCCAACAACAACAACAACAACGTGCATTGATGGAGCTCCTGTGAACAGACTACAATGTCCCAAGCGTCACAAGAGTGTAATCAGTCAAAACGTTGATACCGAGCCTGATGATGCGATAATAGGACAGGTGACCAAAAGCTTGGTCAAAGAGGTAGGTTGTAAGAGGGGTGATCATTTGTAAGGGACAGTCTAAACAGAAGCAAATGTCAAGGGAGAAGGAAACCTCGATTGGTTTGGGAGTGTCCAGTCTCATGTGGTGCTCTGATATCATTAACATATTGATGTTGAGGATGTCCTGACTTGTGCCAATTGCAATTACCCTTCCACCTCCCCCCTCCCCTGTAAATGTTATACCTGCGTTCATGTCCAATTTGTGCTTTCAGAATTGCACGAATATAACGAGATGCACAGAGTGTGCAACGCACACACTGCAGTGCACAGCAATGTATGTGAAACTCATAAGAAAGAAAGACTTGCATTTACAACCTCTGGATGACCCAAAGTGCTTCACAGCCAACGAAGTACTTTTGAAGTGTAGTCACTGTTGTAATGTAGGAAATGTGGCAGCCAATTTGCGCACAGCAAGATCCCACAAACAGCAATGCGATAACGACCAGATAATCTCTTATGCTTGGTACATTAGAAAGGTGTGAACACTCATTTCACCTGACAGTTTCTGACGATATTAAGGACATGGCTTTAGCTGTACGGGTTTTGTTGCGCCGGCTTAGATTAAGGCCTGTATGACTAACCCCTCCAGAGGCATACAGCATGTAATGATTTTGAATTTGCGGTGTGACTAAAGATAATTGGAGCTGCCCGCCTCCCCAGTAATAGGCTAAGTTGCTGTTATGTGAAAGAGTCAACGCGGTATTGAAATCGTGTCAGCATTTGTGATGCTGCTGAGGTAATTTTATAGATCAGACTGTTGTTTTCTGCATGGTGGTAAATGGGTGTAAAAATTACTGATGGTCCCCCCTCCCCCCAGATATTCTTAAGCCACGCCGTGTTGTCCTGAGTGATTTCATCATTGTCGACCTCAGCCGCGCAGCGATGGATTTAATCTTTGATTACCTCTGAGCTGTGATTGCTCTATAAATAGCTGAGGGTTGACAAGAGCACGGCTTAATATTAGTGGCAGGTCTGAGAAGGCACGAAACTCCTGGGGAGCTATAGTTTGATTGCTGTACCCGCTGCTGCAAAACCTCTAATACAGACTGAACAACGGGAAACAGCTTTATTCAGTGTAAGATGTGACTCCCACTCTTCAGCGAGGATAGACTAGCAACTCAAAAACAATAAAATCAGTCTGTTAAAACACTGTAAACGCCAGCAGAAATCAAAACACACTTGCTCCTGCATAAAGCCCAGCAGAAAGTTTATTAAAATACTGGAACAAGTAATAACCTCTATAAATAGATTAGCAAATGTAGTACTCTTGCAGGTAATTGTCATCATAGCTCTGAGCAGTTCAGAAGCATCTACTGGCTGAGCCAGAATCCACAATAACGCAGATCCTGTTGTGCCCCTGTACTTCTGTGTGAAATGACCCAGGAGGGGAGCCTGTCGCATTAGTTACTTGTAGCTGCTTGAAAGGATGCATTTTAAATGGGAAGAATGCCTTATGGGCAGAAAAACCTTGGTCAAGAGCAAACAAGGTAGACCAGGATCAAACAAGGAAGACCAGGATCAAACGAGGTAGACCAGGATGAAACGAGGAAGACCAGGATCAAACGAGGAAGACCAGGATGAAACGAGGAAGACCAGGATCAAACGAGGTAGACCAGGATGAAACGAGGAAGACCAGGATCAAACGAGGAAGACCAGGATCAAACGAGGAAGACCAGGATCAAACGAGGTGGATCAGGATCAAACGAGGAAGACCAGGATCAATCGAGGAAGACCAGGATCAAAGGAGGTGGATCAGGATCAAACGAGGAAGACCAGGATCAAACGAGGAAGACCAGGATCAAACGAGAAAGACCAGGATCAAACGAGAAAGACCAGGATCAAACGAGGAAGACCAGGATGAAACGAGAAAGACCAGGATGAAACGAGAAAGACCAGGATGAAACGAGGAAGACCAGGATCAAACGAGAAAGACCGGGATCAAACGAGAAAGACTGGGATCAAGTTAGGTAGATCAAAAGTTACTTCATGCTTTAAAAGTATGAACTTAAAAGATAACCAGAGGACACAGAGTAAAATAATTGGCAAAAGAACCAGGGGGAAATGAGGATAATTTTTTTGCTCAGCGAGTTGTGATGATCTGGAATGCACGGCCTGAAAGGGCGGTGGAAGCAGATTCAATAGAAACTTTCAAAAGGGAATTGGATAAATACTTGAAGGGGAGAAAAGCTTGCAGGGCTATTGGCCTCCTGTGCTGTGAGAATCTATAAACTACTACGGTGAAAATCCCGATGAATGCTTCATACTAGGCCAGTTTTTCTCCCCCGACTCTTGCTGCGGGACATTCTTAAACTGCACAGCAGCGTGGCCATTCATCATGCATGAGACAAAGCTGTGAGTGTCGGCCGGCTATTCCACTGTGAAGGGCATCACACCTGACCACCCCCCCCAACAACCCAAGGATACTGAAGCTAATTGTAGTAGCCCAGTTGTTGCCCTATTTGAGATTAGCCACCTGCGCACAGACTGGGATGGAACCCGGGACGTTCTTCTCTGCAAGGCTTATTACTGCCTTTGCCCTCTGAGCTATTGGGGGAAGCTTGATAATGCTTCCCGACCAGTTTGATTAATGCTGTATACAACATCCATCCTACATTTAGTGTGATTCAAAGCAGCGACACAAACAATCAGCGTTTTTTTACTGCCCTTCCAGTCTGTGCTGATCAATCTCACAGTGTTTGCTCGTCCCTGTGTGAACAGATGGAGCGCAGCTCATGGGAGTAGCCACAAAGGTTTTGGTACACTCGAAACAAAAAAAAACATCTGTTTAAACAACACGGGCATGGGTGTCTGCTGTGGACACTGCACTGCAAGGACCCCTGAACCTGTGTAAAGGCAGTGCTTCGAATTACCAGCTCATTTACCGATGTAATGGTGAATGAAGCTGAGACCAGCAGGGACTCCCGGTGCCACTGATCGGCTTGATACATTATTTAAGGCCACGTAACAGCAAGCACTGTAGGTTCTCAATATTTAACACTGGCCCTTTCAGAACTGAGGCCCGTGCAGAGGGATTTCGCCTCTTCTGCCTATTACCATGATGTGGAGATGCCGGTGATGGACCGGGGTGGACAAATGTAAGGAGTCTTACAACACCAGGTGACAGTCCAACAGTTTTATTTGAAAATCACAAGCTCTCGGAGGCTTTCTCCTTCGTCAGGTGAGTGTCGTGATTCATTGAAAATTACCGCATATATAGTCAGAGTTCAATGCCTGGTGATTACAGATAATCTTTCCAACTCCCCGTTATCAAGGCCATCAAATGAATTGAATAGTGTTCAGACAGAGAAACCTTAGATACCAGACAACTGAATATACAACCGGGATCTTGGGTTCATGTCGCGCTACACGTAACCCCACCAGGGGAAAAAAAAGTTATCTGTTTTTAATACAACTGGTCATTCTCTCTCTTTCTCTTCCTTTCGGATGTTTCTCTCTCTCTCTCCCTCCTTGTCTTTGGTTCCGGCCGTTTGAATATTCAGTTGTCTGGTATCTAAGGTTTCTCTGTCTGAACACTATTGAATTCATTTGATGGCCTTGATAACGGGGAGTTGGAAAGATTATCTGTAATCACCAGGCATTGTTCTGTGACTATATATGCGGTAATTTTCAATGAATCTCGACACTCACCTGACGAAGGAGAAAGCCTCCGAAAGCTTGTGATTTTCAAATAAAACTGTTGGACTATAACCTGGTGTTGTAAGACTCCTTACATTTGCCTATTACTAGCTAGAGCCTGGCCGGCCTCCCATCTTCCGCCATCCATGAACTTCAGCTCATCCAAAACTCTGCTGCCCGTATCGTAAGTCGCACCAAGTCCCGTTCACCCATCACCCCCATGCCCGCTGACCTACGTTGTCTCCCGATCCAGCAACACCTTAATTTTAAAATTCTCATCCTTGTATTCAAATCCCACCATGACCTCGCCCCCCCCCTATCTCTGTAACCTCCTCCAGCCCTACAACCCTCCGAGATCTCTGCGCTCCTCCAATTCTGGCCTCCTGTACATCCCCCACTTCCTTCGCTCCACCATTGGCGGCTGTGCCTTCAGCTGCCTAGGCCCTGGGCTCTGGAATTCCCTCCCTAAACCTCTCCCCCTCTCTACCTCTGCTCCTTTAAGATGTTCCTTAAAACCTAACTCTTTGACCAAGCTTTTGTTCACCTGTCCTAATATCTCCTTATGTGACTCGGTGTCAAATTTTGCCTGATAACGCTCCTGTGAAGTGCTTTGGGATGTTATATAAATACAAGTTGTTGTTCTAAATCCATTCTAAGGCTGTCTTTAAGACCCAGGCATATGTGTGTTGTAAACCGTGTTGCTATGAGTAAAGGGAGAGAGTCCAGAACTCTGAAACTGGAGCATGTGACTTTTTTTTTCACTCAAAATCAGATGTTATATCACTCCACTTTCCCTGGTGAGTCTTAAGAATGTCTTCTGACCATGTTTATCAATTTGATAATATATATCAAAAAAGGGGTCTATAAGAAACTGGTGTATGAATGAAGCTGGAGGAGCTGAAAGACTGTTTCTTATCCTCTTGAGTCAGAAGGTCGTGAGTTCAAGCCCCACTCCAGAGACTTGAGCCCATAATCCAGGCCGACACTCCCAGTGCAAGTACTGAGGGAAGTGCTGCACTGTCGGAGGTGCCGTCTTTCGGATGAGACATTAAACCGAGGCCCTGTAGATCCCATGACACTACTCGAAGAAGAACAGGGGAGTTCTCCCAGTGTCCTGGCCAATATTTATTCCTTAACCAACGTCACTAAAAAAAGAATATTTGATCACATTTCTGTTTGTGGAATCTTGCTGTGCATAAAGTGGCTGTGACCTTTCCCTATATTAGAACCGTGATTGTGCTTCAAAGGTGTTTCATTGGCTGGAAAGGGCGTTGGGTTGTCTTGAGACCATGAAAGGCGCTACATAAATGCAAGTTATTTCTTTATTTCTGACGAGCCCCGCTTCAGAAACTCGGAGCCTATAATCTCGGAGGTGCCATCCTTTGGAGGAGATGCTAAGTTGAGCTCCCTTCCGCTCATTCTGGTGGGCGTGAGAGATCCCACGGCAATATTTGAAGAAGAGCAGGGTGGGAGTTGTCCCAGGTCTCTTGGTCAAAATCCTCCCTCAAACACAACCACCAAAAAAACGGAATGGCTGAGCATTCCTGTACGACCTTGTGTGAAAAATGGCTGTTACTTTTAGCCACATAACTTGAACAACTACATAATTTAATTCATCACACATGAAGCGCATTGGGATGTTTGTGAGTGACGTGATAAGGCACGATATGAAAGAAAGTCTTTATATATATATATATATATATATATATATATTTATATATCACCTCAGATTATAAGCTATATTTTCTGAGGACACTTTCTTCTAAGATATATATATATAAATATATATCTTAGAAGAAAGTGTCCTCAGAAAATATAGCTTATAATCTGAGGTGATTTAAGTGTGGTTGCTTGTGTTGGGTTTGAGCTGATGCATTGTGAGGAGCTGATGGCTGTTGACAGGACGCAATTGATGTGCCACTGTTTCTCACACCTTAGCTCTTCCAGCACAGAACTCGTTGCACTAAAAGACCACATCATGACTAAAATAAAACGACACAGGGCAGTAGTTGAATTGCAAGTCTCCAAGTGGCTGTAAATCCTGCCAGCAGGAGCAGGTGGGGCCGGGAAGCAGTAATTGGTTTCCATCGAAGGATTTGTGCAGCAAGTGAGCCTGGCTCTCCATGGGTAACTTGTTGATGTTAGCATTATTAGATTGTGAAATGAAAGCCCAGTGTTGCTGATTGAGGGTAAAAGCTCTGGTGATGGAAGCTCTCTGGGAGAGAAGACAGTGCGAGATCATTTTTTCATTAGTTAATGCATCTTAGAGGGGAAACTGTAAACTACTTTTCAGCGGCTTACTTTATTCTAGTACTTTGCTAGCGTTCCTTTTATTGCCAGTCTCCTCTTTTTTTTTTCCCCCTCTTCTGACTTTTGCTGGGATATGATTGATCGAGTGCTGGCAGCCCTTCCCTTACCTCACCTCAGGTGATCATTCACAGCGTATGAGCCTAACTGGACTATTTGACCGCTGAGCACATCGCAGCAAAGCCCAATCCTCCCCTTCCCCCACGTCCGTGCACCTCGTACTTCCCAGCGGAAATGGTTGGATAGCGATCAGGAGCGGGAATTATTTATTTTTTTTCCCCTGCTCCTCTCTAACCCAAAGGGGTACTTGAAACCAATTTTACAATCCTGGCTGAGATCAGCTAAAAGTCCAGACCAGAAATTGAATGGTGAACTTTCTGCTTTGTGTACGGGTTAATGCTGCAACTGACTGGCCAGGTGATCGGGGGAAGCTGGCGGCACTCTTCAAAACCACTCTCGGCGGAAAGCTCACCAGGATCCTATTTATAAGCCTATTACTGTAAGGTCCTTGGGTAAGATGTAGCTTTCGTTTATAATTTACACTTTCTGTTGTATGAATGGGCGTTCCTGCATATGGTGATGAGTCTCCCATTCGTATGGTTACAGAGCAGTACCGAGGGAGTGCTGCACTGTCGGAGGTGCTGTCTTTTGGATGAGACGTTAAACCGAGGCCCCGTCTGCCCTCTCAAGTGGATGTAAAAGATCCCACAGCACTATTTTGAAGGAGAGCAGGGGAGTTCTCCCGGTGTCCTGGACAATATTTATCCCTCAACCAACATCACTAAAACAGATAATCTGGTCATTTTTCTTGTTGCTGTTTGTGGGATCTTGCTGTGCGCAAATTGGCTGCCGCGTTTCCTACATTATAACAGTGACGACACTTCAAAAGTACTTCATTGGCTGTAAGGTGCTTGGGATGTCCTGAGGTTGTGAAAGGCACTGTAGAAATACAAGTCTTTCTTTCTTTGTTCCCTCCTTTCCCTTCCCTTCCTCAGAAAATACCAACGGAGGTTGATGTGGGAGTGCTGGGTGCTGAGTTCCCTAATCTCTGTGTTTAGCAACAAGCCAGCTCATTAATTAAAATAAATAGAATCTAAAAGCCAAGAGGCAATGATGAGCCTACATAAAACCTTATTGAGATCTCAGTTAGATTACTGTGTGCAGTACTGGGCTCCACACTATAGGGAAGATATTGAGGCTTTAAAGAGGTTACAATGCAGATTCACTAGGATGCTGGTGTGAGGAAATACAAACACGAAGAAAGACCTGATAAAATGGGGCTTTTGTCATTAGAATAACACAGATTGTGGGGCGTTATGATAGAAATGTATGGAAGTATGGCCCAGGGTAAAAGAAAGAAGAAAGAACTTGCATTTATATAGAGCCTTTCATGACCTCAGGACCTCCCAAAGTGCTTCACAGCCAATGAAGTGCATTCAAAGTGTAGTCACTGTTGTAATGTAGGGAAACGCGGCAAACAATTTGCGCACAGCAAGATCCCACAAACAGCAACGAGATAAATGACCAATTAAACTGTTTCAGTGATGTTGGTTGAGGGATAAGTATTGGCCAGGACACCGGGAGGACTCCCCTGCTCTTCCTTGAATAATGCCGTGGGATGTTTTACAGCCACCTGAGAGGGCAGACGGGACCTTGGATAGATGGAAACTCACTGTTTCCAGCTATTGAGGGGTCTAGAATGAGGGGCCATAAATAGAAGATTAAAATGAAGAAATTTAGAACAGAGGGACAAAATAAATTGGCACTTGGAAAAGTGTGGGCTAATAAATGAAAGCCAGCGTGGATTTGTTAAAGGAAAAATCGTGTTTGACTAACTTGATTGAGTTCTTTGATGAAGTAACAGAGAGGGTTGATGAGGGTAGTGCAGTTGATGTTGTGTATATGGACTTTCAGAAGGCATTTGATAAAGTGCCACATAATAAACTTGTTAGCAAAATTAAAGCCCATGGGATTAAAGGGACAGTGGCAGCTTGGATACAAAATTGTCTAAGGGACAAAAAGCAGAGAGTAGTGGTGAACGGTTGTTTTTCAGACTGGAGGGAAGTATACAGTGGTGTTCTCCAGGGGTCAGTATTAGGACCACTGCTCTTTTTGATAGATATTAATGACCTGGAGTTGGGTATAGAGGGTATAATTTCAAAGTTTGCAGATGACACGAAACTCGGAAATGTAGTAAACAATGTGGAGGATAGTAACAGACTTCAGGAGCACATCGACAGACTGGTGAAATGGGCAGACACATGGCAGATGAAATTTAACACAGAGAAGTGTGAAGTGATACATTTTGGTAGGAAACATAAGAACATAAGAAATAGGAGAAGGAATGGGCCATATGGCCCCTCGAGCCTGCTCTGTCATTCAATAAGATCATGGCTGATCTTCGACCTCAACTCTACTTTCCCGCCCAACCCCCATATCCCTTGATTCCCCTAGAGTCCAAAAATCTATCGATCTCAGTCTTGAATATACTCTTGAATGCGCTGAGCATCCACAGCCCTCTGGGGTGGAGAATTCCAAAGATTCACAACCCTCACAGTGAAGAAATTCCTCCTCATCTCAGTCCTAAATGTCCGACCCCTTATCCTCAGACTATGTCCCCTTGTTCTAGACTCTCCAGCCAAGGGAAACACCCTCTCAGCATCTACCCTGTCAAGCCCTCTTAGAATCTTATATGTTTCACCTCTCATTCTTCGAAACTCCAGAGAGTATAGGCCCATTCTACTCAATCTCTCCTCAAAGGACAACCCCCTCATCCCAGGAATCAATCTAGTGAACCTTCGTTGCACTGCCTCTAAGGCAAGTATATCCTTCCTTAGATAAGGAGACCAAAACTGTACATATTACTCCAGGCGTGGTCTCACCAAAGCGCTGTGCAGTTGCAACAAGACTTCCTTACTCTTGTGCCCCAACCCCCTTGCAATAAAGGCCAACATACTATTTACCTTCCTAATTGCTTGCTGTACCTGCATGTTAACTTTCTGTGTTTCTTGTATGAGGACACCCAAATCCCTCTGAACACCAACATTTAATAGTTTCTCACCATTTAAAAAATATTCCGTTTTTCTATTTTTCTTACTAAAGTGAATAACCTCATATTTCCCCACATTATACTCCATCTGCCAGCTCCTTGCCCACTCACTTAACCTGTCGAAAACTTTTTGCAGACTCCTTTTGTGCCCCTCACAGCTTACTTTCCCACCTAGCTTTGTATCGTCAGCAAATTTGGATACATTACACTCTGTCCCTTCATTTAAGTCATTAATATAGATTGTAAATAGCTGAGGCCCAAGCACTGATCCTTGCGACACCCCACTAGTTACAGCCTGCCAAACTGAAAATGACCCGTTTATTCCTACTCTGTTTTTTGTCTGTTAAACAATCCTCTATCCATGCTAATATGTTGCCCCCAACCCTATGAGCCCTTACCTTGCGAAACAAGCTTTTGTGTGGCACCTTATCGAATGCTTTTTGAAAATCCAAATGTACTACATCCACTGGTTCCCCTGAGGAGACCTGACACTCAACATGTCCAACTGTTGCAGAGCAGCAGTCAACAAAACCAATGGGATGTTGAACTGCAGTAGTCAAAACAGTAGAATACAAGTCAGAGGAAGTCATGCTCAAACTGCACAGTGCTCTGGTCACACTGCAGTCTGAGTACTGCGACTCAGTGTTTTCAGCCTAAAAGGAAAGTGTTTGAGAGATGATCTTCTCGAGGTAAAGAAAAAAGAAAGACTTGCATTTCTATAGGGCCTTTCACGACCTCAGGACGTCCCAAAGCGCTTTACAGCCAATGATGTACTTTCGAAGTGTACCACTGTTGTAATATAGGAAACGCAGCACCCAATTTGCGCACAGCAAGATCCCACAAACAGCAATGTAATAATGACCAGATAATCTGTTTTAGTTATGTTTGCTGAGGGATAAATATTGTTCAGAACTCCTCTAATCTTCTTCAAAAAGTGCCATGGGATCTTTTACGTCCACCTGAGAGGGCAGACGGGTCCTCTGTTCAGCATCTCATCCAAAAGACGACCCTCCGACAGTGCAGCACTCCCTCGGTACTGCACTAGAGTGTCAACCTAGATTTTTTTTTTATTCATTCATGGGATGTGGGCGTTGCTGGCAACCATCCCTAATTGCCTTTGAGAAGGTGGTGGTGAGCCGCCTTCTTGAACCGCTGCAGTCCGTGTGGTGAAGGTTCTCCCACAGTGCTGTTACGAAGGGAGTTCCAGGATTTTGACCCAGCGACAATGAAGAAATGGCGATATATTTCCAAGTCGGGATGGTGTGTGACTTGGAGGGGAACGTGCAGGTGGTATTGTTCCCATGCGCCTGCTGCTCTTGTCCTTCTAGGTGTTAGAGGTCGCGGGTTTGGGAGGTGCTGTCGAAGAAGCCTTGGCGAGTTGCTGCAGTGCATCCTGTGGATGGTACACACTGCAGCCACAGTGCGCCGGTGGAGGGAGTGAATGTTTAAGGTGGTGGATGGGATGCCAATCAAGCGGGCTGCTTTGTCCTGGATGGTGTTGAGCTTTTTTTTTATTCGTTCTTGGGATGTGGGCGTCGCTGGCAAGGCCAGCATTTATTGCCCATCCCTAATTGTCCTTGAGAAGGTGGTGGTGAGCCGCCTTCTTGAACCGCTGCAGTCCATGTGGTGAAGGTTCTCCCACAGTGCTGTTAGGTAGCGAGTTCCAGGATTTTGACCCAGCGACGATGAAGGAATGGCAATATATTTCCAAGTCGGGATGGTGTTTGACTTGGAGGGGAACGTGCAGGTGGGGTTGTTCCCATGTGCCTGCTGCCCTTGTCCTCCTAGATGGTAGAGGTCGCGGGTTTGGGAGGTGCTATCGAAGAAGCCTTGGCGAGTTGCTGCAGTGCATCCTGTGGATGGTGCACACTGCAGCCACGGTGCGCCAGTGGTGAAGGGAGTGAATGTTTAGGGTGGTGGATGGGGTACCAATCAATCGGGCTGCTTTGTCCTGGATGGTGTCGAGCTTCTTGAGTGTTGTTGGAGCTGCACTCATCCAGGCAAGTGGAGAGTATTCCATCACACTCCTGACTTGTGCCTTGTAGATGGTGGAAAGGCTTTGGGGAGTCAGGAGGTGAGTCACTCGCTACAGAATACCCAGACTCTGACCTGCTCTTGTAGCTGCAGTATTTATGTGGCTAGCCAGTTAAGTTTCTGGTCAATGGTGACCCCCAGGGTGCTGATGGTGGGGGATTCGGCGATGGTAATGCTGTTGAATGTCAAGGGGAGGTGGTTAGACTCTCTCTTGTTGGAGATGGTCATTGCCTGGCACTTGTCTGGCGTGAATGTTACTTGCCACTTATGAGCCCAAGCCTGGATGTTGTCCAGGTCTTGCTGCTTGCAGGCATGGACTGCTTCATTATCTGAGGGGTTGCAAGTGGAACTGAACACTGTGCAATCATCAGCGAACATCCCCACTTCTGACCTTATGATGGAGGGAAGGTCATTGATGAAGCAGTTGAAGTATTTTGGGCCGAGGACACTGCCCTGAGGAACTCCTGCAGCTTTGTCCTAGGGTTGAGATGATTGGCCTCCAACAACCACTGCCATCTTCCTTTGTGCTAGGTATGACTCCAGCCACTGGAGAGTTTTCCCCCTGATTCCCATTGACTTCAATTTTACTAGGGCTCCTTGATGCCACACTCGGTCAAATGCTGCCTTGATGTCAAGGGCAGTCACTCTCACCTCACCTCTGGAATTCAGCTCTTTTGTCCATGTTTGGACCAAGGCTGTAATGAGGTCTGGAGCCAAGTGGTTCTGGCAGAACCCACAATAAGCATCAGTGAGCAGGTTATTGGTGAGTAAGTGCTGCTTGATAGCACTGTCGACGACACCTTCCATCACTTTGCTGATGATTGAGAGTAGACTGATGGGGCGGTAATTGGCCGGATTGGATTTGTCCTGCTTTTTGTGGACAGGACATACCTGGGCAATTTTCCACATTGTCGGGTAGATGCCAGTGTTGTAGCTGTACTGGAAAGTTTGGCTAGAGGTGCGGCTAGTTCTGGAGCACAAATCTTCAGCACTACAGCCGGGATACTGTCGGGGCCCATAGCCTTTGCTGTATCTAGTACACTCAGCCTTTTCTTGATATCATGGGGAGTGAATTGAATTGGCTGAAAACTGGCTTCTGTGATGGTGGGGATCTCAGGAGGAGGCCAAGATGGATCATCTACTCGGCACTTCTGGCTGAAGATGGTTGCAAATGCTTCAGTCTTGATTTTTGCACTCACATGCTGGCATCGTTGAGGATGGGGATGTTCACAGAGCCCCCTTCTCCCGTTAGCGGTTTAATTGTCCACCACCATTCACGACTGGATGTGGCAGGACTGCAGAGCTTTGATCTGATCCGTTGGTTGTGGAATCGCTTCGCTCTGTCCATAGCATGTTGCTTCCGCTGTTTAGCATGCATGTTGTTGAGTAGATTGGGTCTCTACTCATTGGAGTTCAGAAGAATGAGAGGCGATCTTATTGAAACATATAAGATTGTGAAGGGGCTTGATCGGGTGGATGCGGTAAGGATGTTCCCAAGGATGGGTGAAACTAGAACTAGGGGGCATAATCTTAGAATAAGGGGCTGCTCTTTCAAAACTGAGATGAGGAGAAACTTCTTCACTCAAAGGGTGGTAGGTCTGTGGAATTTGCTGCCCCAGGAAGCTGTGGAAGCTACATCATTAAATAAATTTAAAACAGAAATAGACAGTTTCCTAGAAGTGAAGGGAATTAGGGGTTACGGGGAGCGGGCAGGAAATTAGACATGAATTTAGATTTGAGGTTAGGATCAGATCAGCCATGATCTTATAAAATGGCGGAACAGGCTCGAGGGGCCGATTGGCCTACTCCTGCTCCTATTTCTTATGTTCTTAGTCCTGTGTTGTAGCTTCACCAGTTTGGCACCTCATTTTTAGGTACGCCTGGTGCTGCTCCTGGCATGCTCTTCTACATTCCTCATTGAACCAGGGTTGATCCCCTGGCTTGTTGGTAATGGTAGAGTGAGGAATATGCCGGGCCATGAGGTTACAGATTGTGGTGGAATTCAGTTCTGCTGCTGCTGATGGCCCACAGCGTCTCATGGATGCCCAGTTTTGAGTTGCTAGATCTGTTCTGAATCCAACCCATTTCGCACGGTGATAGTGCCACACCATACGATGGACGGTGTCCTCAGTGCGAAGACGGGACTTCATCTCCACAAGGACTGTGCGGTGGTCACTCCTACCAATACTGTCATGGGCAGATGCATCTGCGACAGGTAGATTGGTGAGGACGAGGTCAAGTAAGTTTTTCCCTCTTATTGGTTCCCTCACCACCTGCCACAGGCCCAGTCTGGCAGCTATGTCCTTTTGTGCTCAATGCTCTGCAGTGGGAGTTGAACCCTCAAGCTTCTGACTCAGAGTTGAGAGTGCTGTCCACTGAGCCACGGCTGTCACTTAGAATATAAGATAGTTAAGGGAATGGATGAACTAAATTGAGAATATTACTTTAAATTAACGAGCAAGAGTCGGGCAATGGGATGAGGTGGAAGTCGAGCAAAGGGTGGATGTCAGAAAATTCCTCTTCATATAAGGAATGATCAACAAACGGAATAGACTTACAGGAAGGGTGGTGCAGTATTTTTTGAGAAGCAATTGGATGCTGAAATGGGCAGATGTTCAGATCTCTCCGGATGGATGAATTAAAGTGAGCGGAATGGATTTCCTCATCCGTATTTATTTTGTGGTGTTAATGAAAGAGAGAGAATTGTTTGAAATAACTTGGCTGGCGGGGAAGTAGAGGGATATAGAAGATGCAGCCAGCCATGTCCCTGACTGCAGAGGTGAGAGCAAGAGCAGGAAGCAGCCGCTCAGCCAAGTGACTAACAGCAAGGTTAGGCAGGCGTGGAGGTCGCAATGGCTCGAAGGGCATGAGTTGGGGAGCGAGGGAAGGTGGAGGTATGTCTGGAGAATTAACTCGCAGTAAGTTTGAATGACCTGACCTTGAGAATGAAGAGAAAGGCCGGGGTGGGGCTGGGAGTGAGAGAAGCATACCAGGAGACCGCAGAAGGTGAAGAAAAGTACAAGCATCAAAAAGGAGGAACCCGGAGAAAAGACAAGAAAGTCGAAGCAAAGGACGAAAAAGAGAGAAGCAACAGAGAAGCAAACAGCGAGTTTTAAGTGCTGTATTATAATCTGCGATTTAAAAAAAAATCCTACACACGTGAATGAAAATACAAAGCAAAATGTCAATAGATTCAGTAATACTGTGCTGCTTTTTCCGCTCACTGCGTTCATGCTTGTGTTACAGAGAGGAAAGATACAAGAGCTGTGAGCCAGTCCCAGCACGACATGTTGTAAGAACCTGCAGTTTTAGTGCAGTACGTTGGCAGTGCCACCCTGGGTGCAGAGTGAAGTGTCACATATTAGATTGTGAACAGGTGTTCACAGGAAACCATGAAAAGACAGGAGCTTGACGTTTGAATCTCCCTCATAATCAGTAATAACTGCAAATATAACCTTTATGCATGCCATATTTCACAGGTAATTGCCTGCATTATTTAACCGCGCGTTGTAGCAGAACGATTTATACGCGCAGAGGAAAAGTTCTTTAATAAGTGCGTTCAGCCTCAATTTTCAGCGCTTCATTGGCGGCCGTGCCTTCAGCTGCCTCGGCCCTAAGCTCTGGAATATCCCTCCCTAAACCTGTTTTTCCTCCTTGAAGACACTCCTGAAAACCTACCTCTTTTACCACCTGTCCTAGTATCTCCTTATGTGGCTCGGTGTCAAATTTTTGTCTGATTATGCTCCGTTTTTTTTTATTCGTTCATGGGATGTGGGCGTCGCTGGCGAGGCCGGCATTTATTGCCCATCCCTAATTGCCCTTGAGAAGGTGGTGGTGAGCCGCCTTCTTGAACCGCTGCAGTCCGTGTGGTGAAGGTTCTCCCACAGTTCTGTTAGGTAGGGAGTTCCAGGATTTTGACCCAGCGACGATGAAGGAATGGCGATATATTTCCAAGTCGGGATGGCGTGTGACTTGGAGGGGAACGTGCAGGTGGTGTTATTCCCATGTACCTGCTGCCCTTGTCCTTCGAGGTGGTAGGGGTCGTGGGTTTGGGAGGTGCTGTCGAAGAAGCCTTGGCGAGTTGCTGCAGTGCATCATATGGATGATACATACTGCAGCCACAGTGCACCAGTGGTGAAGGGAGTGAATGTTTAGGGTGGTGGATGGGGTGCCAATCAAGCGGGCTGCTTTGTCCTGGATGGTGTCGAGCTTCTTGAGTGTTGTTGGAGCTGCACTCATCCAGGCAAGTGGAGAGTATTCCATCACACTCCTGACTTGTGCCTTGTAGATGGTGGAAAGGCTTTGGGGAGTCAGGAGGTGAGTCACTCACCGCAGAATACCCAACCTCTGACCTGCTCTTGTAGCCACAGTATTTATATGGCTGGTCCAGTTAAGTTACTGGTCAATGGTGACCCCCAAGATGTTGATGGTGGGGGATTCGGCGATGGTAATGCTGTTAAATGTCATGGGGAGGTGGTTAGACTCTCTCTTGTTGGAGATGGTCATTGCCTGGCACTTGTCTGGCGCGAATGTTACTTGCCACTTATCAGCCCAAGCCTGGATGTTGTCCAGGTCTTGCTGCATGCAGGCATGGACTGCTTCATTATCTGAGGGGTTGCGAATGGAACTGAACACTGTTCAATCATCAGCGAACATCCCCATTTCTGGTGGAGGGAAGGTCATTGATGAAGCAGCTGAAGATGGTTGGGCCTAGGAAACTGCCCTGAGGAACTCCTGCAGCAATGTCCTGGGGCTGAGATGATTGGCCTCCAACAACCACTACCATCTTCCTTTGTGCTAGGTATGACTCCAGTCACTGGAGAGTTTTCCCCCTGATTCCCATTGACTTCAATTTTACTGGGGCTCCTTGATGCCACACTCGGTCAAATGCTGCCTTGATGTCAAGGGCAGTCACTCTCACCTCACCCCTGGAATTCAGCACTTTTGTCCATGTTTGGACCATGGCTGTAATGAGGTCTGGAGCCGAGTGGTCCTGGCGGAACCCAAACTGAGCATCCGTGAGCAGGTTAATGGTGAGTAAATGCCGCTTGATAGCACTGTCGACGACACCTTCCATCACTTTGCTGATGATTGAGAGTGGACTGATGGGGCGGTAATTGGCCAGATTGGATTTGTTCTGCTCTTTGTGGACAGGACATAACTGGGCAATTTTCCACATTGTCGGGTAGATGCCAGTGTCGTAGCTGTACTGGAACAGTTCTGGAGCACAAGTCTTCAGCACTACAGCTGGCATATTGTCGGGGCCCATAGCCTTTGCTGTATCCAGTGCACTCAGCCGTTTCTTGATATCATGTGGAGTGAATCGAATTGGCTGAAGACTGGCTTCTGTGATGGTGGGGATATCGGGAGGAGGCCGAGATGGATCATCCACTCGGCACTTCTGGCTGAAGATGGTTGCAAACGCTTCAGCCTTGTCTTTTGCACTCATGTGCTGGACTCCGCCATCATTGAGGATGGGGATGTTTACAGAGCCTTCTCCTCCCGTTAGTTGTTTAATTGTCCACCACCATTCACGACTGGGGATATGGCAGGACTGCAGAGCTTTGATCTGACCCGTTGGTTGTGGAATCGCTTAGCTCTGTCTATAGCATGTTGCTTCCGCTGTTTAGCATGCATGTAGTCCTGAGTTGTAGCTTCACCAGGTTGGCACCTCATTTTTAGGTATGCCTGGTGCTGCTCCTGGCATGCTCTTCTACACTCCTCATTGAACCAGGGTTGATCCCCTGGCTTGTTGGTAATGGTAGAGTGAGGAATATGCCGGGCCATGAGGTTACAGATTGTGCTGGAATACAATTCTGCTGCTGCTGATGGCCCACAGCGCCTCATGGATGCCCAGTTTTGAGCTGCTAGATCTGTTCTGAATCTATCCCATTTAGCACGGTGGTAGTGCCTGTGAAGTGCTTTGGGATATTTAGCACGGTGGTAGTGCCTGTGAAGTGCTTTGGGATATTTAGCACGGTGGTAGTGCCTGTGAAGTGCTTTGGGATATTTTGCTGTGTTAAAGGCGCAAGTTGTAAATGCAAGTTGTTACTTATTTAATTAGAAATTTGCTCGTCATCTGTATTCAGGCGTCGCCTTTCAAGGTGTGAAAATTATTTGTGAAGACAGAGAGAAAGAGGAGCAGACACTTGAGGCTGATTTTCTCCACCACCCCCTCCCCCTGACCTGGAGCTTGAAATTGCCAGGTATCTCCCAGTCACTGTGGAGCAGCAGTCAACAAGCCAAAGAGAATGCCGTGCGCCCAAAACTGCTGAGTACAAGTAGGAGGAAGTCAAACTCCGGCTGTACGGGGCCCCTGGTCAGACTGCTGCGTCCAGGTCTGGTCAGCGAGCCACAAGGGAGGCAAGTAATCTCTGGGGCCAGTTCGGAGAAGAAAAGAAAGATAGACTCGCATTTATATAGTGATCTCAGGACGTCCCAAAGCGCTTTACAGCCAATGCAGTACCTTTGAAGTGTAGTTACTGTTGTAATGTAGGAAACACAGCAGCCAATTTTCGCACAGCAAGATCCCACAAACAGCACTGAGGAAATGATCAGATAATCTGTTTTAGTGATGTTGGTTGAGGGATGAATATTGGCCAGGAGACCGGGGAGAACTCCCCTGCTCTTCTTCGAAATAGTGCAGTGGGATCTTTTACATCCACTTGAGAGGGTGGACGGGGCCTCGGTTTAACGTCTCATCCGAAAGACAGCACCTTCGACAGTACAGCACTCCCTCAGTACTGCTCAGGTGTGTAATCCTAGATTATGGGCTCATGTCTCTGGAGTGGGGTTTCAACCCACGACATTCTGACACAGAGGCGAGAGTGCTCCCACTAAGGGGTCGGCCATTTAAGACTGAGATGAGAAGTTTCTTCACTCAGAGGGTTGTGAATCTTTGGAATTCTCTACCCCAGAGGGCGGTGGATGCTCAGTCGTTGAGCATATTCAAGGCTGAGATCGATAGATTTTTGGACTCTAAGGGAATCAAGGGATATGGGGATTGGGCAGGAATGTGGAGTTGAGGTCGAAGATCAGCCATGGCCTTATTGAATGGCGGAGCAGGCTCGAGGGGACGTGTGGCCTACTCCTGCTTCTATTTCTTATGTTCTGATGAACCATGGTTGAGATATTAGGAAAGATTGGAGAAGCTTGGGACTCACCAGGTGAGTGAGAGGTGATCTTATCGAGATGTACAGAGGTGATAATATAGTAAACGGTATAAGAAAACGGAGATTTGCAGCACCTGTCCAAATTAAACTGTGACAGCAGGAGAAGGGGAGGCAGATTCAAACTATTAGGTGGCAAATTTAGGCCAAGGAGTGATCAACCCATAGAATGGACTTCTAGATAATGTAGTGGTGACAAAAAGCCCGGGAATCATTTAACAAGTAATTGGATGCTGTGATTGGGGAGGGGTGGAGAGGGGGTACTGTAGGGTCTTTATGGATGGTTGATCTCAGGGGGTGGGGTATTGTGGGGTCTTTATGGATGGCTGATCTAAGAGGGGTGGGGTACTGTGGGGTCTTTCTGGATGGCTGATCTAAGGGGGGTGGGGTACTGTGGGGTCTTTCTGGATGGCTGATCTAAGATGGATGGGGTACCGTGGGGTCTTTCTGGATGGCTGACCTGAGGGGGGTATGGTACTGTGGGGTCTTTCTAGATGGCTGACCTGAGGGGGGTATGGTACTGTGGGGTCTTTCTAGATGGCTGATCTGAGGGGGGTATGGTACTGTGGGGTCTTTCTGGATGGCTGATCTAAGGGGGGTGGGGTACCGTGGGGTCTTTATGGATGGCTGATCTAAGCGGGGTGGGGTACCGTGGGGTCTTTCTGGATGGCTGATCTAAGAGGGGTGGGGTACCTTGGGGTCTTTCTGGATGGCTGATCTAAGATAGGGGAATGGTCTTCTTCAGCCAGATCAATCTCGTGATTTGCAACCTTCCCCCAGCAAGCAGCAATTAAACCTTTGATAGACTATCTTTACTTGCAAGTTAGACTTGACGGCCTTAAAGGGACAGATCAAGTTTACCCAGCTCCACTTAGCAGCAGATTAAAATGATGTGAGTTAAGTGTGTCACCTGTCATTATAAAGCAGTTTTCAAGTCCAACTATGGAGGAACACTGCGGGAGATCATAGAATCATAAAAAGTTACGGCACAGAAGGAGGCCATTCGGCCCATCATGTCTGTGCCGGCCGAAAAAGAGCTATCCAGCTTAATCCCACTTTCCGTAGCCCTGTAGGTTACGGCACTTCAGGTGCACATCCAGGTACTTTTTAAATGTGATGAGGGTTTCTGCCTCTACCACCATCTCAGGCAGTGAATTCCAGACCCCCACCACCCTCTGGGTGAAAAAATATCTCCTCAGCTCCCCTCTAATCCTTCCACCAATCACTTTAAATCTATGTCCCTGGTTATTGACCCCTCTACTAAGGGAAATAGGTCCTCCCTGTCCAGTCTATCTTGGCCCCTCATAATTTTATATACTTCAATTAAATCTCCCCTCAGCCTCCTTTGTTCCAAAGAAAACAACCCCAGCCTATCCAATCTTTCCTCATAGCTAAAATTCTCCAATCCTGGCAACATCCTCGTAAATCTCCTCTGCACCCTCTCTAGTGCAATCACATCTTTCCTGTAATGTGGTGACCAGAACTGTACGCAGTACTCAAGCTGTGGCCTAAACAGTGTTTAATACAGTTCCAGCATAACCTCCCTGCTCTTGTATTCCATGCCTTGGCTAATAAAGGAAAGTATCCCGTATGCCTTTTTAACTCACCTTATCTACCTGTTCTGCTACCTTCAGCGTAGAGAGATACGCTATTAAGAGCAAAATAATTAGTATTGGAGCCTGGAGTCAAAAGAGGAAGCATGTGTAAAATGTGACAATGGCACAGTGCGCTGATCAGGGAGGAGGTGGAGGGTTACAGTGGAGAGATCTGTAAACTCAGCACAGTGCTTAGCTGCAGGAAAAAGGGCAAAGGAGCCACTGGGTCGCATTAGCAAAGGGGTAGAGTGCAAATCGAAAGAGATTGTATTGCTGCAGCATAAAGCACTGGCCAGATCCCATTGGCGGCATTGTGTACAGTCGGGTTATCTAATCACAGAAAGGCTACTCTCATTGCTATTAATTGTCTTTGTTGCTGCACATTGCTATGCCCCTACTCCTCACTGCTGTGTTCTGTCAGAGTGCAGGTTAGCAGCCTGTGATAGACTGTACAGATTTTCATACATCTGCCCTGTGATGGGGGTCATTTAATTATTCGCATTAGTGTAGTATTCGGCGGCTGTGGAAGCCAAGTATAAATTGCTGGAACCAGGTCTGATGTGAAGAATGCGTTTGTACAGGAAGCAGTGCACTTTGTACCAATAAATGAGGTGACAGTGAAGCCCAGTGGTATGTTGGTATAATGTGGGGGTTTATGCCATAATGTGGCACTGCGCTGTGCTACACTGGGGAAAGGGTGTGAGGAGCTGTTTCCCAAATTGTCAACTCTTAATCGCAGCAGGGCTGCCTGAGGAGGCACCAAGTGTGGACAGAGGGGATGGAGCAAAAAACCATGGCACGTGAACTCATACTCTACATCATGTCCTGGCCAATATTTGTCCCTCAACCAACATCACCAAAACAGATGATCAGGTCATTATTTCATTACTGTTTGTGGGATCTTGCTGTACGCAAATTGGCTGCCGTATTTCCTACATTACAACAGTGACTACACTTCAAAAGTACTTCTTTGGCTGTAAAGTGCTTTGGGACGTCCTGAGGTCATGTAAAGGTGCTGTAGAAATGCAAGTCTTTTTTTAATGTCCAGTTTAAGAGGCCTTTAAATATCATAACCTGTCCTTCCTGCCCACTCAGATAAATGGGCCACTGCCCAGCCCCTCCCTACTCATTCAGTGCCATATCTCCCTCCTCCCTCCAGAATATCCAGAGCTGTCACCATCAGGGAAGAGTGAAACCGATTGCGAATCCATTTAACTGTATGGAGCTGAGTTTATTTTTTCTGACTGTCGGTTTTGCATTCAAACTGACACTGTCTTTAAACCAAAGTGACTGGGACTTGCTAGGTCTGAGTAATGATTTGTGGTACCGGTGGGCTTAGAAAGGGGAGACGTAGGACTAGAATTGGAGGAAGAACGAGTGCAAAAAAAAAGGTGTGTGTTGCTCTTGCTGCTTGCAAGTGTTTCAGGGTCTCTGCCCCTGCTCTTTGCTCTGCAATGCCGCTCCCTTTCTGTGAGAATGCTTCTCATTGATTAGTCACACCAGGGGCTTCATGCAATTTAAAGATCAGGGGACATAAGTGGTTAGAGGGACGACAAGTGTAGGGGAGTGCCGTCTGTTGAAAGTACTTGCCCTCTCTTTTGTATGCAAGAAAATTATGGCTTTTTCAGGAACCTCTTCATTGTATTTTTTTAAAATGCTAATATAGCTGTGAGGACCCTCCACTGGGGTCTCGCACCCTGCTCGACCGCTCCAGTGATACCAGGTCTGGAAAGTATCTAGGGACAGTTCCAACTGCAGGCCGCAGGGGGCTCGATATCAGGACCGACCTAGAAATGTAAATGATTCCAGTCTGCAGCCCCTTTCTCCCCTCCCTGTCCTCTTCTCTTCCCTCTCTCCTCCCTCCCCTCTCTCCTCCCTCCCCCTCCTGCCTCCCACCTCTCTTCCCTCCCCTCCTCCTCTCCCTCTCTCTCCCCCTCTCCCTCTCTCTCCCCCCCACTCTGTCCCCCTCTCTTCCCCCCTCCCTCTCCCTGTCCCCCTTTCTCCTCCTCTCTCTCCTCCCTCTCCCTCCATTCACCCTCTCCCTCTTTCCCTCCTCTGCCTCTCCCCCTCTGTTCCTCCTCCCCCCCCACCTCCCTCCTGTGAGGCAGCCCTTTAATTAACGTGACTGGAGCCACCTGCCGGGGAAGGGAGGCCAGATTCCTGGTAAAGTTATTATTTGGGGAGTACTTGGAGCAGTATATCCTCCCCCTACACTTTGCTTCCCCTCAATGCAATCTCCTTTTACAACACTGTACGGGAGAAGCTTGTGCCTCGCGATAGTTACAGCCGACTGCTTGCTCTATAGCCTTTCTGTCTGACCTACAGAATATATTATTAGTGAATTTGAGGAGATACTACTGGCAGTGAGTCTGTAAGACACTTCATGTGTGCAGTCAACTTGCCTTGTTGACATTATAAATGCAAAAGATGTCATTAAGCAGGTTGGCTGCTAAATTTATAATGAGAGTTTTTTTTTGGTTTCTTCTTGTGCGATTAATAATGAATGGAGCTGATTATATTACAGCTGACATTAGGGTTAGTGCTGTGAAAGTATGGCTTTGTCGTGGCATCTCCCTTTGTACACGCTACCTGTCGGAAGCTCTTTCCTCTCATCACCATTTGTTGTGCTCCGTTTGTACCTGTTTTATGAACCTGCCTTAAGGGACGGTAAGGCTGCAAAGTGGTCGGTCGCGTCCCGTTATCTCCATTTGTCACGGGCTGGGGCTGCGTTTCCTGTGGATGGCTGTGAGCCGACAACGTGCTTGGCAACTGTTACCAAGCGACAAAAAAAAAAAAAAGCAGCTCCGATGGCCATTGGTGCTGCTGCTGCTGCTTGTTCGGGGACAGAAAACCAAGGTAGCTTGAGTAGAGAATTCTTCCGCATCAGCTGCGATGGAGCAAAGGCAAAGGGCTCAGGTGCAGCTGCTGAGAGACGGGAGCGAGCAGTAGCGGCACTAATGTGGTACTGACAGGGTCGTTTCTACAGCACAATGGATGTGCTAGCATCTTCCTTAAATCAGGAGATTGCTGCATTATTCTGTCAACATTCCCCCCTTGCAAGACCGAAACATTGATTAATGTATTTGGCAGGCTGGGAATTTGGAATTGTCCGTGAATACTCCCTACACGCTCTTTTGTCCTCTGCCTTTTTACTTACCAGCCTTTGAAGACCCACTGGATTTTTTGCACAGAAGGCAAAAAGTATTTTAAGAGATTTACAGATTTGCTATTGGCAATCAGCGAGCAGACTTGGAGGTTTGTGCGTTTCTCCTGGGGCTCTTGTCTCTCTCCCCTCTGCACACAATGGCTCGCGATGAACAGCTGGAAGCGGTACACTGGAGGGAGCTAGTCAGCAGCCTTGCAGTGTTGAGGTGTGTCAGCAGTCCTCTGATGCTGAGGAGGCATGTGCAGCTCTAAAGTGCTGGCTGTGGAGACTGACGGGAGCAGTGGCAGCAGCAGCAGCCGGAGCAGAGCGAGCTGGAGGAGCAGAGCGAGCCGGAGGAGCGGGAGCGAGCCGGAGGAGCAGAGCGGGAGCGGAGCGAGCTGGAGGAGCGGGAGCGAGCTGGAGGAGCGGAGCGAGCCGGAGGAGCAGAGTGGGAACAGAGCGAGCCGGAGGAACAGAGCGGGAGCGGGAGCAGAGCGAGCCGGAGGAACAGAGCGGGAGCGGGAGCAGAGCGAGCCGGAGGAACAGAGCGGGAGCGGGAGCAGAGAGAGCCGGAGGAACAGAGCGGGAGCGGGAGCAGAGCGAGCCGGAGGAACAGAGCGGGAGCGGGAGCAGAGCGAGCCGGAGGAACAGAGCGGGAGCGGGAGCAGAGAGAGCCGGAGGAACAGAGCGGGAGCGGGAGCAGAGCGAGCCGGAGGAACAGAGCGGGAGCGGGAGCAGAGCGAGCCGGAGGAACAGAGCGGGAGCGGGAGCAGAGCGAGCCGGAGGAACAGAGCGGGAGCGGGAGCAGAGCGAGCCGGAGGAGCGGAGTGAGCCGGAGGAGTAGCAGCAGAGGGAGCCAGAGGGGAGGAGTGGTGCGAAGCGAGCCCGAGGAGCAGAGTGAGCCAGAGGAGCGGAGTGAGCCGGAGGAGTTGCAGCAGAGCGAGTCAGAGGGGAGGAGCGGAGTGAGCCGGAGGAGTAGCAGCAGAGCGAGCCAGAGGGGAGGAGCGGAGTGAGCCGGAGGAGTAGCAGCAGAGCGAGCCAGAGGGGAGGAGCGGAGTGAGCCGGAGGGGAGGAGCGGAGTGAGCCGGAGGAGTAGCAGCAGAGGGAGCCAGAAGAGCAGAGTGGAGTGAGCCGGAGGAGCGGAGTGGGAGCAGATGCCGTACCAGCCGTTTCTAGTCAGCGTGGTCTGTGGCCCACTCCCGTCTCTGCCATGAACCGTTCCACGGCCGAATGGAGGGCTGTGAGCGTGAGCAACACCTCGGCCAACTTGTCTGCTCACCACGCTTGCCCGTTGGGTTTTGGCTACTACGACGCGGTTGACGTTTGTGTTTTGGAGACGGTGATCATCATGCTGCTGACGGTCCTGATCATCGTGGGGAATTTGACTGTCATCTTTGTGTTCCACTGCGCCCCGCTCCTTCACCACTACACCACGAGCTATTTCATCCAGACTATGGCCTACGCAGACCTGTTTGTCGGGGTAAGCTGCTTGGTTCCTGCGCTCTCCCTTCTTCACTATCCCACAGGTGTGCAGGAATCCCTGACCTGCCAGGTTTTCGGATACATCATTTCAGTGCTGAAGAGCGTGTCCATGACGTGCCTGGCCTGTATCAGTATTGACCGCTACCTTGCCATAACGAAACCGCTCTCCTATAGCCAGCTGGTCACCCCGTGCCGTCTTAGGATCTGTATCATTCTCATATGGATATACTCCTGTACGGTGTTCCTGCCCTCGTTCTTTGGGTGGGAGAAGCCAGGCTATCATGGAGACATCTTTGAATGGTGCGCTACCTCCTGGGAAACCAATGCATACTTCACAGGCTTCATTGTCTGCCTGCTGTACGCCCCGGCTGCCTTCATTGTCTGCTTCACCTACTTCCATATATTTAAAATCTGCCAGCAGCACACCAAAGAAATAAACGAGCGGCGAGCCCGTTTCCCCAGCCAGGATATGGAAGCTGCCGAGGGCGGGCCTAGCCCCGACCGGCGCTACGCGATGGTCCTGTTTCGGATTACAAGCGTCTTCTACGTGCTGTGGCTCCCCTACATCCTTTACTTTCTGCTGGAGAGCTCGCGTGTGCTGGAAAGCCCCTCGCTGTCCTTCGTGACCACGTGGCTGGCCATCAGCAACAGCTTCTGCAACTGTGTCATCTACAACCTCTCCAACAGCGTCTTCAGGCTGGGCTTGAGGCGGCTGTCGGAGACCATCTGCTCGCTGTGCATGTGCTCAGGAGAGGAGGCCATGAGGGATCCCAAACCCAGGAAACGGGCCAATTCATGCTCCATCTGATGGCCTGAGCGTTTCGAGGACATGAAGAATTTTGCGATTACGGCATTTCCATACGGTCTTGCACTCTTGTGCGAAGGCGTCCAGGAGAACAGAGGCATCGATGACCAAAGGGCTCTTTGGAACGGCCTGTTGTGGAACATAGGAACAGGAGGAGGCCATTCTGCCCCTCGGGCCTGTTCCCCCATTCAATTAAGGTCATGGCTGATCTGAATCTTAACTCCCTCTGCCCGCCTTGGTTCCATTACCCTTAATAACCTCACCTGACAAAAATCTATCGATCAGTTTCAATTGACCCCCAGCCTCAACAGCTTTTTGGGGGAGAATGTTCCAGATTTTGACCCGGAGTGGGACACCAGAGCATGAAAGCTGGTTTATGGTGTTCTGATGGTTTGGAAATAAGATGGAATGCACAATGTAATCAGTGTATTAACCACCTAAAGCCCTTGGCTCCTTTCAGAGAGCAAATAAGTGGTTAGGGAATTGCATTCACTGCATTGTAATAATGAACAGAAAGGCTGAGCAGCAGAGACACTTTGTAAAGAGTGCACAATAGGATACCTGCGTTGATTGTACATCGTTCTGCTCACTGATAGCACGGTGCAGTCGTTTGTACAGCTTTCTACAGGAACATTAACACTTTTACTAGGTGTGCCGTTTTCTGTCGTAGACAGCAGTACTTTATAGCATTTCAGTGTAAGCTTGCACATATTGTATGAAATATTTGGTGGAGTTTATTCTCTGTGTCTGTGCCTGATGTACCAATGCACATTTACTGGTTTGAGGAGTACTGTTTAAAGTGGGCAGGGGCTGAATTAATTTAAAAAAAAACATTAATAATTGAAAGCAAAAAAAAAAATGTTACAGTGCAGTTAATCGATACTTAACCTGAAAGATGTTTCTGGTCGTTCCGTTCACTGTGACAGTGACTTGTGCTGTCTGTGGTTCTGGTACTGATGGGATGAGGTTTGGGAATTAAGCTATGAAAGTGTCGCAAGTGCCAACAAGGCCGGCCCATTCCGCTGGCATCGGGATCAACAATGTCGAGAGTAAAAAATAAGCTGAGGGAGGAATCTTTGGATTCTGTTCACGTTGTTACGCTACTCAGGAATACGTTGCAAAAAGGGAAACAGGAATGAGTATTTGTATTGCCCTCGGTGTGAATGCTGCTGACGAAGCCTTCGGGCACTCCAGCCCCTTTGCAGCTGGCCCTGCCAGTCGACCAGCACTGACTGGAATAAGATTTGAGGAGCATTCCTCCTCTTCCAGTGTCGAATCGCGAAACCGGCATTTCATTTCCCCTTCAGGTGCGAAGATGTTGCTGCAGTGCTCGAAGGTTTATGTACTGTGTGATATGGAGGAGTTAAGCTGTAAGAATGTAATGTTAAATTATTAAAAAAAAAGATTATTGATTTATTGTTTGTTTTACATTTAAAAAATTAACATTTTTATATCTATATATATATATATATATATATCTATATGATACATATTTGAGCAGCCTGTATTGATGAGGTTTAATAAATGGTTAGTGCTGAATCGAACCAGTGTGTTCGTCTCCCAGTGCATCGCGTTCGGCCGCGGGCTGCCGCTGCTTCTTGTGAACATTTGGTCTGCTTTCACCCAATAAAAGCACACATGGGTTATTGGAGCAGGCCTTTTAAAACAGTTTACACTCTCACAGTTTTCGATTATTATTCCTACAAGATGCAAAGTGTTCCTTTTAGCTTCACCCAGTGCATACCTTTCTGTAGTATCCTCTTCTCCCTTGCAGTGTAGCCCCTCCTCCCCCCCTCCAGCCTCCCTGCAATGTAGCTGCCCTCCAGTGCCATCCCCTTTGCAGTGTTGTCCACTCCACAGGTTGCCCTCCTGCTTGGTGTCAGCTAGTCACCACTCCTATTATCTTCTCTCCTATTTTCAGTTTTGGCAGTGCCTTGTACTCTGTTTCTCAAAGAAAATCTAGCCGCCCTGCTGTGCAGCCCCCACACCGTGCAGCTCCACACCATGCAGCCCCCACACCGTGCAACTCCACGCCATGCAGCCCCCACGCCATGCAGCTCCATGCCATGCCGTCCCCACACTGTGCAGCTCCACGCCATGCAGCCCCCACACTGTGCAGCTCCACGCCATGCAGCCCCCATGCCATGCAGCCCCCACGCCATGCAGCCCCCACGCCATGCAGCCCCCACGCCATGCAGCCCCCATGCCATGCAGCTCCACGCCATGCCGTCCCCACACTGTGCACCTCCACGCCATGCAGCCCCCACGCCATGCAGCCCCCACGCCATGCAGCCCCCACGCCATGCAGCCCCCACGCCATGCAGCCCCCACGCCATGCAGCTCCACGCCATGCCGTCCCCACACTGTGCAGCTCCACACCATGCAGCCCCCACGCCATGCAGCTCCACGCCATGCCGTCCCCACACTGTGCAGCTCCACGCCATGCCGTCCCCACACTGTGCAGCTCCACACCATGCAGTCCCCACACCGTGCAAATCTGCACCATGCAGCCCCCACGCCGTGCAACTCCACGTCGTGCAGCCCCCACACCGTGCAACTCCACACCATGCAGCCCCCTCACCGTGCAACTCCACACCATGCAGCCCCCTCACCGTGCAACTCCACACCATGCAGCCCCCTCACCGTGCAACTCCACACCGTGCAGCCCCCACGCCCTGCAGCTCCACACCGTGCAGCCCCCACGCCCTGCAGCTCCACACCGTGCAGCCCCCACGCCCTGCAGCTCCACGCCCTGCAGCTCCACACCATGCAGCCCACACACCGTGCAACTCCACACCATGCAGCCCCCTCACCGTGCAACTCCACGTCGTGCAGCCCACACACCGTGCAACTCCACGTCGTGCAGCCCACACACCGTGCAACTCCACGTCGTGCAGCCCACACACCGTGCAACTCCACGTCGTGCAGCCCACACACCGTGCAACTCCACGTCGTGCAGCCCACACACCGTGCAACTCCACGTCGTGCAGTGCCCCACTCCCTCAGCTCTAAATATGTTGTTCATTAGACTCAGAGAGACATTCTCAGCGATTTCTGCTTCCAGTGCACCCTTACCAACTGCAGTGCAGAGACTGCTTGCGGAGGTGGGTGCATTCTAGGATTGTACTCTACTTCCTGATTGGGCCTCGTCGGCCGTGGACGAGGTAGGAAGCACAATGAGCACAAGTCTTAAGCTTCTCCCAGAAGGACTGATTTAAAATGGGAAACATTCTTAGAGACTTTTCAACAACATGAGAACATAAGAAATAGGAGCAGGAGTAGGCCATACGGCCCCTCGAGTCTGCTCCGCCATTCAATAAGATGGCTGATCTTCGACCTCAACTCCACTTTCCCGCCCGATCCCCATATCCCTTGATTCCCCTATCGATCTCAGTCTTGATTAAACTCAACGACTGAGCATCCACAGCCCTCTGGGGTAGAGAATTCCAAATATTCATCACCCTCTGAGTGAAGAAATTCCTCCTCATCTCAGTCCTAAATGGCCAACCCCTTATCCTGAGACTGTGACCCCTGGTTCTAGACTCTCCAGTCAAGAGAAACAGCCTCTCACCATCTACCCTGTCAAGCCCCCTCAGATACAAATACAAAAATCAGCTGTAAAGTTAAATGTAATACTTTTCTCTTGAACGTTGTAATTTTTATAGTTTTATTATGTTAGAAACCTTATTTTGAGCTATTAGCCCGTAGCTTTGTGAGAAAGCAAGATAGCGGGTGAAAGGGCGTTCAAAAATTGGCACCGATTTCATTGGCATCGCTTCCACTGCTTGTACTTGGTTTCTGTTAGATGCCTTGTGCCTTGTTGGTTGGAAGTTTGTGAGTTTTGGGTTTTCCTTCACGTTTGATACTTGCTCAATGGCGCGTTTCTGACCACCTCAGTCATGATTTTATACAAAATGCTGGAAACACTCAGCCGATCAGGTCTATATATAGATAGAGCGGAATCTCCAGGGTATATGCAAGGTGAGTCAGAGGGTGTGCAGGGGGGAATGCTGGGCTCCTGGTGGGATATTTAAAGGGAATGCTGGGCTCCTGATGGGATATTTAAAGGGAATGCTAGACTCCTGATGGGATATTTAAAGGGAATGCTGGGCTCCTGATGGGATATTTAAAGGGAATGCTAGACTCCTGATGGGATATTTAAAGGGAATGCTGGGCTCCTGATGGGATATTTAAAGGGAATGCTAGACTCCTGATGGGATATTTAAAGGGAATGCTAGACTCCTGATGGGATATTTAAAGGGAATGCTAGACTCCTGATGGGATATTTAAAGGGAATGCTGGGCTCCTGATGGGATATTTAAAGGGAATGCTAGACTCCTGATGGGATATTTAAAGGGAATGCTGGGCTCCTGGTGGGATATTTAAAGGGAATGCTGGGCTCCTGGTGGGATATTTAAAGGGAATGCTGGGCTCCTGATGGGATATTTAAAGGGAATGCTAGACTCCTGATGGGATATTTAAAGGGAATGCTGGGCTCCTGATGGAATATTTAAAGGGAATGCTAGACTCCTGATGGGATATTTAAAGGGAATGCTAGACTCCTGATGGGATATTTAAAGGGAATGCTAGACTCCTGATGGGATATTTAAAGGGAATGCTAGACTCCTGATGGAATATTTAAAGGGAATGCTAGACTCCTGATGGGATATTTAAAGGGAATGCTAGACTCCTGATGGGATATTTAAAGGGAATGCTAGACTCCTGATGGGATATTTAAAGGGAATGCTGGGCTCCTGATGGGATATTTAAAGGGAATGCTAGACTCCTGATGGGATATTTAAAGGGAATGCTGGGCTCCTGGTGGGATATTTAAAGGGAATGCTGGGCTCCTGGTGGGATATTTAAAGGGAATGTTGGGATCCTGATGGGATATTTAAAGGGAATGCTAGACTCCTGATGGGATATTTAAAGGGAATGCTGGGCTCCTGGTGGGATATTTAAAGGGAATGCTGGGCTCCTGGTGGGATATTTAAAGGGAATGTTGGGATCCTGATGGGATTCTTAAACTGGAGGCTGCTGGCTCTTCATTTGAGTGGGATGAAGCTATAAAAGCAGAGTAAAATTTCTAGGAAATGTTGTTTTTGTTATTTAACTGGAAGTGATGCAAGATATCCTGGTCTGCCTGCTGTTTTACTATTAACACTTGTCACAAATCATACTTTGGAGTCAGTGTCCTCAGGCAGTCGAATTGAAAATAGAAACATGCAAATGCTGGAAAATAAATAGAAATATCCTCGGGCAAGTGTTTTCAGGAAGGCTGGTGCCTGGGAATTACATGCTGAGCTCTGAGGGCAGTTAAACATTGATGCACCGCAGACACCTGCACCAGTTGGTGAGCTTAATCGTACACTGTAACGTAATGTGTACGCTCCCTGATCAGACACCCCTGTATCCCTATTAGGAGCATTTTTTGTCCTTTATAAGAAAAATTGACTTAATTCACTTATTTTTTTTTAAAGTTATGTAAATACGTGACATTATTACCAGCACTTTTCCGAAGTCGCCACTACTCTTTCTGTAACCGGTGACTGACTTTGCGTTTGAATAAACTAAGCTGGAGAAGGAAAAGAATCAGCGCCACAGCACTTAACAGCTACAGTGAGATCTTCTTATAGACATTGACCTTGCCAGCGGCTTAAGTGATCAATAGAATTGATCTGGACAGCAGAAGGTACCAATCCCCGGTGTGTACTGCTGATCCCCCTCGATTCATGATGTGTACCATACTGCTCAGCGCTGATTAAGTAGCTGCTCAGCCTCTCCTCCCCGATGTGCTGCGCACAATGTTGGTGGTCTTGTTTTGTTCCATTCCTGGCTCTGAATCCAAAACTGACCTTCTGAGAGCTGAGCTGTTTAACCTGGTGGTACAGCGTATTGGTTGAGTCAAGTTAAGTATGAGGTGGTGCATTTTGGAAGGAGGATAAAGGGGGCCACATACTCCTTGTAAAGTAAGAGTCTAAATGGGGTAGAAGAGCAAAGGGATCAAGAGGTACAGATACACAAATCACTAAAAGTAGCAGGTTAAAGAAGACATACAATATGCAAACCAAGCACTGGGGTTCATTTCTAGAGGGATAGAATTGGAAAGCAGAGAAGTTATGTTAAACTTGTATAGAACCTTGGTCAGACCACACTTGGAGTACTGTGAACAGTTCTGGTCTCCATATTATGAAAAGGATATAGAGGCACTGGAGAAGGTGCAAAAAAGATTCACAAGCATGATACCAGAACTGAGAGGTTATACCAATGAGGAAATGTTGAACAGGCTGGGGCTCTTTTCTCTAGAAAAGAGAAAGCTGAGGGTTGACCTAATAGAGGTCTTTAAAATTATGAAGGGGTTTGATAGGGTAGACGTAGAGAAGACGTATCCACTTGTGGGGGAGACTAGACGCAGGGTCATAAACATAAGATAGTCACTAATAAATCCAATAGGGAATTCAGGTGAAACTTCTTGACCCAGAGAGTGGGTAGCTCAGTACTGCACTGAAGTGTCAGCCTAGGTTTTGTGCTCAAGTCCCTGGAGTGGGACAACCTGCTGGATCAGAGGCGACAATGCTACCAACAGAGCCATGGCTGACACAGATTAATAGGGATCGAAAGGTTTTCCAACACAATGGTGAGAGGTGTTTTTGGAATTGTAAAGGGACTTGATCATGTTGACCATGATGTGCTGTTTCACCTTGTCCAGAAACAGAGGACACCTGAAGGGCACTAAATTCAAAACTAATCTGCAGAAAGATTATTTCAGTGAGTGAGCGGTCAATCTATGGAACAGACTCCTGAGGGAGACGGTGAAGCAGTTAGTGTTGATTCATTCAAATACAAATGAGATTTCTTTTAGAAAATAATATTTTGGGATACAGCGTATGAGTAATTTGAGACATGACATGTGGTGAGTGTAACAGGACTGGGAGGAACAGGTGACTTTGGACCTATGGTTCTCAAATCTCTCCATCACTGGGGGTTTTCCTCACCTCATGTCTGGGTCTGTTGTAGACTCATTGATGGAGATTGATTGCTGTGATCAGTCAACAACTCCATTATCGTCGTATGATGCGGCTACCCGGGCCAACTAGATGGACCTTGGCCTTTTCTCATCAAACAATTCCCATGTCTCTATGTGTCTTTTTGAATACTGAGACAAACTAACACATCACTTATTATTTAGACAGGAGAAGCAACTCCTGATTAACCACCTTTCATCTGGGTGCTTTTACTTTTAAACATGTGAGATTACATATTGCTCTTGGAGTACTGTGAACAGTTCTGGTCTCTATATTATAAAAAGGATATAGAGGCACTGGAGAAGGTGCAAATAAGATTTACTAGGATGGTAACAGAACTGAGAGGTTATACCCATCAGGAAAGATTGAACAGGCTGGGGCTCAATTCTCTAGAAAAGAGAAGACTGAGGGGTGACCTAATAGAGGTCTTTAAGATTATGAAGGGGTTTGATGGGGTAAACGTCAAGAAGATGTTTCCGCTTGTGGGGGAGACCAAAACTAGAGGTCATCAATATAATAAATCCAGTAAGGAATTTAGGAAAAACTTCTTCACTCAGAGAGTGGTTATAATGTGGAACTCACTACCACAAGGAGTAGTTGAGGTGACTAGCACTGATACATTTAAGGGGAAGCTCGATAAGCACATGAGGGAGAAAGGAATAGAAGGATATGTTGATAGGGTGAGATGAAGTAGGGAGGGAGGAGGCTCGTGTGGAGCATAAACCAGTTCAGCCAAATGGCCTGTTTCTGTGCTTGTGCTGTACATTCTATGTAATCCCATGTAAAAACCCAGCATTAATAGTAACTCTTCTTTCCAACTCCCTTCTGTTAAAAAAAATCGTTAAAAATATTTGCCTTTCAATAATGGGAAACTGCCTTTGAAGTGATCACTATAAACAATTGCACTCATTCAGTACCAGATGGGTCGTGGGTTTGGGTAGCAGATTTTGATCATTCTAAGTGACTGATCACCACAGTGATCGGTATAACAGGATTCCCCTGTATGGCCTTAATTGAATTTGTGGTGACTGTTGCATGAATCTATTAGGGCAGAATATCTGTAATCACTAGCACTACGAGAGAGGGGAGAAATCTGTCAGAAACCATTAAATCACTTTTAAAAAAAATATTGTCAGAATAAATACCACCTCAATGTAGGTAATGGCATTTACCATAAGATCACAGGCCACTTCTCCCAGTCATTACCCTGCGTGTAACCGCAGCTGAGCACTATCCTTGTACTGGTGTGGTACCAGACACTGCCCATTTCACCCGTTGAACAAGCGAGGTGGCATTTTACTATCGGAAAATAGTTGGTGGATGAATGTTTTTAGAAATGGTGGGGCAGTGTGCAATATGATGAGGATGTTCCTCACATAACTCCTGAAAGATGCTTGCTGTATATCTTTACTGTTTGAAATCTGAAAGTGGTAAATATACAGAGCCTCGCAGAAATCTAGCCCACAGTGCCTCTGCTAACTGTTATAAACAGGTGGAAATATTAACTGATGGGTAAAGCATGTGACTGAATTACTAGGTTCTGTCTGTCTCTCTCTCCCCTTTACTCTTCGCTCTGCCTCACTCTTAAGAACATAAGAAATAGGAGCAGGAGTAGGCCACACAGACCCTCGAGCCCATTCAATCAGATCATGGCTGATCTTCGACCTCAACTGCACTTTCCTGCCTGATCCCCGTATCCCTTGATTCCTCTGGAGTCCAAAAATCTATCAATCTCAGCCTTGAATATATTCAATGACTGAGCATCCACAGCCCTCTAGGGTAGAGAATTCCAAAGATTCACAACCCTCTGCGTGAAGAAATTCCTCTTCATCTCAGTCTTGAATGGCTGATCCCTTATCCTGCGACTATGTTGTAGACTCTCTAGCCAGGGGAAACAATCTCTCAGCATCTACCCTGTCAAGCCCCCTCAGAATCTTATATGTTTCAATGAGATCACCTCTCATTCTTCTAAACTCCAGAGAGTATAGGCCCATTCTACTCAATCTCTCCTCAGAGGACAACCCCCTCATCCCAGGAATTAATCTAGTGAACCTTTGTTGCAACCCCTCTAAGGCAAGTATATCCTTCCTTAGATAAGGAGACCAAAACTGTACATATTACTCCAGGTGTGGTCTCACTAAAGCCCTGTACAATTGTAGTAAGACTTCCTTACTCTTGTACTCCAATGCCCTTGCAATCAAGGCCAACATGCCATTTGCCTTCCTAATTGCTTGCTGTACCTGCATACTAACTTTTTGTGTTTCTTGTACAAGGACATCCAAATCTCTCTGGACACCAACATTTAATAGTTTCTCACCATTTAAAAAATATTCTGTTTTTCTATTCTTCCTACTTAAGTGAATAACCTCATATTTCCCCACATTATACTGCATCTGCCACCTTCTTGCCCACTCACTTAACCTGTCGATATCTCTTTGCAGACTCTTTGTGTCCTCCTCACAGTTTACTTTCTCACCTAGCTTTGTATCATCAGCAAACTTGGATACATTACACTCGGTCCCTTCATCTAAGTCATTAATATAGATTGTAAATAGCTGAGGCCCAAGCACTGATCCTTGCGGCACCCCACTAGTTACAGCCTGCCAACCTGAAAATGACCTATTTATTCCTACTCTCTGTTTTCTGTCCGTTAACCAATCCTCTATCCATGTTAATATATTACCCCCAACCCCATGAGCCCTTACCTTGAGTAACAACCTTTTATGTGGCACCTTATCAAATGCCTTTTGAAAATCCAAATATATTTCACCCACTGGTTCTCCTTTATCTATCCTGCGAGTTACATCCTCAAAAAACTCTAATAAATTTGTCAAATACGATTTCCCTTTCATAAAACCGTGTTGACTCTGTCTAATCATATTCTGATTTTCTAAGTGCCCTGTTATTACTTCCTTAATAATCCTCTTTTTCTCTCCCCCTTCTTTTCCTCCTTATCTCCCCCTTCTTCTGCTTCTCTCTCCCCTTCTCTCTCTCCCTTGCCTCTCCTCCTTCTCTCCCCTTTTCTACCTTTCCCTTCTCTCTCTCCCCCCCCTTTTCTCTCTCTCCCCCCCTTTTCTCTCTCTCTCCCCCTTCTCTCTCTCCCCCCTTTTCTCTCTCTCTCCCCCTTCTCTCTCTCTCCCCTTCTCTCTCTCCCCCCCTTTTCTCTCTCTCCCCCCCTTTTCTCTCTCTCTCCCCCTTTTCTCTCTCTCCCCCTTCTCTCTCTCCCTCCCCTTCTCCCCTCTCTCCCCTTCTCTCTCCCCTTCCTCTCCTCTCCCTCCCCTTTTGTCTCCCTTCTCCTTTTCTCCCCTTCTCTCTGTCTCCCCTTCTCTCTCTCCCCCTTCTCTCTTTCCCCTTCCTCTTCTCCTTCTCTCTCCCATTCTACCTCTTCCCCTTCTCTTTCTCTCCTTCTCTCTCTCTCCCCTTTTTCTTTTTATCGTTCCCTTCTCTCTCCTTCTCTCTCTTTCCCCTTTCTCTCCTCTCTCTCTCTATCTCTCCCTTCTCCCTTCTCTCTTCTCCTTCTCTTCCCTTCTCTCTCGCTCTCCCCCATCTCTCTCTCTCTCCCTCCCCTTTTATGTCTCCCATTTTTCTCCCCTTATCTCACTCCTTTCTCTCTATCTTCCCTTCTCTCTCCCCTTGTCTCCACCTTCTTTCTCCCCTTCCCTCTATCTTCCCCTTCTCTCTATCTCCCCCTTCTCTCTATCTCCCCTTCTCTCTATCTTCCCTTTCTCTCTCTCCTTTTCTCTATCTCCCCTTCTCTCTATCTCCCCTTCTCTCTATCTTCCCCTTCTCTCTATCTCCCCCTTCTCTCTATCTTCCCCTTCTCTCTCTCCTTTTCTCTATCTCCCCTTCTCTCTATCTCCCCTTCTCTCTATCTTCCCCTTCTCTCTATCTCCCCCTTCTCTCTATCTTCCCTTTCTCTCTCTCCTTTTCTCTATCTTCCCTTCTCTCTATCTCCCCCTTCTCTCTATCTCCCCCTTCTCTCCCTCTCCCCCTTCTCTCTATCTCCCCCTTCTCTCTATCTTCCCTTTCTCTATCTCCCCCTTCTCTCTATCTCCCATCCTCTCTATCTCCCCTTCTCACTATCTCCCCCTTCTCTCCTTCTCTTTATCTCCCCCTTCTCTCTATCTCCCCCTTCTCTCTATCTCCCCTTCTCTCTCTCTCTCCTTCTCTCTATCTCCCCCTTCTCTCTATCTTCCCTTTCTCTATCTCCCCTTCTCTCTATCTCCCCCTTCTCTCTATCTCCCCTCTCTCTCCTCCTTCTCTCTATCTCCCCCTTCTCTCTATCTTTCCTTTCTCTATCTCCCCCTTCTCTCTATCTCCCCTTCTCTCTATCTCCCCTTCTCTCTATCTCCCCCTTCTCTCTATCTCCCCTTCTCTCTATCTCCCCTTCTCTCTATCTCCCTCTTCTCTCTATCTCCCCCTTCTCTCCCTCTCCCCCTTCTCTCTATCTCCCCCTTCTCTCTATCTTCCCTTTCTCTATCTCCCCCTTCTCTCTATCTCCCCTCCTCTCTATCTCCCCTTCTCACTATCTCCCCCTTCTCTCCTTCTCTCTATCTCCCCCTTCTCTCTATCTCCCCCTTCTCTCTATCTCCCCTTCTCTCTCTCTCTCATTCTCTCTATCTCCCCCTTCTCTCTATCTTCCCTTTCTCTATCTCCCCTTCTCTCTATCTCCCCCTTCTCTCTATCTCCCCTTCTCTCTCTCTCCTTCTCTCTATCTCCCCCTTCTCTCTATCTCCCCCTTCTCTCTATCTCCCCTTCTCTCTCTCTCTCCTTCTCTCTATCTCCCCCTTCTCTCTATCTTCCCTTTCTCTATCTCCCCTTCTCTCTATCTCCCCCTTCTCTCTATCTCCCCTTCTCTCTCTCTCCTTCTCTCTATCTCCCCCTTCTCTCTATCTTTCCTTTCTCTATCTCCCCCTTCTCTCTTTCTCCCCTTCTCTCTATCTCCCCTTCTCTCTATCTCCCCTTCTCTCTATCTCCCCCTTCTCTCTATCTCCCCTTCTCTCTATCTCCCCTTCTCTCTATCTCCCTCTTCTCTCTATCTCCCTCTTCTCTCTATCTCCCCCTTCTCTCCCTCTCCCCCTTCTCTCTATCTCCCCCTTCTCTCTATCTTCCCTTTCTCTATCTCCCCCTTCTCTCTATCTCCCCTCCTCTCTATCTCCCCTTCTCACTATCTCCCCCTTCTCTCCTTCTCTCTATCTCCCCCTTCTCTCTATCTCCCCCTTCTCTCTATCTCCCCCTTCTCTCTATCTCCCCTCTCTCTCTCTCCCCTTCCCTCTATCTTCCCCTTCTCTCTATCTCCCCCTTCTCTCTATCTCCCCTTCTCTCTATCTTCCCTTTCTCTCTCTCCTTTTCTCTATCTCCCCTTCTCTCTATCTCCCCTTCTCTCTATCTTCCCCTTCTCTCTATCTCCCCCTTCTCTCTATCTTCCCTTTCTCTCTCTCCCTTTTCTCTATCTCCCCTTCTCTCTATCTCCCCTTCTCTCTATCTTCCCCTTCTCTCTATCTCCCTCTTCTCGTCTATCTTCCCTTTCTCTCTCTCCTTTTCTCTATCTTCCCTTCTCTCTATCTCCCCCTTCTCTCTCATCTCCCCCTTCTCTCCTCTCCCCCTTCTCTCTATCTCCCCCTTCTCTCTAACTTCCCTTTCTCTATCTCCCCTATCTCTCTATCTCCCCTCCTCTCTATCTCCCCCTTCTCACTATCTCCCCCTTCTCTCCTTCTCTCTATCTCCCCCTCTCTCTATCTCCCCTTCTCTCTATCTCCCCTTCTCTCTCTCTCTCCTACTCTCTATCTCCCCTTCTCTCTATCTTCCCTTTCTCTATCTCCCTTTCTCTATCTCCCCTTCTCTCTCTCTCCTTCTCTCTATCTCCCCCTTCTCTCTATCTTCCTTTCTCTATCTCCCCCTTCTCTCTATCTCCCCTTCTCTCTATCTCCCCTTCTCTCTATCTCCCCTTCTCTCTATCTCCCCCTTCTCTCTATCTCCCCTTCTCTCTATCTCCCCTTCTCTCTATCTCCCCTTCTCTCTATCTCCCTCTTCTCTCTATCTCCCCTTCTCTCCCTCTCCCCTTCACTCTATCTCCCCCTTCTCTCTATCTTCCCTTTCTCTATCTCCCCCTTCTCTCTATCTCCCCTCCTCTCTATCTCCCCTTCTCACTATCTCCCCCTTCTCTCCTTCTCTCTATCTCCCCCTTCTCTCTATCTCCCCCTTCTCTCTATCTCCCCCTTCTCTCTATCTTCCCTTTCTCTATCTCCCCTTCTCTCTATCTCCCCCTTCTCTCTATCTCCCCTTCTCTCTCTCTCCTTCTCTCTATCTCCCCCTTCTCTCTATCTCCCCCTTCTCTCTATCTCCCCTTCTCTCTATCTTCCCTTTCTCTATCCTCTCTCTCCCTTCTCTCTATCTCCCCTTCTCTCTATCTCCCCTTCTCTCTCTCTCCTTCTCTCTATCTCCCCCTTCTCTCTATCTTCCTTTCTCTATCTCCCCCTCTCTCTATCTCCCCTTCTCTCTATCTCCCCTTCTCTCTATCTCCCCTTCTCTCTATCTCCCCCTTCTCTCTATCTCCCCTTCTCTCTATCTCCCCTTCTCTCTATCTCCCTCTTCTCTCTATCTCCCCCTTCTCTCTATCTCCCCCTTCTCTCTATCTTCCCTTTCTCTATCTCCCCCTTCTCTCTATCTCCCCTCCTCTCTATCTCCCCTTCTCACTATCTCCCCCTTCTCTCCTTCTCTCTATCTCCCCCTTCTCTCTATCTCCCCCTTCTCTCTATCTCCCCTTCTCTCTCTCTCTCCCTTCTCTCTATCTCCCCTTCCTCTATCTTCCCTTCTCTATCTCCCTTCTCTCTATCTCCCCCTTCTCTCTATCTCCCCTTCTCTCTTCTCTCCTTCTCTCTATCTCCCCCTTCTCTCTATCTTCCCTTCTCTCTATCTCCCCTTACTCTCTATCTCCCCCTTCTCTCTATCTCCCCCTCTCTCTATCTCACCCTTCTCCCTATCTCCCCCTTCTCTCTATCTTCCCCTTCTCTCTATCTCCCCTTCTCTCTATCTCCCCTTCTCTCTATCTCCCCTTCTCTATCTCCCCCTTCTCTCTATCTCCCCTTCTCTCTATCTCCCCTTCTCTCTATCTCCCCTTCTCTCTATCTCCCTCTTCTCTCTATCTCCCCCCTTCTCTCCCTCTCCCCCCTTCTCTCTATCTCCCCCTTCTCTCTATCTTCCCTTTCTCTATCTCCCCCTTCTCTCTATCTCCCCTCCTCTCTATCTCCCCTTCTCACTATCTCCCCTTCTCTCCTTCTCTCTATCTCCCCCTTCTCTCTATCTCCCCCTTCTCTCTATCTCCCCTTCTCTCTCTCTCTCCTTCTCTCTATCTCCCCCTTCTCTCTATCTTCCCTTTCTCTATCTCCCCTTCTCTCTATCTCCCCCTTCTCTCTATCTCCCCTTCTCTCTCTCTCCTTCTCTCTATCTCCCCCTTCTCTCTATCTCCCCCTTCTCTCTATCTCCCCTTCTCTCTCTCTCTCCTTCTCTCTATCTCCCCCTTCTCTCTATCTTCCCCTTTCTCTATCTCCCCTTCTCTCTATCTCCCCCTTCTCTCTATCTCCCCTTCTCTCTCTCTCCTTCTCTCTATCTCCCCCTTCTCTCTATCTTCCTTTCTCTATCTCCCCCCTTCTCTCTTTCTCCCCTTCTCTCTATCTCCCCTTCTCTCTATCTCCCCTTCTCTCTATCTCCCCCTTCTCTCTATCTCCCCTTCTCTCTATCTCCCCTTCTCTCTATCTCCCTCTTCTCTCTATCTCCCCCTTCTCTCCCTCTCCCCCTTCTCTCTATCTCCCCCTTCTCTCTATCTTCCCTTTCTCTATCTCCCCCTTCTCTCTATCTCCCCTCCTCTCTATCTCCCCTTCTCACGATCTCCCCCTTCTCTCCTTCTCTCTATCTCCCTTCTCTCTATCTCCCCCTTCTCTCTATCTCCCCTTCTCTCTCTCTCCCCTTCCCTCTATCTTCCCTTCTCTCTATCTCCCCCTTCTCTCTATCTCCCCTTCTCTCTATCTTCCCTTCTCTCTCTCTCCTTTTCTCTATCTCCCCTTCTCTCTATCTCCCCTTCTCTCTATCTTCCCCTTCTCTCTATCTCCCCCTTCTCTCTATCTTCCCTTTCTCTCTCTCCTTTTCTCTATCTCCCCTTCTCTCTATCTCCCCTTCTCTCTATCTTCCCCTTCTCTCTATCTCCCTCTTCTCTCTATCTTCCCTTTCTCTCTCTCCTTCTCTCTATCTTCCTTTCTCTATCTCCCCCTTCTCTCTATCTCCCCTCCTCTCTATCTCCCCCTTCTCACTATCTCCCCCTTCTCTCCTTCTCTCTATCTCCCCCTTCTCTCCATCTCCCCCTTCTCTCTATCTCCCCTTCTCTCTCTCTCTCCTTCTCTCTATCTCCCCCTTCTCTCTATCTTCCCCTTTCTCTATCTCCCCTTCTCTCTATCTCCCCCCTTCTCTCTATCTCCCCTTCTCTCTCTCTCCTTCTCTCTATCTCCCCCTTCTCTCTATCTTTCCTTTCTCTATCTCCCCCTTCTCTCTATCTCCCCTTCTCTCTATCTCCCCTTCTCTCTATCTCCCCTTCTCTCTATCTCCCCCTTCTCTCTATCTCCCCTTCTCTCTATCTCCCCTTCTCTCTATCTCCCCTTCTCTCTATCTCCCTCTTCTCTCTATCTCCCCCTTCTCTCCCTCTCCCCCTTCTCTCTATCTCCCCCTTCTCTCTATCTTCCCTTTCTCTATCTCCCCCTTCTCTCTATCTCCCCTCCTCTCTATCTCCCCTTCTCACTATCTCCCCCTTCTCTCCTTCTCTCTATCTCCCCCTTCTCTCTATCTCCCCCTTCTCTCTATCTCCCCCTTCTCTCTATCTTCCCTTTCTCTATCTCCCCTTCTCTCTATCTCCCCCTTCTCTCTATCTCCCCTTCTCTCTCTCTCCTTCTCTCTATCTCCCCCTTCTCTCTATCTCCCCCTTCTCTCTATCTCCCCCTTCTCTCTATCTTCCCTTTCTCTATCTCCCCTTCTCTCTATCTCCCCCTTCTCTCTATCTCCCCTTCTCTCTCTCTCCTTCTCTCTATCTCCCCCTTCTCTCTATCTTTCCTTCTCTATCTCCCCCCTTCTCTCTATCTCCCCTTCTCTCTATCTCCCCTTCTCTCTATCTCCCCTTCTCTCTATCTCCCCCTTCTCTCTATCTCCCCTTCTCTCTATCTCCCCCTTCTCTCTATCTCCCCCTTCTCTCTATCTCCCCCTTCTCTCTATCTTCCCTTTCTCTATCTCCCCCTTCTTCTCTCTATCTCCCCTCCTCTCTATCTCCCCTTCTCACTATCTCCCCCTTCTCTCCTTCTCTCTATCTCCCCCTTCTCTCTATCTCCCCCTTCTCTCTATCTCCCCTTCTCTCTCTCTCTCCTTCTCTCTATCTCCCCCTTCTCTCTATCTTCCCTTTCTCTATCTCCCCTTCTCTCTATCTCCCCCTTCTCTCTATCTCCCCTTCTCTCTCTCTCCTTCTCTCTATCTCCCCCTTCTCTCTATCTTCCCTTCTCTCTATCTCCCCTTCTCTCTATCTCCCCCTTCTCTCTATCTCCCCCTTCTCTCTATCTCCCCTTCTCCCTATCTCCCCCTTCTCTCTATCTTCCCCTTCTCTCTATCTCCCCTTCTCTCTATCTCCCCTTCTCTCTATCTCCCCCTTCTCTCTATCTCCCCTTCTCTCTATCTCCCTCTTCTCTCTATCTCCCCCTTCTCTCCCTCTCCCCCCTTCTCTCTATCTCCCCCTTCTCTCTATCTTCCCTTTCTCTATCTCCCCCTTCTCTCTATCTCCCCTCCTCTCTATCTCCCCTTCTCACTATCTCCCCCTTCTCTCCTTCTCTCTATCTCCCCCTTCTCTCTATCTCCCCCTTCTCTCTATCTCCCCTTCTCTCTCTCTCTCCTTCTCTCTATCTCCCCCTTCTCTCTATCTTCCCTTTCTCTATCTCCCCTTCTCTCTATCTCCCCCTTCTCTCTATCTCCCCTTCTCTCTCTCTCCTTCTCTCTATCTCCCCCCTTCTCTCTATCTTCCCTTCTCTCTATCTCCCCTTCTCTCTATCTCCCTCTTCTCTCTATCTCCCCCTTCTCTCTATCTCCCCTTCTCCCTATCTCCCCCTTCTCTCTTTCTTCCCCTTCTCTCTATCTCCCCTTCTCTCTATCTCCCCTTCTCTCTATCTCCCCTTCTCTCTGTCTCCCATTCTCTCTATCTCCCCTTCTCTCTATCTTCCCCTTCTCTCTATCTCCCCTTCTCTCCCTCTCCCCCTTCTCTCCCTCTCCCCCTTCTCTCCCTCTCCCCCTTCTCTCCCTCTCCCCCTTCTCTCTATCTTCCCTTCTCTCTATCTTCCCCCTTCTCTCCATCTTCCCCTTCTCTCTCGCCCCTTCTCTCTCTCTCTCCTCTCTATCTTCCCTTCTCTCTCTCCTTTTCTCTATCTCCCCTTCGCGCTCTCCCTCTCCCCCTTCTCTCTATCTTCTCCTTCTCTCTATCTTCCACTTCTCTCTCTCCCCTTCTCTCTATCTCCTCCTCTCTCCCCCCAATTTGTATATTTTTATATAAAAGTGTACCTCACTTGATTTATGCTGCTTCCTTGTGGGACCTCCCATCTTGGCATTAAAATTCCGGACCAGAGTAATCTTGTTCTGATCCCCCTTCGTTCAGCATGGGTTCAGCTAATCTCTGGTGGGGATCAGTCTGGTCACTTGAACTCTGCCCAGGTCAGGTCTGCAGTTTTGGATGTGGAATTCAGCACTGTTGACTTCAGGCCTTACAGCAGAATCCAGAACCCATAAAGGACTGTGGGTATGTCTGCATTGATCGTAGCAAGGAAGCTTATCGGAGAACACGCTCGCATGTCTACAGTCACTCCCCCCACGGGAGAGTCACTCACCCCCACGGGAGAGTCACTCACCCCACGGGAGAGTCACTCACCCCACGGGTGTGTCACTCCCCCCACGGGGGTGTCACTCTCCCCACAGGGGGTGTCACTCCCTTCACGGGACAGTCACTCCCTTCACGGGACAGTCACTCCCCTCACGGGAGAGTCACTGCCCCCACGAGACGGTCACTCCCCCCACGGGATGGTCACTCCTTCCACAGGATGGTCATTCCTTCCACGAGAGAGTCACTGCCCCACGGATGGTCACTCCCCCCACGGGATGGTCACTCACCCCACGGGATGGTCACTCCCCCCACGGATGTCACTCCCCCCACGGGATGGTCACTCCTTCCACGGGAGAGTCACTGCCCCACGAGACGGTCACTCCCCCCCATGGGACGGTCACTCCCTCCACGGGACGATCACTCCCCCCACAGGACGGTCACTCCCCCCCATGGGACGATCACCTCCCCCCACAGGACGGTCACCCCCCCCCATGGGACGATCACTCCCCCACGGGAGAGTCACTCCCCCCACAGGACGATCACTCCCCCCACAGGACGGTCACTCCCCCCCATGGGACGATCACTCCCCCCACGGGAGAGTCACTCCCCCACGGGACGGTCACTCCCCCCACGGGAAAGTCACTCCCCCCACGGGACGGTCACTCCCCCCCCATGGGACGTCACTCCCTCCACGGACGATCACTCCCCCCACAGGACGGTCGACTCCCCCCACGGGAAAGTCACTCCCCCCCACGGGATGGTCACGTCCTTCCACAGGATGGTCACTCCCTCCACAGGAGAGTCACTGCCCCCACGAGACAGTCACTCCCCCCACGGGACGATCACTCCCCCCATGGAGAGTCACTCCCCCCATGGGACAGTCACTCCCTCCACGGGACGGTCACTCCCCCCCCACGGGAGAGTCATTGCCCCCACGAGACCGCCAAGAGTATCTTTCTTTTCCTTTACCTCAGCTCTCGGTAAATCTCTCTATGTATCTTAAACCACAGCACCACAGCGAGGTTGAAGTAAATGTATTTGTCCACAGTGTTTTTTCTCTTTTTTTGAATATATTCAAACGTTGGTGCCCATTGTCCCCACGTGAGCCTAGGTGCTAACGGAACAATAAGACACTGTTGGTGATGGAGAGGCTGCTTTTTATCGTATTGTCCTCCTTCGTGCATCTGGCCCTGAATGCAGCAGACACCAGTGAGGCCATGACTCTGTCTTCTCCCCATCTCCCAGTCCCCCCCCCACACCGGTATTGGTCCCCGTACCTGTCCTCACTCTGTGGCTCTGGGTGTCAGCCCAGCCTCACTTTGCTGCCTCTGCATGTATTTTATTAAATGAAATTCATGTTCCAGGTTCAGTACAAAATGTTTTTTTAAAAGGTGAGCTTTGA